>NW_024424786.1:21911818-22078862 GCF_017311325.1 Ursus maritimus
GAGGCCAGCGCTGCGCGGGGAGGGAGGAGGGAAAGCGGGGCAGAGCGCGGCGGGAGAGCCCTCCAGGTCCCTCGTTGCTCTCCAGTGAGAAAACTTTCTCTGGAAGACCGGAAACTTTGTCCTGGGCGCGCAGAGTTTCGGGTGGAGGCGAGCTGCGGGTGTGCGCCACTCGAGGTGACTCAGCCCCGGGACCCCAGGGGGGTGAGTGGGGAAGTCCCGGGGAGGGGCTGGAATTGTCCGCTCAGCTACCGCGCAGGATTGAGCAGGAACTCGCCGTGCACTCTGGGCATAGACTGGCGGGGCACGGGCCGGGGGGCTTGGGGAAAGCGCCACATTTGGGGGCAACCGGATGGGGACCCCAGCACGGTGCAGGATCCTCAGATCCCACGCAGCAGGGGGACGGAGGGGACCGGACTGGCGACCCCCGGGTTGGGGCGGGGGGGGGGAAGCCGTGTGGCTTAGCGTGGGATGGGGGGATGCCGCCGACCGCGGGACCCAGGCTGTGCCAGGAGATCGAAAAAGAAAGTTTGCTTGTTTGCCTCTCTCGTTCTCCCTCTGCCTGAGGCGGCAAATCTAAAGAGCTGCCCCGGCTGGGGCGCGGGCGATCCGGCGCCCCGAGGCAGCCCATCTTTTCCTGCCGTCCCCCTTTTGCTGAGGCAGGCGTGGGAGGGAGGGCAGGGGGGCCAGGCGCTTTGTCCCGCGCTCCGCCGGGCTCCGCCGACTGGGGCGGGCCGGGGCGCAGCCCGCGAGACACCCGGCTGGGGCGGGCGGCTGTCGGCGCCGGCTGCACCCCCGGTTCCACGCGGGCTTGCCCGCCCGCCCTCCATTTGGCCAGGCTTTCCTCTGCGCGCCTACTGTGCGCACGCGGGGGGCCTACTGTGCGCACGCGGGGGGACCCATTGCGTGCAGGGGGCGTTCCGCAGGCCCCCCGGGCCCCCAGCGGCCAGGACCCTCCCTTCCCCGCCCTGCGCCCCTGTTCCCGAGGGCGGGCGCCCCGGGTCACATCAGGCTGTGTGCTTGCAAACTGTGTTTCGGCAACCGGCTCTGGGGTGCCTCCCTGGTAGGCAACAGGGTTTTTTCCCTGCGCCTGCCCTCGGTCACATGCCGCCGCCTCTTCCTCCGCGGTGCCGGGAGCCGGCGTTTTGTTTGTCAGCAGTAAGGCGGTATTTATAGACGCCGCTGCAGTCCTGCGGTGTGTAAGGTTTCAATTACTGCGATGCGCCCCACAAGACGGAAGGCTCACGCGCGGCCACTCGGAGGCACGTTTGCTCCCGAGACCCGCATGTTAAAAGCTCTGGGTGGGTCTCCCGGCATCCCTGCTGCGACGGAGTTCTGGAACCTGTTGTCCACAGGATCCGTTCAAATTCAAACGGCCCACGCGAAGGACCAAAGTGGTCAAGGGCGCTAACGGTCCGCACTCCCCTCCAAAGGGTGCTCCTTGATGAAGTCTCTCGTTTGACCAATCTTTGGTGACCCTGACCACCGCGTGTTGCCGTCCTGACATTCCATTAGCCTACACGCTGCAAAATGTCCCGGCGCTGAGCTCGGGTGAATTGCTCTCTGGTGGAAGGCGCTGTTCTTGACACCATGAAGCAGCAAGTGGGTCAGGAGGGGAAATGGAGCTTGCAGATGCTAATTTAGCCACATTTTAAATGTAAGCGCCTGGTGAGGTTCCCAGTACCGCCGAGAAAGGTGCGATGGGCCCTCCTCTTTTTGGAACCTGGCTGCAGTGTTGAGCTGTTCTAACCCACTAAGGGTGCCCTTGAGAGCCTGTTTTGTAGGCAACTAGCAGATAGAGGAAACACTGCTTGATCTATCCACAAAATTGCCTTCGGTTTTCCAACCCCAACCATTGTCCTTTCTGTATTTTCCTGATGCTTCTAACAGCCAGAACCAGGAATAGTGTAAAAAAGAAAGACACTAGAAATGAGCTAGTCCAACTGACTTGTTTCTCCAGGGCTTAGTTTAGACTACCTTGTTTTGTAATGAGGAGACCTCGTTTCTTTCAGATCCAGAGGTTCATGGATATTTATTTCGGGAGGTGAGATTTCAATAGTAATTGTTATTTGAACATTATAAAAATGTTCCCTTTATTCAGAAAAGGAGGAAGGGGGGCAAACACTCCTTGAGTTCTTATTATGTCTTAAACTTTGCCCTAAGAGACAGTGATAATATTATATAATCTGCACCAAAACAGTGATGAGGTAGGGACGGTTATAGCCCCATCACTGTAATGATAAGCCCACTGAGGCTTTGGACAAACCATTTAAGTGGTTTGTCCCAAGGCGCACACACAGGGGTGAAGCTGAGGATGGGGTCTCTAGTGGGAGCCGGTACTAGAGATGTTTCCCTTCAGTTTGTTGTTCCTCAGTTGTTGATTAGATCATCTTATAGTTGAGTAACTTGGTGGCTTCTTCTTTCTTATTTTTTCTCGATGTCACATAGTACCACAGGATGGCTCAATTATTGAAGGGAAAAAAAAGTCCTAATCTTGTGTTTAGGAAACTGTTACTCTGGTACCTGAAAATTTCATGCTGGTAGTCCGGACCTAAATGTCATCATCTTCTGTTTGCTCACTGACAGTGTATGTGCAAGATTTAAACCCTTTATCTGTAGAAAATGGGATTATTAGGGCTTTGTGGATTTCTTAATTATTTTCCTACCCTCATTACTTCCTGTGGTCATTCCTTTTGTAGAGCCCTTGTACAAGATCAAGCGTACTGAAATCTTTCTTCAATTGCGGCCTTTTCCCTTCTGATGGTTTTTGCAGGACTAGACCAATACAGAATTGATTTGAGAAGTAGGGTGTGAGCCCCTTTGAGAGATCCTTACTCTGTTTAATGTTTGTCATTAAAAATTTCTTCCCTAGAGCTGCCTCTCTATGTGCAAATGTTAAAAGTAATGCTTATAGACTGTATTATTTGTTAACAAGTCAGTGTGAATTAATATCTCAATTGCTGAAGGTTGAGAATACAGTATTTTGGGGGATTTTGTGCTGGGTTAGGAATTTGGGAACAGAGAGAGTGATATCCTGATAAGCAGAAGGCAGTGTTTTATAAGGGAAGATACCACTTTGGAACCGGGAAGGAAGTTGGGAGTATACATGATGCCAGTATAAATGATGAGACATCAGAGGTGATCTTGAGTTAATGAACATTTTTCTCAGGGACTGGGGATCCAAGGTTTGCTTTGAAACTTGCACAGTTAAAACAAACAAGCCGACATATTTCTTGGGCAGCTGTCATGAGCCAGGGACAGCTATGGTGATGTCATTTGAGCCTCTCAGCAACCTGAGCAGGGGAATATTCTTTTTCCTATTTTAAGATGTGAAAACAGAGGCTCAGAGAGGTTAATTCCTTTCCTGACGGAACAGCCATTAACTTAAGCGCCTTGTGCTTTCCAGTATGTTTTGATATCTCCCCTTGAAGGCCTTCCGTGAAGAATCCAGGATGCCAAGTACTCAAGAAAGTCCTGGTGGTTCACATGGAAGTTTCTGGATCAGAAGTGGATATCCGAGCAGTGTGGGAGCTTAAAAATGAGGGGATAGGAGGTGGGTGAGCAATGGAGGAGCTGAAGGGACCGTCTGGGTAGTCCTTACTCCATGGAAGAAGGAGAGAGGCTCTGCAGATACTTTGAGTTTAGAGAATTACGAGCCTTGGTCTGGCAGGGGATGGCTGTCACACTGTAAAGCAAGACCTGGCAATTGGCTTGCCACTTGAGGTGCCCAGGGGGGGAGAGTGGGGCAGGAAGGACCCCCACCTCCTCCCTCAGCATACCTTCTGTTGTGATGATGCTTGGTAAGACTCCCCAGTTTATAGGCAATATAAATTAGGGAGCTCTTGAGACCTGTTTCCATTTTAATTGGACTTGGCCTTTCGTGGTAATAATCATCCAACCTCTGTCTTTAAATACTCTTTTCTTATGCTTTGCCAGTTTATGGCCTTTGTAGATCAATCCTTGGATTTCATTTAGAGGAGAGAGAGGGAGGGGAAAAAAACAGCAAAGGTTAGTGATTACCTAAATTGGATTAAGTTCTGTCTAGCAGCGTTTAAAGAAATGTTGCTTGCTCTCTAATTACCATCAACTAGGAATTTAAACGGCCTATTAAATTTAAGCTGACTTTTTTTTTTTTTTAATCCGCGATAGTTCTAGTTCTAACATATTCTGGGATTTTGGAGGCTTTTTTATATTCTTTAAACGTGTAGAGGGCGTTCTCTTGCTCCCTACCTTTGAAAAATACTACATTTCTGTAGCAGGATAGTAGATGATGTTTTTATATACTGGCTTCATTGCAAAGCTGAAGCTCCTAGCCAGGTACGTTCGACTCTGTCAGCCTCTGGAAAGCAAGCCGGTGAACTGAGTTCTTTGTCGGAAATTTAGGGACAGCTGTGTGAAGCTTTTTGGATGGAGTATGACTTGCTCCTTTATCTCTGTAGTAAAAGGATAGGCCTATAATGAAAATCAGCCACCTTTACTCTGAGCTTGAGCTTTGAATCAAAAATCTGAGTGCTCTTTATCGAACGGGGTGGTGTGTGCGCTTTCGAGGCTGGACTGGGGAGCCATCAGGATGTAACCACGAAGGGCATGACGCTGAGAGACAGCGCCTCACTTGCCTGGTCCTCTTCCGGGCCCTGGTGTGCTGACAGATGACCTGTGCCCAGAGGGTTTGAGAGAGCGGAGAACTTACCAAAAGGTTTCTCCTTCTTTTGACCACGCCCCATGGGAAAATACGGTCAACATTTACCCCGGCCACTGCCCGAAGAGCCATCATGCGTGTTTGTACAATTTATTTTGCATATAATCATATGCTACCTAAAAACATGTATTTACCTCTCTAGGCTTTCATTCTCCTTCCTTCTCTTCAATTTTGGGGTACAGATATAAGATTTTTCTAATGCATTCGTCAGTGTCTTGGTTTCACGTTAGCTGGTTGTCAAATGCCAGCAGCACCCCCAGTTTCTTGCTCCTCCTTACCTGTTACAGAACTTTCTCTGGCTTGGCTGGTTCTTTTTTTTTTTTTTTTTTTTTTTTTTTTTTTCCGGGTTTTTTTTTTTTTTTTTTTTTTTTTGTATTTGCTCAGAGATTTTTTTTTTTAATGATTTTTTATTATACTATGTTAGTCACCATACAGTACATCTTGGCTGGTTCTTTTTGATCCGGGCTGAGTTCTGTGTTTGGTTGAAGGCATCTGTGACAGCTGTTAGGTTTTTAGGTTTTAAGCAAATACTAGGGATTGAGGGACTGCTTGGGGCTCCTTCATTCAGGAACTAGAGTATATGTCAGCTTGAGCTGAGCCTGGAAGGACATCGAGACGAGTGTTTGTTTTTGTCTTCTTTACAGGGACTGGGGGCAGGAATCCAGCCAGGGCTGTGGGGTGTGTGTGTGTGTGTGTGTGTGTGTGTGTGTGTGTGTTATTCTGAACTGAGCTGCCTCAGACCCTGTTACAACCTGCTCGTGACCTCAGCTGCGTAAATCCGCAATGGAAACCCATTAACGCTTGCTGTCTAATTCCGCATACTCCTTTGGAACTGGTTCACTGTCGTTCTCCAGATGTCTTTGGGGGACACCACGTCAACTGGTGCCGTCATTTCGGGGAATTCTGCTGTGGCGTGCCAGCTGCCAGGGTCCCCCACTGTGGAGCTGCGTGACCCCTTTCACTGTAAAGTATCTGGAGGCAAAATTGGTGGGTAAACAAGGTAATCCTTTGCAGTGTTCTGAGAAAAGCTTTAAAAATTCCTTTTTTTTTTTTTTTTTTTTAATTCTTGACCAACAGGACAATCGAGGACTTTCAAGACACTCTGAAAGGTGTCGGTATCAACTTTGCAGAGAGGGGAGCTGTTGAAACAGTCCCTGCGTTGGCCTTAACTGGCATCTTGGAGACAACACAGGTCAGGGAATTGAGATCCGGAATCTGATCTCAACTCTGCCATGGGCGAGCTGTATGACCGTGGGCAAGTTGGCCAGTTGCTCTGGGCCTCAGTTTTCTTAACTTCAAAGTAATGGGATTGGTCCACCGCTGTTTAAAATATAAAAATTAGGAGACTTGATATCTAAACTTAAGGTTTCCGGCTTTAAAAAAAAAAAACCAGAAACCAAAACGAGTGAACTCCCTTAACATGGAGGTGTTCCCTGCCTCGGCCCCGCTAAGAATCGAGATTGCCATCCTGGCTTCAGGCCTTCTTGTCTTTAATCACGACTGAATTCTTCTTCTTTCTCTTTTTGTTTCTTTGTTGCTGGTAGGGCTACATCCGGCTTGTCTCTGTGTTCAGATAGTAGGTGCTCACGAAATATTCGTTGAATTGTGATTTTTTCCATCCTGTCCTTGTCTGTCACAAATGAAAAAGGATACTCAAGCTTCTGAAGGGCTTACCTATGAAACTTGGGTTTCCTTCCCCACATTTCCTTTCTAGGCTCCAGCATCCATGTTCTTCAGAGTGACTGGCAAGAAAATGGAGAACCTGTGTTTTTCACTTGACTTCTTAATAGCTTTGCCTTGTAACTGGGAAAGGTGAATTACCCTTCTGCCTCCATCTTGTCTCCACTGCCCATCTTCAATTATAGTTGTCAACTTGCATTCATAACATTACTTCTGGGTGTTTCTGGCGAGACCCTGAACCCCGTGGAAGCAGGTGGTTTATACTTCCTTACCCTCTATGCTTCCTCTTCTCAGTTCCTGGCAAACGCGGGACCTCCTGATGTTTGGTTGTTGAATGAACTTGAAGTGACCCCATGACCTCTGTGAAGTGATCAGATCCCAGGCGCCTCTTTAGTTTTCTGAGTCTTTGTTCAGTGCTTTCTATACTTGGCTGCAGGGCATGGAGAGAAGTTTCCTTTCCTTCAATCCCGTTTTCTCACGAAAAAGCATCTCACCCTATTCTTGCAGTGGGAGGGTGAAGCTCATTTTTAACCAATAGTACGAGTTAATCCGGAGCACATTTCCCCACACTGAAGATTCTCGTTGTCTGCCAGACAGTAGCGTCTGGAGCGCTGTGTCACCCAGCAGGGTTTGGATGTCAGAAGTCTAATTGCTCACGTAATGGTCAGCCTCCGCCACCGCCTCTGTCTAGACGTTCGGGTTTATCATCTGGAAGGCCCCACAGCATCGCTCTGCATGGCATTTACGGGCCACACCCTCACAATTTGCACTCCAAGAAACCCGATCCTTAAAGTGGGGCTCACAGATGAGTAAATAAGATGTGTGGTTATTCCCCACAGTTTTGCTTGACTTGTACCGAAGGAGGGGATTTTTTTCTGGTGATGATACAGTGGTTTGCAGGCCAGGGTGAGGGTGACGATGTGATGAAATAATTAAGGCTAGCTGGATCGGAATCGTCAGTGCTTTGAGTGCTCCGGGCACTGAGAAGGCACGGCTAAGCAGAGAGAAGCACTGGGGCTTGTGTCCTCTTTGCCCTAATATTTACTGTTGCCTAAATTCACATTCTCAAGACTCTTCTGTCTGCATCGGTTTCCAGTGGAGCGCTGAGAAAGTTGTCTCCTTCTTCCTGTGGCGCCTTTTCCGTAGTCTGAACTTGACCCTTCGCATTTTCTTGTTTGTGGGAGTGTGTCTGTCCCTCGGCTGGCGCTTTTCCCCCAAGAGCTGCGGAGAAGTCACACGGTTCTGTAGTGGGCACCTCTCCCGGGCCCTGTCTGTCGGCTCCGCTCACCCGCACGCAGACCCAGGATTCCTGGCCCACGCGGCCCAGGTCCACGTTCCCGCAGTCATACTTAGGCGGGCCGCAGTTCAGTCATCCGGGGAGAGAATTTTTCTGGTCCCTCGGCAACGGGAAGGCTGCTCTGGCGGGTGGCCTGGAAGTCCATGTGTCATTCCACCATTCAGAGACATTTACCTTGTATGGGCCCAGCACTGTGCTTGCAGCAGGCGATGGCAGGGGACGAGACGGGCCAGGTCTCAGACTTTGAGGAACTTACATGCCATCGGGGCGCGTCAGTGGACAAGTAAACAAACAACGATGACCTCACAAGCTGGTAAGGGCCCTGAGAAAACGAAGCCTCCTTCCTGGGAGAGACAGAGTGTGCTTGCAGCCCGGAGCACATTTCCCCACACTGAAGATTCTCGTTGTCTGCCAGACAGTAGCGTTTGGAGCGCTGTGTCACCCACCAGGGTTTAGATGGTGGATGTCCAGGCCAGATGTTCCGGCCAGGCCAGAAGCTGTCGATGGTGCGCATGAAAGGAAGCCACGGGTGGTGGTCACGTCTCAGCTCTGCGTGTGGCAGACATAAGTATTGCTAAAACCACGGCAGTTGGGAGCTCAGGCCCTGGAGTCGGGTAGGATCTGACGCTCGGTCCTTCTTACTAATCTTCTGACTTTGGACAAGTGAATCCCTGTGTGTCAGTTTCTTCATCGGGGACGTGGGAAGATTAAACCTGCCTTGTTAGTTTCGAGTGGAGATGAACCGAGATGCTAGACACAGAGGCGTGGCACCGTCCTGACCCTTGTGGCCGGCCCCTGATGAAAGCTAGGATAGTCTTTTCAGTGATTAAATAGAGTAAAAGAGTCATGGTCAGGGATTTGCAGAATGGTTTCAGCACTCTTGAATACCCACTTCTGACTTGGTTTCTGTCTGGTGGGCTGGGGTGGGGCGTGTAGGGGTCAGATCTAGCTTCCTGGGTTGGCTCGGTGGGTCCTGTTGGCTGTGGGTTTCTTCTTGGGATCCCCGCACGCTGCCGGCTTGTCCTGTTGGAAAAGTGTGTGTGCGTGTGTCTATAATACGAAGGGGAGCTCGTTGTTTGAGTGCGGAGTCAGTGATGGGGTAGGACTGAGATAAGACAGCAGATAGTTGAGAGGCTGGCCAGCTAGCTGTTGTGGTGGGTGGGGGCTAGTTCTGGGCTTGTGCTGTGGCGGGGGTCCTCTGCTGCCTCGTCTCTCAGAGGTGCTCAGTTCTGGAGGGCAGTCAGGGTAGGGGCCGAACGGAGAGCTGACGATGCCAAGGTGCTCATGGCCACCAGCTAGGCCACACTCTTTTCATCAGCTGTTAAGCCAGCAGACCTCAGGAAGGGAAGTGACTTGCCCAAGCCCACAGTGGCTGGTTTGTGGGGGGGTTACATTACACCTGATGGGGGCCCCGGGGAAGGGTGTGAGAAGGCTGGTGGTCATAGCTGTGATGGGATAAAATAAAGGTCCCAAACCTCTATGTTAGGCCCCTAAAGGGCGCGTCTGCTTGGGGAGTTTAATGCCAACACTTAAATAAGTCACATGAGTTCGCACTTTAAAAACCTGGGTTTTTGGCATCTCTTGGAAAATTCAGATCTGGCAAAACTGAGCTTGTGTCCTGAGGTGGCGAAAGTCAGATTGGATTGAGTGGTGCCTGCCTCCTGTAGCCCAGGGAGGGTCCTGCCCCGTCTGCGATGTTCTGCAAAGTATAGCAAGTATGCGACACATGGTGCGAAAAAGGAAAGAAGTCGGTCTTCCTGTCGTTTTCTTTTTTCCTAGGGCTTTTTTTTTTTTAATTTTTTTAAAGATTATTTATTTATTTATTTGACAGAGATAGAGACAGCCAGCGAGAGAGGGAGGGAACACAAGCGGGGGGAGTGGGAGAGGAAGAAGCAGGCTCATAGCGGAGGAGCCTGATGTGGGGCTCGATCCCAGAACGCCGGGATCACGCCCTGAGCCAAAGGCAGACGCTTAACCGCTGCGCCACCCAGGCGCCCCTTTCTAGGGTTTTTCTGACCCGTGTGTCCCTGTACAAGGCAGCTCCTGTCGTAGAATAAATGCCAAAGAAAGAAACTTGTGTCAAATGAACGAATGAACTATAATTGCTCACTTATTTGGGATCAGAAGCCAAGTTAGAATCCTCACTTCTTCCAAGCAGCTGAGTGACTTTGAACAAATCGGTAGCCTTTATGTTTAATTGTCTTTCTTGAGCGGGGGTGGGGCAGGCATCACTCTTGTTTTTACTTATGTATTTGACTCTGTCATACATGTTCATGTTTCAGAATTCCAAGGTGCAGACAGGTTTGCAGAGAAAAGTCTTCCCTACTGTGCCCCTGTCACTCAGCCCTGTTCCTTGGGGGAAACAGGTGTTCTCAGTTTCCAGGTTGTCTTCCCAGAGATACTCTATGCAGTGCAATGAAATATGCAAATGCTCTTTTCGTCTTCTTTTACTTAGATGGTAGCATCATATACACGCGATTCTGCGTTTAGCACACTTTCATGCAGATGGGAGGGCATGCCAGTCAGTATATAAGGCGCTTTCCCGTTCGTTCTTACAGCTGCATAGGATTCTAGCGTGTGGGACGCCCAAGCTTACATAGCCAGTCCTCTGTTGCATTTAGGTTATTTCCGATCTGCTGCTGTCGTAAAGAAGGCGGTGGTAAAACCATGGTTATGTAAGTCACTTGACATGCCTAGAGTAAAATTTCTGGAAGTAGAATTGCTAGGTCAGAGAGCACAGCCTTTGTCCCTGAGGCAGATCTTGTCAACTTTCCGTTCCTCGCAGCTGCCCCACGCTGCTCTCCCTCCAGCAATGTGTGAGCGCGCCTGTTGCCCCATTCCCTACTCATAGGTCATCTCTTGGAATGTGCGAGGGTTTTGTGAAGACCCCAGCGTGTTACGAAATATTAACACTAGCTGTAATTTGAGGAGGGGGCTTGGATGCGCCAAACCTATGATCTAGGTTATTTTGTGGAGATGCATATAACCCACTCTTTTGAAGATGAGGAAGCTTGTTTTTTTTTAAGATTTTATTTGTTTATTTGAGAGAGAGAGAGATAAGAGCACAAGCAAGGGGAGCAGCAGAGGGAGAGGGAGAAGCAGGCTTCCCACTGAGCAGGGAGTCTGATGCAGGGCTCCATCCGAGGACCCTGGGATCATGACCTGAGGCGAAGGCAGATGCTTAACTGACTGAGCCACCCAGGCGCCCCTGAAAGATGAGGAAACTTTGAGTCATTTACTCAGGTCACCCAGCTAATCAATTGTAGAGGTTGGATTCAGACCCAGAGCTGTCATATTTCAATATCAGGATATTTCATACGGTAAAGCCTTGTGTAATTTTGGGTGCTGGTGTTCTCAGCTGACAGGCGCGCACAGTTTCGTGTCTCTCGGAAGTAGTGCCTCTCATGTGGCTGGTTCATGTGCTCCTTCCTCAAGTGTCTACACAATTCCTGCACTGAACTAAGCACCTGGGAACAAGATAGACATAGTCTATACTCTCATGGACCTCACAAAAATAATAAGAATGAATTCTGTAGTCCTTTATTGGGTGACAAGACAAGAAAGGGGGTGAGGAGGGTGTTTTATTGGGGTCATGTGATCTAATCAGGAGTGAGGGGAAAGAGAGCTCTCTGAACAAGTGAAAGACAGGTGATAAAGGGTCCCTGGGTTTGAGCCTGGTGAAGTGGATGGGAAGTATTTCACACAGGGGGCATAGTATGTGCAAAGGTCCTGGGGTACAGGTAGTGTTGGAAAATGAAGGAAGACCAGTGAGCTGGGGTACAGAGTGGCAGGAGGTGAGGGTATGAGGATGCGGTTTGGGGATTTATTCTGACAGCTGTGGGAAGCCTTCGAAGGCATGGAAGCAACAAAGTGACATGGGCACCAAGGGCTCTGGGCAGTGGGGTTCCTGTCATAAGCTGTATGACCTTAGACTAGTTAAACATTGGGTATATTTTCTCCTCTGTAACAGCACACAGAGGCTTTCAAACATTTTGACTATTACCTACGGTATGAAATACGCAACTTATTTAGACTCTGGGCATATGAGCACAGGTGTAATATACACGTGTCCCCAAGATGCGACGCACTGATACTTTCTGTCGTAATCTATTTAAGGTTTTGGCTGAGACCCCCTAAGTTCATTGTGGAAATAGTGAGAGAATACGGCAAGTGTGTGTGTCACAGCGGGCCCTCGGTAAGTGGTGCTGTCACTCTCCTCATGGGCCTTGTCATCAAGAGGATTCTGGCAGTGACTAGAGCCGACTGGTCAAATCCTGCCGGTGCTGAAGGACACTGGCTCTTCTTGTCCTTGTTCAGGTCCCAGGGAAGGAGCTGCACGCCAGGTCTCTTGACTGCGGGAGCCTCTGAGGGGGACGTGTCGATCGGGCAGCCTCTACCGTTTCCCTGGGAACTGGCTTCTCCTTGTTTTCTGGGCGGTCACATCCGACTGTGTTTTCTCGGTTTTCTTTGACTTCTTTGTTATTTACCCTCAGAATGGCTTTTTCCTGGAAGCCTCAGAGTCATTAGAAGCCACTCACTTCTTTATTTAAGTTGTGCCATGGTTCCACTTCCCCTTTCAGAGCTCCGAGCTGGAGGCGGAGTGGAATTTATTTGCATTTCCCACTAAGTGCACTCCTTCCTCGGCCCGGCCCTGCTGGGCTGGCCTGCAGGCCTGTCGCCACACTCCCTGTGACCTGGCCCTGGGCGCTGGGAGGAGAGCTTGAGGCGCCACGGTTTTTTTTTCCTCTAAGAAACCTATCTTGGATCCTGTGTGTGGTTTTCAAAGGAATCCCTGTGCAGTGAGCCGGGGGAGAAAGACCAGTGAGGATACCCAGTAACCCTGTAACCACCACAGCCCTTCCTGTGTCCAGGATCCCAGCTTTCCAGATAACTTAAGCACCCACAGCGTCACCATTTAAATCATTTTAGAAGCACATGTCTCTAAATGTTAACTGCATTGGTCCTCACAGGAGAACACCCACCAAAACACGGGTGTCTTTCATCCCGAGACATTAGGTAAAGAGCTTTGCATGAGGATGATGATGGTGATTGCGGCTGAATTGTGTGCCCTCCGGCTTTGTATTCAGAACCCAGCTCCCGGTACCTTTGAATGTGACTGTGTTTGGAGGTAGGGCCTTTAAAGAGGTGATGAGGGACGCCTGGGTGGCTCAGTTGGTTAAGCGTCTGCCTGGCTCAGGTCATGGTCCCAGGGTCCTGGGATCGAGTCCTGCATCGGGCTCCCTGCTCAGTGGGGAGTCTGCTTCTCCTTCTCCCACTGCCATTCCACCCCGCCCCACCGGCTTATAATCTCTGGCTCTCTCTCTCTGTCAAATAAATAAATAAAATCTTAAAAAAAAATTTTAAAAAGAGGTGATAAGGTGAGCCTGTTAGGTGGGCCCTAATCCAGTCTGACTGGTGTCCTTGTACAAAGAGGAAATTTGGACACACACAGAGAGGTGAACGTACATAGACGGAGGGCTGTCTGAGGACTCAGAAGGAACGTGGTGATCTGTAAGCCAAGGAGAAGGGCCTCAGGAGAGACCAACCCTGCTGACACCTTGATCTTGACATTCTAGCTTCCAGAACTATGAGGAAATTCATTTCTGTTGTTTAACATGTCATGCAGGCTGTGGCCTCTGGTTACAGCAGCCTGAGCAGGCTAATACAGGGGTGGTGGTGGTGGTAATAAAAATAAACAGTACGTAGCATTTATTAACCACTTGCTATATACCGGGACTATTTTAAGCCTTACTTGAGTCATTTCTTTCACCCCTCATAGCAATCCTGAGTCACCTGCCCGGTCACACAGTAAGTGATGGCACTTAGCCTGGTGCTGGCACCTTTGCTCAGAACCTTCACTGCACCTGTGTGTCGCCCCTGATAGTCCTGGATCCCTGCCAGGCACTTCACAGATCATCTGTCTCATCACCACAGCTCTCCAAAGTAACTCTTTCTGTTCCCCTGTTTTCAGACGTAGAGACTGCGGTTCAGAGTGGTCCCAGGCCACACCGTGAGTATATTCGTTTCTTGGGGCTGCGATAAGAAATTACCACAAACTTGGTGGCCTCAAGCAGCATAAATGCATGCTGTTGTAGTTGTGGAGGTCAGAAGTCCCGAAGCAGGGTGTCGCAGGGCCGTACCTCCTCCAGCGGCGCTGTGGGAGAATCGATGTCTTTCCCCTTCTGGCTGCTTCTGTGGCCACTGGCATCTTCCGCATTCGTGTTACGAGGATACATGTCATGGTATTTATGGCCCATCTGGAAAGTCCAGGATGAGCTCCTTCTGTCGAGATTCTCAACGGAGTCACATCCTTTGCCGTCTAACATAATATTCACAGGTTCTGGGGACTCAGAAGTGGGTACGTCTTTGGGGCAGTGGTGGTTCCGCCCGTCACAGTCAGTGAGCCGCAGAACGCGCCGTGATGCCGGGGCTTGCCTGATTCCGAAGCCACTCGGGGCCACTCATCTGTGGGAGCTACGGTCATGAGACGTCCCAGCTCCCTTTCTGCAGCGCTGTTTCTGTCAGAGGCACAGGGTCCCTGAGACTGGCGGATATGCTCACTCTTTGCAGGAACAAAAAACCAGAAACTCCCAAAGTACCCATCCACTGGGGACTGCTTATGTCAAGTATGGTATCCCCTAAATGGAAGGAGGAGACCGTTAAAAGATAATGAAGTCGATCGGTATACGGTGTTAGGGGAAGATAGCCACAATGTCTTAAGAGGGAAGAACAGATGACCCATCTTCGTTCAGATATTGTGTGGACATGTGTGTATGGCGTTAAAGATGACATGAAATTAAAATTCACTTCCTCAGCCACATTAGCCCCATTGGAAGCGCTCACTGGCCCCATGGCTCGCAGCTACCACCTTGGACAGCACAGATCTGGAACATTTCCGTCCTCTCAGCACGTTCCGGGCAGAGAGCTTCTCGACACTAAGTGTCTAGAGTGAGGCCTTTTTCACTTTGTGTGTTATAGATTTATGTGCATGTTTACCTTTTTTATGAGCAACAAGTAGGTGTGCTGTTATCAGAAAAATGGGAACACAGGGGGTTTCTGAGGTAACATCCTCTTTCTGAAGCAGGTGGAAGTTTATCACTATCTAAGATACGTGTGTGTGTGTGTGTGTGTGTATAAGCTCCTTTTTACATATGTTGCATAAGGAACATGTTTTAAAATATATAGGGGAAAAAAGAAGAATTTCCTGGCAGGACAGGCTTGAGGTTGGAAGACTCGGGGTGGGATCTGCTTCCCTGCCCCAACCGCCTCCCAGCCATGGCCAAATCACATAGCCTCAGTTTCCTGATCTGACAGGATCCCTACTCGACCCGCCTTGCAGGGTTAGGGTAAGATTTACAAGTGTGGTGATGTGTGGAAATGCTCTGAAACTGCGGGACGGCCACACGGAGGTGAAGGGTCAGTAAATAAGTGTGTTGCCCGAGGTGGGAGGGGGCAAGTCTCAGCACTCCGTGACCACCATGGCAGCTTGGAGGCCTGGCGTCCTCCCGAGCGGAGTGTTTTCCAGATGTCACCGAAGTCACAAGAAACGGGGGGAAGTGTTGCTCTATTTCCCTTGCTGTCATTGCTTGGAGATTTAGAAATAACAAGTTATTTATTTAACGAGCACTTATATAGCTGTTTGCTGTTTGCCACGGCCTGTCCTCTCTAAGTGCTTTACAAATACGTACTCATTTTATCCTCTTGTAATGCTGAGGTAGTCACCATTAGCATGCTCATTTCATGCAGAAGGATGTCAAGGCTCAGAGAGGTCAAGTAACTTACACAAGGTCACACAGCTTTAGGAAATGGGGTGTCTAACTAAGGCAGTCCACACTTGCTCCTTTCTTCCCTTTTCTTCATGGCTCCTCTTTCCCCTGTCAGACGTGGTCGTAGGGTTCCTTGTGTCCGTGTGTCTGTCGCAGGGGCGTGAGATTTAAACTTGGATATGAAATCTCATGAGTGGGTGTTTTTGACTGACATGGTAGCTTCTGGTTCCTGGCTGAGTTCGGTAGCATGACAACGTGGGGATAGGCTATAGAATTAGGTCAGTCTGGATACCAGTCGACAACCTGCCATCTGGCTTTGTGACTCTGGCAGATTACTTTGGTCTTCAAGTGGGGTTTTGCGAGGGTCCTAAGTTCATCTACGGTGACAGTGCTTGGCACCACGACAGGCAAGCTGTCCGCGCCTTGTGAGCTTCCATCCTTCCCTCATCTGTGTCTTGGGCAGTGAGCTTAGGCTTGAGGATACAGAGACTAGTAAGTGCCGTCTCTTTAAGGAGGTTATAGAATGGCCGAGGTGGGGCCTGGGGAACTTTCTAGATGGGGAGTCGGGGAACCTGAGTTCTAGCCAGTGCCGGCTCTCCTACCTCAGAGACACTGGACAAGTTGCTCTGCTCCTGTGGGCGTCACTTTGGTCATCTGAACATGGCAGCCCCATCTGTCTTATGTTCTGATTTGTCGTGGTGAGGTCAGGACCAGCCTGTGCCTGTGGGGCCAGCGCAGTGGTAGCAGGTGGATGTGGGGGGAGGGGGACACCAGCTTTTGCCTTCAGGCTGCTCCTGTCCATGCTGCCAGTAGCCCCCCCTCCGCAGTGCTCTGGGGAGGCCTCCTGACTCTCTGGAAGCAGGAATGGTGGAAACAAAGGCAGCTTCCGACGGTCTTGCCCGTCGGGATCTGAAGGTGGCAGGCCTTGCAGGTGAGAGTAGAGTTGGAGGCAGTGGCTTGCTGTGTCTCTCTGTGGCCAGTGACAGGGTGGTGGGAGCTGCGCTCGTCTTTCTTTGGGCTGAGAATTATCCTTCTTTAAAGAGGGCTGCAGGTGGATGGGGCTGGCCGCCCGGGTGCCTTGCTGGATACACACCCGGCCTGGAGCGCGAGGCCTGGGGGCTGCTGACTAAGCGGTGGAGGGGGACAGGAGCCAGCCCCGGGGTCCTCCGTGTCACCCAGCCTCCTGGGGTGGGGGGGAGTGGCTGTTTCAGCAAGAAGCTGGGAAGTAAACACCTGGATGGTCCGTTCAGCTCACCTTCTGCTTTCCTGTGCAAAGGCCCCTGAGCGGGAGACAGCTCTGTCACCTCAAGTCTCAGGTCCTCGTCAGAGCAGTTAATATCCTGTAATTACACGGATGTATTGCACTTAGCAGGCCCCTTTAAAGAACGGAAGTGAAATGCATCCTCTTTTAATAGTATGACCTTTACCAGGCAAGTGAAATCCCAAAGCCGGGGCTCTGTGGTTTTATTTCTTCTTCGCCTCATCCAGTGATTTGCAAAGATCTTTCCAAATTCCAGGGCACTTGTGTAGTCGTTGAGACGCGGAAATGGAGCAGGCCTATTTTGATTTCTGCGGTATGTATTGATCAATTTTAGTCACTGCGGGTTCATCCTGAGAAGCAGGGGGAGGGCCAGGTGGAGTCCCACATCAGGCTCCTTGCTCATCGGGGAGCCTGCTTCTCCCTCTGCCTGCTGCTCCCCCTGCTTGTACACTTTCTCTCTCTCTCTCCCTCAAATAAATAAATAAAATCTTAAAAAAAAAAAAAAAAGAATCTGAGACTGAAATGACAGGAACAGAGGTGCTGCGGAAAGCGAGCTTTGGGTGTGCCATTCTGCTGGGCGCGTCCCACGATCTCGTGTCTTCTCTCATCAGTCCTGCGCAGTTGGTGCTGCTACTGGCCTTGGACTCCTGGACTCCATGTGCCCCAGATCATGCCGCTGGGGAGGGGCCTGGTTAAGACTCGAACCCAGGTTCACTCCAAAGCCATTGCCATTAACCACAAAGCCATAAAGTCCTGGCAACGGCTCAGGGGACAGTGTCCGTGAACCCAGCCCTGCAGGGTAAGTTAGATTTAGATAAGCAGAGAGGAAAAGGAAGGGAATTCTGGGCAAGGGAAGCAGTAAAAATAGTCAGAAGCTAGGGAGAGGGAAGAAGCATGGTGTGGAACCGTGTCTGCAGGTTGTAAGCTCCACAGGGCAGCGACCACGTTGCCCAGAGCCACCAGTGTATCCCCAGGACCTGGGTGAGTGAGTGGTGCATAGTGTGCAGTCAATAAATACTGCTTAAAAATAGAACCACCCTATGATCCAGCAATCGCACTACTGGGTATTTACCCCCAAAATACAAAAATGCTCATTCAGGGGAGCACACGCACCCCTATGTTCATAGCAGCATTACCTACAATAGCCAAATTACGGAAGCAACCCAAGTGTCTGTCGATTGATGAATGGATAAAGAAGTCGTGGTACATAAAGACAAGGGAATATTACTCAGCCACCAAAAAAGAATGAAATCTTGCCATTTGCAATGACACGGATGGAGCTAGAGTGTATTATGCTAAGTGAAATAAGTCAATCGGAGAAAGACAGGTGACATATGATTTCACTCATATGTGGAATTTAAGAAAACAAATGAGCAAGGGAAAAATAGAGAGGGAAGCAAACCGAGAAACGGACTCTTACCTATAGAGAACAAACTGATGGTAACCAGAGGGGATGTGTGTGTTGGGGGGGGTTAGGGAGTGCACTTTGCCACGAAGAGCCCTGGGGGATGTGTGGAAGTGTTGAATCACTATATTGTACACTGAAACTAACACTGTATGTTAACTACTGGAATTAAAATTTATAAAAAAAATAAAATCAGGAAAAGAATACTTATTGTGTGTATGAATACACAGTCGTCTTCTCAGTAGACCTTGAGCCTCTCGAGGGCAGGGGTTATGTCTCAGAAATCTTTGGATGCTCCTCAGCTCCCAGTGGCGACTAAACAATGAACACTCAGCGAACATGTTCTGATGGAATGAGTGCATGACGGCAGGTGAGGGATGGTGAGATGTGCTTGAGCGAAGAGGCACTGATGCTTTGGGAGGTACTGAGCAATACACGTACGCTGGCATGCTAAGGGCAGATCGTGGAAGGTCCGTAGTGCTAGGAGAAGGAGCACCTGTGTTCTTTTTGCGGCATTTTTTAAAAAACCATCTCTGAATACACAACATTGCAGGGTCTTCAGAAACCCAGCCAGTGCCCAGACTTTGCTGTTTATAGGAAACCATAGTCCGGCACAGCTTAGAAATCACTTTTCTGTAGGATTGCCTTGACCTATGCCCGTTGTTGCTGCCTCCCCACCTTGGGGTAACCAAAAAGAGACCTGTAAGAATGCGCGGATGGGAGCTGGTGGGGTATGGATATTAACTGCAGGGTCCTGGAGTCGTTTTTAAAATAGTGTGGCCGGAAAATCCCAGCCAGCCTCCTCTAAAATGATCTGCTCAACCTAGGAGTGTTGAATAAAAACTGTCCTCTCTTTTCAGGTGTTGGTTTTAAGAAAGCCTGAGCGCCAGAGGATAGCCCTGGGAGAAGCCCTTCCTGTGGGCACTTGGAACCTTCTGGTCCACAGGAGAAGGAGTCCCCTCACCTGGACTTATGACCCGTGGCTTCGCCCCCAGTCTGCCCGCTGAGTTCCACAAGATGGGCTCCTTCCGTAGGCCCAGGCCGCGTTTCATGAGCTCCCCGGTGCTCAGTGATCTGCCCCGATTCCAAGCAGCCCGGCAGGCTCTGCAGCTGAGCTCCAACTCAGCCTGGAACAGGTAACGGGGGGCCCATCATCATGGAGTAGAGGGCTCCCATAGGGCCAGAGCAGGGCCTGGGGACTGGCTCAGCTTCTGCTCCTGTGAGAGCTCTGTTCCAGAAGGTCGTGATTACGTCTAGGCAGTTGATGAAGACAGCACGTTTTCCTATGGACGATGTACCCACTGGCGTCCCTAGTTTGAGGAGAGAGGAGGTGGGCCCCTGGGGGCCTCTGGGCTATCAGAGTCAGTTACCCAGCCTGGGACAGTTGGATTGGAATTTAGAGTTACTGTTCATGCTCCCTAGTCACACCCCGGAGTATTCGAGTACCCAGGGGTGGGGCTGTGTAAGTAACCTCAAGACACCTGTTCCCTCTCTGGGAGGATGAGACACGTATCTGTGAAAAGCCAAATGAGCGGTATAAATCAGGGACTCCTGGTACCTGTGAGCCACAGGTGGTTGGGAAAGGAGATGCCACACTGGTATACGGTATCTGGCTGACGTTTTGTACACCAAGCATTGAATAGAGATGGAATCAGCACTATGTTTTGCATCCTTGTGGGCTGTTTTTCATATCTAGCCATTACTGTTTGGATGAATTAAATGCATCATTATTTTAAAGCCATTACTGGATTCTTTGTACTTTGAATCATTTTGGATTTTCTCATGAATGCACAACTCTTATGATGGGGGTGAAGAGGGGCTCTGACATGTTTTGCTGTGAATGGATCTGTGTTCTTTAAAAAAAAAAAAAAGACCTGAGATCCTTGATAAAGACAAGATTGTTATCTGCTCCTTGCTGAAATATTGGGCTGGTGCCCCAGAGCATGTGGAGTCAAGACTTAATTGTGGCCCCCCCAGGGACTAACCCCCTCCTGCCTGTACACCTTGCAGGAGGGGAACGGAAGAGCTAAGAGAGGCAAGCCTCAATGAAACTCTTCCAAGGTAACCCTGAGGCAAGGAATTAATTATTTCATATCAGCCCCAGGCATGCAGGCTGCCCTGTGAGGACAGGGACCTCCCAAGTGAAGGAACCCCAGGCACCATTGGCATCTGCTTGCTGCAGACGCCATTTTGGATCCCTCCAGGCCCAGGGTCCTGAGAGCAGATCCCACCACCTGCCCTTCATGAGTGCTGCTTGCCAGCAGGGCCGACGGTAAGGCCAGTGAGGAACACTGGCTCACCTTTGAGAAAGTTGGGGAAGAAGGGCTGCTTTTGAATCTTCTTGGCCTCAGTCTTCCTTTCTCTCCAAGGACCGTGGGAATGAAATGATGGATTTCCAGGGATGGAAAACGGGGCCATGTTTGTGCCATGGGCTCTCTGGCCCTTGCACCTGCCTTTAGCCCTTAGCTGCTCGTTGAGGTTGCCCTAGGCAGGCAGATCCTCTAACGAGGGCTTGTTTCCGTTTCCCTTATAGTGTCCAGACTGCCGTGATCAATGTCTTCAAAGGGGGCGGCTTGCAAAGCAACGAGCTCTATGCACTGAACGAAAGCATCAGGTACGTGGATGGGCCATTTAGGGGCCATTTTCCCCTGCGGGCCTGAGCTGTGGCAGGGAGGGCTACCCCACCGGGAGGCCTAGCTTAAAGTTTTTGTCTGCTTGGTTCTTGTTGCTGTTGCTTCTGTCAACTTCTTCTGGATCATATGGCTACTAAGTTCTGAGACCCTTATCTACCTAGACTTCTGATCCACGGAGGGTTCATCCATTTATTCCTGTGTGTAGTATCTGTAGGGGGGCACCCAGAGGGGTTGATATATGGCAGATATCACATACTCTGTGAATCTGTATTGAGCCCTGCTTAACCATTAGGTGCCGTATTGGGCAAGATGGCCTTGTGGTTGGAGCCAGATTGCTTGGAATTCTGTTGCCCTTGTCGCTTTTACCAACTTAAGTGACTTACCAACTTCTATGTGCCTCAGTTTCTGTGAAAAGGGATGGGAAATATACCTACTTCCACAGGATTCTTGTGAAGATTTAAAGTGAGTTATTGTATAAATGACCTGTTAGGACAAGGTCAGAGCTCACTAAGTACGGGGGCTCTTACGCCTGTGTGTGTTGTTGCTGTCATTACAGTTAAGTTTTGGCGATACAACCCTCAATAAGACGTGGTCCTTGAGGGGTTTCTTGTCTTTGAGAATCTTCCCAGTAGTGTCAGCTTTTCATAAATTTATTTACTCCTTCAACAAATATTTGAGTGCCTCCTTATTGGCCAGGCACTGGAGAGACAACACTGGGCAAAGACCGAGGTGGACCCTGCTGTCCTGGGATTTATATTCAGTCAGGGAGATCATCCTTGGTCAACTACTCATACCTGTAAAATGTAAGAGTGCTGCTGTGACAGCTGCTCTGAGGAAAGCATGTCCGTATGACTCGTTCTTGCCGAGACCGGGAGTGACGTCCTCCTTGTGCTGTCTTCTGGAGGATCAGTGGGAGTTCACCAGGTGAGACTGCAGGTGCAAAGGTCCTGTAGCAGCAGTGAGCAAGAAACCAAGAAAAGGCCCACATGCAGAGAATACCAGAGGTTGGGGGGGTGGTATGGTTGGGTTCATGTTTTGGTGACACGAGGGCAGAGAGGCAGGCAGGTCCCAGAGTGCACAGGAGGTTGCACATCAGGCCTTTTAATGCCCTGATGTTCTTTCCTGTCTGGTGTGTTAAGTGCAGAACATCAAGGCTTAAGACCCAACCCTGGAGTTGGCGGAACAATAAACAAGGCCATGATTTGGGTCCTGTTTACATTTAGTAAAGACCTGTGTTAAGGGTCAGTGACGTGTTTTAAGAGCTCTGCTTTCATTAGGGGCGCCTGGGTGGCGCAGTCATTAAACGTCTGTCTTCGGCTCAGGGCGTGATCCCGGCGTTCTGGGATCGAGTCCCACATTAGGCTTCTCCGCTAGGAGGCTGCTTCTTCCTCTCCCACTCCCCCTGCTTGTGTTCCCTCTCTCGCTGACTGTCTCTATCTTTGTTAAATAAATAAATAAAATCTTAAAAAAAAAAAAGAGCTCTGCTTTCGTTAAAACCTTTAGGGCTGAGAAGTAAACTGGGGTGTGTTGAATTTCTATCCAGGATCTTGAATTTCACATAGTAATTACACAAATATGGGAAGAGTCAATAGAGCTTGTCTAGCCCAAAGCCTCCTTTTACAGAGAAGGAAACTGAGGCCCCATGAAGTCGAGTGACAGGGGCAAAGCTGGGTCAGCCAACCCCTGGGTTGCAAGAACTCTGTTTTACTCCAAGAACTAAGGTCCTGGCCTCTCCGAGAGGGTTCTTTAGCTCACAGTGGAAGTATAAATAAATAAAACAGTGACTCAGGAACGTGCTAATTGTTCCTCACTTCGGGAGACTGATCCTGAAATGGTAGTTAAAATCTTTGTTCGTGGGCAGCTAGGAAAAGTATTGGGCTTGGCAGTTCCCACCAGCCTTCTCTCCCCAGGGGGTTGTTAACTCAGAAGCCTTCAGGTGCCGAGCGTGTCTTCTGAATGCGTGAGGCTGGCCTGGGTGCAGGGGGGTGAGAGTTCACCCTCTGTGGAAAGGGGATTGCGGATTTCCCTGGTAGGACACAGGGCTGGTGACATGTCAACCGATTTCTCAACCGGAAATTAAGACTTTTATGTGAAATTTCCTGGCTTTTAAATGTTGATAAATAATCTGAATTTCCCCCAAACATTAGTACAGGTCAAACAAAACACATCTGTGGGCTGAATGTGACTGGGAGGCCATCCGTTGACAAGAGGAGCCCCAGCGTGCATGAAGGCATTGCTGATGGAGGCTGTCCTAGGACTAAGGCCGCATGAGTGGGGGTGGGGGAAGGGAGCTGGTCTGGAAAAGCACTGAGCACCTTTCGTGTACATCAGCCCATTGGACCCTCCTCACAGCCCTGTGAGGCAACCATTGTTCTCGTAGTGTATCCATACACTTGTGGATAAGAAACATAAAATAACTCTCGTCCAAGGTCTCCCAGCTATAGAAAGGGTGGAGTCGGGGTTTGAACCCCTGTCTCAGCCACCTGTGTTAGTTTGCTCAGGCTGCCCTAACAGATGCCCCAGACTGGGTGGCTTCCACCCTAGACATTTACTTCTCACTGTTCTGGAAGCTGGGAAGTCTGAGGTCAAGGGGCCAGCAGATTCGGTGCCTGGTAAGAGCCCAGTTCCTGGCTGCCTGCTCACTGTGTCCTCATAGGGCCTCCCCTTCGTGTTCCGGCAAGCTCTCCGGTTTCTTCTTCTAAGGTCACTAATCCCATCTCGAGGGCCCCACCCTCATGACCTCATGGAAACCTGACAACCTCCCCAAGGCCCCATCTCGAGCGCGAGCACACGGGGAGGGCACACGGGGGAGCGCGAGCACAGAGGGAGGACTTTAACATAGGAGTTTGGCAGGGATGCAGGTCGGCCCGGGGCAATACCTATGCTCTTCATACCGTGTTGTACAGTCAGATGTTTTAGGCTTCAAGAAGGGTGAAGTGGATGGCCTTGGTGTTCTGCCTTCCTTTCACGAGGCCTCTGGGACCCCATCTTTCATCATGTGCTGCGATTCTTAACACCCCTCGGAGAAGCATGACACCCCCCTCCCCCACACTCCCTTCCTGTGTTGAGTCTAGGGGGTAGGGGGTGGCTGGCTGTTCCTTCCTATGTTTTAAACAATTTTCAGGCCGGGAGAAATACGTGTGGTTGGGGTTTGACACTGATTGCCCAGATGTGACTTGAGCCCAGAAGACGTCAAAGCTGTCAAAGACCACAGAGTGTTCTGGGCCTTCTCTCCTCTGGCCTTCTCCAGGAGAGTGGTTAGAATGGAGATGGGTTTTCACATCACAGACACTCAAAGTCTGACTCAGAATGCGCAAGGCCTGCTGGGTGTACGTGTGACCTGGTCCCGATAGAGTCAGGTGAGCTGGCCTGGGCGCGTGCCCACACCTGCAGGTGCCTGCATGGGGATAAAGTGTCCCTCGTTTCAGCAATTAAAATGCCAGAACCAACCTGCCACTGTCTGGTTCACCTTCGTGTAGACATTTGGGTTTTGATTTTCCTTTTCTTTTCTCTTTTGGAAGCAGGTCCATAAACCGACAGGGTTGCGGCATGCCCAGTGAGGAGGGTGTATGGGGAGGGGCGGGGGCACAGGACAATAGGAATGTGGGGAAGAGAATGTGGAAAGAGAGAGGACCAGTGATTTTCAGGCCCACTTTGCAATCATTTGTGATAGGCCTTTGGGCCAGAGGATCTGTACCAGGTCCAGAAGAATTTTGTAACTTGTTAAGAGAGTTGCATTCGGATTCAGAGAGACTGGGAATCAAGATTAGACTCGCTGTGTGACCTTGGGCAAGTTACTTTGTTTTTCCCTGTCTCTGTTTTTCCTTCTATAAAATGGTGATAATAATAGCATCAGTCTCATGGTGGTTGGGAGG
The DNA here is from genome assembly GCF_017311325.1 of Ursus maritimus. Lineage (NCBI taxonomy): Eukaryota > Metazoa > Chordata > Mammalia > Carnivora > Ursidae > Ursus > Ursus maritimus. The sequence goes on from NW_024424786.1 coordinate 21,936,432, forward strand.
ACTAGATAATGCTAAACACGCCATGAGTGCAGGGTCCAGTGCCTAATACGTGTTAACCATCATTATTCCTATCCCTGTGAAATGTTAGCGATAATACGGTGATAAAGGATGGACGGGTACCATGTATGAGAGCACAGGGCAGGGTGGTGACTCGCCACACGGATGGTGAGCTCACTTCGAACAAGAGAGGTCCAGGACAGGCTCCTCCAAGAATGTGCTGGACTTGAAGTCTGGGTGAGGCTGAGTCCTTACAAGGAGCCAGCTGTTTGTCCTTTCTGCAGAGAAAAGAACGAGAGGAAATGACTCTGTCAGTTCTCCATTCTACTCGAGCCAAGCGGTAATAAACTTTGATGGATCGTCCAAGTCCAGAATCAAAGTCGAAATCAGTGTCCCCAGGTCACCGCGGCCAGCCCTGGCCGCCTTTCTAACGGTGGGGCTAGCACGTGCCCGGGAAATGTGCATTCACTGAAACATGGGTGGATGCAAAGGGTGACGAGGAAGATGGGGGTTTTATGTAACTAGGTTTTATAATGCAGTCAGTACGGACAACTGGTCTTTCGGTCATCGAAAATGAACTCCAGTTTAAATTTTAGCAGGTAGACTTTGGGGGTAGCCATGAGGAAGACCCTTGGTAACAATGGGCAAGTTCTAAAACACATTATTATTAGATCAAGAGAAGGATGTGGAGACTTTTTAAGAACAAATTCATCAGGACTGTCACACCTCAGTAAAGCAGCAAAGTTTCCCCCAAATAAATCAGGGCATATGGTCAGTCAGTATGAAGACCGTAAATCAGAATTGCCTGAGAAAGCAGGACTTGCTTGTTGTCATTTCCGTAAAGGCAAGAAAATGACCCTTTAGAATAGACCTGTTCTAGGGAGATCCCCGGTCCTCACAGTCTACGACTCTGCCTGCCCTAAAATTCCATCTGCTCTGACTGGTCCTGGTCCTGGATGTCCTCTTGGTTTAAATTCTCTGCGGGGCATCGATGTGGTTTGTAATACCGTCCCCAGCCTCAGTGCTGATGTGGCTGCAGTTTGGCAGTGGGGACGCATCTGGGTCTGAGGTTTGGGTTTCGCGAGCTCTCCCAGAAACAAGAGTGGCCGAACTCCCTGACACACCAGAGCACGCTCTTCCTGAACATTCTTGACTCTACCGATGGTGTGTGACTACGAAGGGTTAGAAGAGTGTGAGAAACCTGTGATTTACATCGACAGGTTCTTATAAGAACCCATGCGAGTGCTTTCACTGTTTGATTGGTAGGGGGTTGTGTGGAGGAGAGGTCAGAGGTCACTGGTTCTTTCACTCCTGTCATCAGTGGATGCTCGTGGATGCTCGTGGATGCTGTGCCGGATACTGGGCTGGGTTTGGGCGTTGCTGTGGAAGAAGGTGGTTCTAGCTCTTGGGGAGCTGCCTGCAGAGTGAGAGCGGGGCCCTGCACAGGCAGTGATGGTACCATGTCGTAAGTAGGGTGCTAGCAGAATCCAGAGTGCCGGGAGTGCAGGAGATGGGCACATATAGTGATTTGGGGGAAGGTGAAATCTGGAGTTGAAATCTTGAAATCTGGAGGATGAGCAGGTAAGGGTTAGGCGGGAAGGGCAACTGAGGCTATAACCTTCTTGCGACTACCGTCTCCATGCCCTCCCACCTCTATTCCTCCCCAGGAGGATTTTTTTCTCTGCAGAAATGAATGCTGAGAGGCGAGGTTTCCGGAAACCAGAGCTGAGCCATCTGCAGCTGGCCTGAGGCAGGAAACTCACATTTTCCTTCTCTCTCCAACCACACTGCTTCTGTCCTTGTTGGGAGGGAGGCAGGGTGGAGGAAACCCCAGAGATTTTCAAGGAAAGAGGAGGTTCCAAGAACTGTGCTTGATCTTTGACGGGGCTGCATTGAAACGCCCTCCTTCTGAGTCATTTGGGCCATCCGCCCCCCAAGGGAAAGGCACCTCAGGTTTTCCCATCTCCGTGGGGGAGTCTGTTGATGGTCCTGGGACTGGCCGGGGGAGGGGCTGGGAGGAGCTGGGAAGGAGCAGAGTCTGGATGCGGCCCACGGGCTCGCTGAGGTGATGATGACAACAGACATTTGTGTAGTGTTGAGTATGTGCCAGGCTCGATTCTGAATGCTCGACCCATGTCCGTTCTTCTAACACTCACCACAGCTCTGAGACAGGTACGGTACCCCTGTCTTACGGACGAGGGCATAGAGGCACGGCGAGCTGGGACAACACGCCCAGAGTCGCACAGCTGCTTAGTAGCCATGCTGGGATTTGAACCTGAGCCCCTGTGTCCCTAAACACCTAGCAAGTAGGCGGCGAGAGGCACGCAGAGCCCGCGCTGTCCAGGTCTAGGCCTCACGTCCCTGGGCATAGATTTGATACCAGATCCTGAGGTTGGTGGGGCATTGTCTTCTGAGGATCCTGTTTTGGGAAGGGCTTAAGGTGGAGTCTCCTTTCGGCCCAGGTGGCTCTGCCCGAGTATATGTGTTGTTGTCCCTGTGTCTGCTCTGGTTGATAAACACACTTGTCTTTGGGGGCGGGAAGAGTAGTGAGAGGGAAGTGATGAATTGGAAACCTCTGGGGCTGGCCCGTGTGGTGGTGGTTGGCCTGTCCAGTGTTTAGAAACATGGGTATCTCCCCTGAAAATCCAGGCCTTTCTGCAAAGTTCACATTGGGTAACACTGGACCTGTAGTCTGGGCTGGGAACTGGTCAGGGGGAGCCAAGCCTGGCTGCTGGCTTTCGAGGAGCACGCTGCAGCCCCTGCTGTTCATGCCCTCCCGAGTCCCTCACCCACCTTACCTGCCCGTCCCTGTGAGTGTGTGGGGCACCATGGGCTGACTTGGAGGTCGGCCTCATTTTGAGTGAGGATCGGCGTATATGGCCCTGGGCAAGGCTCTGAGGATAAATTCCTCCACGGAGGTATTGATTGGAGAATTAGCATTGCTGCGTGCCAACTGTCCAGCATCGTGCATGTGACATAATTAGGTCAGGGCCACCTGGCTGGCTCAGTCGGTAGAGAGTGCGACTCTTGATCTCGGGGTTGTAAGTTCAAGCCTCACATTGGGTGTAGAGATGACATAAAAATAAAATCTTAAAAAAAAAGAAAGAAAGCCAATGGAAGCTGTTTGTTGGATTTCCTCCATCTTTTTCACTGTCCTCTCTACCACCCACTAGGGTGCCGGAGAACAAGAGGTATGGGAGTCCCCTCATTTTACCTGAGTCATGGACACCACCTCCAGTGGGCCCCAATAAAATGGACCCAAGGAGGAAAGGGGCATTTGCATGTAAGTGCTTAAAGTTGCCACCTCCTTAAAATATGTCCCGTTGCAGAAGTGAGGGAGGTGATCTTCGAAGGAGTTAGCAGTCAGGTTGGGGGGTCAGGTTGGAGGGACACTGACCAGCGACAGTATGAGGAACAGGGCCTGGATCACGAGGAGGTCGGGTTGGATCCTGCCAAGGCACGAGCTGGGAGGGCCTGAGTACTTGGGGCAGCCCCTAGTTGCCAGATGACATGGAAATATTGAACAACTCATCTGGCCGTCCTGACGGATGCTGGGGAGCCATGAGCCCCATGGTGCCTGTCTCCAGACTGCTGCATCCTCCCCTGGGATTTTGCCACTCTGGGTCTTTCCCCGTGTGCCTGGGAGATGGTGGCTCGCACCCGAGGCGGTTTCTCACCATCCTCTGGGCCACTCCTGCACCACCGCCCCTGTGGGGTCCCTGTGCCTCTCCACCAGCCAGGATCCGGCTCCGGCCCGGCCTTGTTTACTCTTCAAGCCCACAGAAGTGGGAAGTTGAGTTGACAAGACAGTGAGGGGCGAGATGGCGGGTCTGTGTAATAACAGGAAATCTTGTCATCTGGGGTGGTGTCTCGCCCAGTCAGCCTGGGGGGTGGGGAGAAGGGGTGAGATAATACAGACCAGTGAGCGGTTCCCCATTTTTTCCCTATTGTGGCCTTTCTGGCTTCTGACTGAACTTCGTGCCCCATTTCCCTTTTGGGTTGGGTCCACATGAGCGCTCCTTTGCCATTACTCCCAGGTCCCCACTTCCTTCTTCCAGCTCAGTGGCTGCTGCTGCTGGCGTTAGCAGCAGGATTCTGTTTGCAAATGAGGCCTGGCGTGGAAGCCCCTATATGTGACGCAGGTGAAGCCGGAGCCCCGTAAGCTGGGACGTCAATTCCGTCTTAGGCACCCCCCCAGCCCCCTGAGTTCGGCCCCACCACCCTGCCTTTGTTGTAAGTTCAAGCCTCACATTGGGTGTGAGGTCACCCTAGTGTCTGGGGTGAGGTCTGGCCCTAGTGTCCAGCCCCTTTCATGAGTTTCTCCTGGGTCCTTCATGCCAGGTTTGGGAATGGGCTGGTCCGGCTGTACTTTAAAAAAGATGCCGAGAAGCTGTTGAATCAAGTTCTTGGGAATGTGGGCGTCAGGATCTGCAGCCGCGGGCAGCACGCCCCTGCCCAGCCTTGTGTTGTGGGGACTGACCAGTCCAGGATGAACTCCTTTAACCCTGGTGCGAATCCACAGAGTAGTAGCCTTGTTACCCCTGAACTCTGGCCGGACAACGGGTACAAGGGACTGACCTGTGGCATTGATTTGCAAAGGTGACTGCTGACAACAGGCTTCAGTCCAGGTCCCCCCACTCCATGAGGCCCCTCTCAGCTCTGTCCTGTGCTTGCTGCCTGCCCTCCGTAGTGACCTCTGAGGCTCGGTTTCCTTGTGTATAAAAAGCGGAGATATTGCTATGACCTTACGGCTTTGTTTTTGGCTTAGAGGAGGAAACACGTGTTGTGTGTGCTGTGGGCAGCAGTGCCTGGCACCTAGTAAGTGCTTAGTAAACTTCAGTGGAGGGGAAAAATCATCTAGCCTCCCTCCTAGGAGCAACTGATTTCTTATTCCTTATTTTTATGTATTTGTTCCTATAGATAATTATGCTCCTGTTTTCAGGGAAAACACCCTAGGAGAGGGTGGAAAAAGTGGAAGGGGGCTTCCGGATTCTCAGCCCCCGTGCCGTAGCCAGAACACGTATCCTAGGGATCGACGATGAGATTTTTCACCTCTATCACATCTAGGGAACCACAAACCACAGGCTCGTTAATTCTGCTGTCATTCCTCTTGCTTTGCTCTCCTTTCTCGTGCTTTACAGACTAAACGGGTGAAGTTAGGAAGGTTAGAGGGTGAGCTGACCGTCTGTGAATTTCGGTCTGTGCACCTCGACGCCTTGATACTTGTACTGTCTACTGTGCCTCGCAAGACTGTGGCCCCGGTGGGGAGAAACTCTGTCCGAGGTCTGTTCACCCCTTCTCCTAGCAGCGAGCACCCTGTCTGACACAGAGCAGGTGCTCAGGAAATGGCTGTGATTTGGCAAATGAATTCGGGGATCTCTATTCTTTCTCAGTCGCTCTGGAGGGACGCTGCTGCCGAGTTCCCCCTGGAGATGGTGTATCAAGACAGAGGGGTGGAAAATCCCTCTTTCTCTCAGTTCAGCTAAGATCATGTTTTTCAGAAGTACTCTTTCCTTGTAAACCAAGTGCAAGCAGAATAAACACCGAGTATAGAAACAGGTTGGAGATTTTTCGATATGACTCAGCGGCAGTCTGCTCCGATGGCTGGGCCAGCTCTGGCCTCCTCCCCACTCTTCTCTCTGAGTTGAATTCTCAGGCTGGCAGGCTGAGGTGGGTTTGGCTTGGCAGGTTCTCTGGCCCTGTGGGATTCTCCGTGCCCTGGGACCACCTGCTTCCTGACACTGCAGCCTCGATGGGAACTCCCTCCCAGAAGTCCTCCTCAGCTACGAGCCGTTTGGTGGTAACCCTGCTGGTGGTTCTTGTTAATTGCATTTTTAAAAACATTTTTTAAATGTTTTTATTTCCATAGAATTCACAGGGTACAAAAATTTTAAATATAGAATGAGTTACACCGTAAAGAATCTCCCTCTCCTGTACCCCAGAAACCCAGTTCTCATTCAACACCCCCCCCAAAGGTAATTATTATAACAGCAGTTTATTGGACATTCTTCTAGACCTTCTTTATGCATATGTAAGGAACATATATATGGAAAAGCAGCTGGGGACACTCAGCAATTTATAGGAGGTCCGCAGACTGGGGCTGTATCTCCTTCTAACTTCAGGGAATCAAGTTTGCTAAAGTGTTTTGTTGCCCTGCTTAATTTCCAGCAATAGCTGCAGCTTTCTCCGGCTCCGTACTTGGGAAGCATGCGTACATGCTCCGTGTGTTTCAAAATCAAGGTGCTATCTATTTTAGTTCAAAGGGCCTGTTGGAAACCAAATCACATCATTGTTCCAGAGCAGTAAGTTCAAAGAACAGATGTGACACCTGAGTTAATTGGTATTCTGTAAATAAAAATACATATTCTTCTTTTTCTCTTATCTTTTCACAAAGTAGCATATTATACACACTGTTCAGCATCTTGCATATTTTAAAACTTAATATAACCTAGATCTTTATGTATCATTAGAGTTCTCTCTTTTTCTTTTTTCCAACAATGGCATAAAATTCCATTGTAGGAATGAACCGTGATGTTTTACGAGCACTTTACTGGTGCCCATTTAGGTTGATACCTGTATTTTGCTGCTGCAAAAACTCTGTGCATATATGCGGTGACCTTGTCTAACATACAGCCTGCTCAGAAGAGGACAAGTTTTCTAAGAGACAGAACCGCTTACTGATTGCCCCCCCCCGCCCCACCCAGGACAACAGAACATTGACTTCAATGGTCCAGTGGGGTCTGTTCTGTTCAGCTAAGTCTATATAACAAGACCTAGTGGACAGGGTTTTGAACTCGGCATTGAGGAAAGGACACATGTCTGGTCGTCTTCCCATATCCGGTCAGAAATAGTCCATTAGGTGGAAAGTATGGAAAGCGGATCGTTTCTGATTCCTGTACCGTTCTTCTCCATCACCGTCGCGCTGCTGCTGGTATGGCTGCTGCTAGCTTCGGTCTTAGAAGCTTCAGTCTTTCTGCTGTGCCTTCGTCTTGGCGGTTGTTTCGGGCTCCCTCCTTAGCCTCTGCTCCTTTATCAGCCAGTTTCTCCCTCAAGCTTTGTCTCCCTGTAACGCTCTGCAGAATTCTGGCCGTGGCCCCGGCTGGCGGCACCCCCGCGGGACCGGAAGGTGCTGTACCTTCCCCTCCCTGTGGGCTGCAGCCTTTCTGCCTCCCCTGATGGGTCAGGGACACGCTTCTCGGATGCCTCCGTTGGGTAGCGTGGCGATGCTCCCGGAGCACTGCCGCAGAGTCGCTGGGCTGTAACCGCCTGTTAGCCATGTCCAGCCTCAATTAACGACGCTCACGGCTACGTAGATCCCTCCTCCACTGTGCTCCAGGAGGGTCTCCTGTAGCAGGTGACCTTGAAGGCCTACCCTTCCCACGGCCCTCTTCGTCCTTCCACTTGACCCGAAGGGTCTTCACGGGCACAGTGTTTCCCAGCGTGGGTTCCCCAGGGACACCAGTTCCATCGCCCATCACTTGGTCTCAGAGCCGTGTCCATCCCTCAGCATCATGCGTACCCACGAAGTGCTTGGGAAACCCTGTGTGTGGCAGCCCATTACTATTAGGACTTGTTTTCCCACCTTTTGAGGAAGCCTGGCTTCCTCACCTACGATTTCGAGGCTTCCCAGTGGCCGTGAAGACCTTGCTGGGAGGCGCCTGTCCCTGCAGCAGTCAGAAGCGGCCTCCCTGTCTCTTCCTGTTTGAAAGCCTCCACCCGGGGATGCCCACCAGCTTTCTGTTTTCTGCCTGAGAGATGCCTCTAGGCTCCAAGAGCGGGGGTGAGCGACCAGCCCTTGGCCTGCCAGCTGATGAAGGTGCCCCCGCTTCCTGTCAGACCTGCCCGCATCTGGGGGAGCTTCGGGGTTGTGTTTGAGGGGTGGCCGTCCAGGAGCCCACCGTGATACTGGATCTCCAAATGCAGTTATCTACCGCACGCGCATTTTCGGTTGTGGGAGAAGGAAGATATTTTCCTAGCTTAGCACGTGTTTGCAGCTCTCCAGGGGTCTTTCTGGTACAAGAATTTAGATCATGGAGATCTCCGTCTTTTTCTTCTGCAATCCTGTTGGGTCTATGATCTGCACCTAATGATACCTCACTGTAACTTCCCGTTCCTCCTCCAGCGACGTGTGGGTACACATTCTGGGGGGAGCAGACAGCCAGCAGGTTTGTCAGAAGCCTGTGCATTTGCCCCTTCATGACCACGACTGGTGGGATGGGCCAGTGAAATCCTTTGAAGTGGTGAAGAGCGTACCCCCCTAGAGAACTCACGGATCTGGGGAGCCAGTTACTCATGTTTTTAGCTTCCTCCCCTTGTTTGGATCAAATTAAAGGGAGAGCAGTGGGGCCAGTCCCATGACTTGTCACCAGGACAAGGAGGTCGGTGCCAATACCGCTACTTTTAAAATTCTTTTCAGCTCTCAAGGCTCTGAAATTATCTTGCGAGTATAGTTATTAGCCTGCTATCGATCCACAGCGCCGAGAGCTCCTGTTTGCTCACTTCTGGGTACCTGGTGCTGCCACAATGTCTGGCACGTAAAGAACAGCCCAATGAATGTTGGTGGCTGGATGAGTAAAATCTGTGTTCCCGGTTGCAGTCCCCTTGAAGAACTTCCTCAGTCCCTCAGGGATGGGCCGTAAGACCAGCCAAACCATGGCACAAGCCGAATGTCCTGAAGGATTTGGAGGAGAGCATGGTGGGATTATGGGGAAAGGTGTTGAATTTGCAGAAGGCCTGGGTGTGAATCTTGACTCTGCCACTGGCTTATTCCGAGGACCTCTCTGAGCCTCTGTTTCTTTATCTGCACAGGAGAGATAATAATTGCCCTCCTCTCGTACATACTTTATAATCTTTGGTTGAAGGATATATGAAAAATGTGTTTTAAACCATAAAGTGTATAAATATGGAGGATTCCAGGATTATGGTCTTTCTCCTCTTTGCTTTTTTTTTCTGTTTTCTTCACATAAAGCCAGGTGCCCGGGCTTGCCTCTGCCAACCCTATTAGAGTCTCCTGTGGCTGGGGTCATCATCTCAGGGTTGTGAGATCCAGCCCCATGTCGGGCTCTGCACTGGGTGTGGAGCCTGCTTATGATTCTCTGTCTCCCTCTCCGTCTGTCCCTCCCCCTGTTCGCTCTCTCTTTCTCTTTTTCTCTCTAAAAAAAAGAATCTTCTGTGGCTGCCTGGATCCCCCTGTAGGACTTCCATTGCCTGAATTACCCAGTAACTTTTGTGCAGAGGTATTACTAGACCCTTGCACACTCCCTCCTTAGACCTGGCCTTGGTCCCTGTGCCATTGGTGTCTGTGAACTAGACACCAGGAGCTGTACCAGCAAGGGCTGCTTGACGGTGTTTCTCTCTCCCCAGGAGGCTGCTGAAGAGTGAACTTGGATCCTTCATTACAGACTATTTCCAGGTAAGCTGCGTGGGTCTGCACATCTGTCACGGCAGTGTATGGATAGCATGCGTGTACCATTCCTTCAACGTCCAAAGTTACGGACACTGAGTCCCTGATATGTGCAGGGCCAGCGTGGTCCCTCCTTTCATGGAGATGATGGTCTTGGGCAGCAGTTCTCACGCTTTTCAGTCTCAGGATTCCTCTGTGCTCTTAAAAATGACCATTTATTTGGCTTAGCTCTGTCTTCACCATATTGGACATTAAACCTGAGAAACTTTAAAATATTGAATGCATTTAAATAATAGACCTATCACACAGGAGCTTAAACGGCATTTTTAGGAAAGATAGCTTTTGCAGAATTAAAAAGAACCAGAAGAGCGGCATTGTTTTATGTCTGCCAGTCTCTGCACCGGCTGGCTGAAGAGGGGGTGGCTGGATCCTCGTATCTGTTTCCCATTCGGTCTGTTGCGATACCGCACATCATATAGTCTCTGGAAAATCGCACGGTACGCTCATGGAGGATGCCAGGAAAGGGCAAAGCGTGGCTTAGTGTTACTGAGGAAGTAGTTTTGACCATGTGGAAAAGGTCTGGGGATCTCTCGTGGGGCCCCAAACCACACTTTGAGAATTGCTGCTCTAGTGACCTTCCCTCCCACCCCCATGGAAGGCATCTGGGTCGCTGTAAGTTTATGTGCCCTTCAGCCAAGTTATTTCTGGCCGCTAAGCCTCCCGGTCTGTTCTGTTAAAGATGATTGGATCAGGGGATCTGACGTCCCTCCTGCCCAAACCCTGTTGTTACGGGGCTGTGGAATTCAAGGTTCCAGGCTCACTTAGAGGATGGTGTCTAATCCACTGATAAGAGTTGTTTTCCTGACTCTAACCACAGGCAGATGGTGGGGGAGGGGGAGGGCATGAGGACGTGTTGTTTGAGTAACTCACTGGGTGACACTTCGGTGAAGTCAGAATTCCCGCTTTTCACTATTAGCTAGGTGGTCTCGGGCAAAATGCCTTGTTTTCCCCATCTGTAAAATGGCAATAAAAATATGACCTACCTTAGAGGTCATGGTATGGTTTACATGAAATAACACCCGTAAAGCACTCAGCACATAGTGTGTGGGGAGGAAGGTGGGGGGACAGGGTGGGGGAGTGGTCAAGATCATGCCCCCTAAAGCCAGACTGTCTGGGTGCACTGCCCAGCATAGCCACGTCCTAGCTGTGTGACCTTGAGCAAGTTGCTTTGCCTCTCTGTGTTTTAGTTTTCTGTTCTGTAAAAACAGGGGTAAGAGGACCAGACCTTATAAGGTTGTTGTGAGGACTAACTAGATTATTATTTGTCAAGTGTTCAGAACAGTGATGAGCACAGAGCAAGACAGAGTAATGTGGTCATTAAATTTATATGTATGCACATTTGTTATTCTGAAGTGCCATCCACCCCTTTTAATGGGGAACTTACATAAAAACAGAAAACGTCTTGGTTTCAGGTTGGTGATGTTATTCCATATCCAAGAACATACTTTTAAGACAGTTTAAAGAGTTTTTAGGTCTTAAAAACAACACACGCATTCTTTTTTTTTTTTTTCTTTGCTTACCAAGATTCGGGAAGCTCAAACTTTTATGTGCACTTTTAAAGAATGGCAGATGTCAGTCCTTTAACACACACACACACACACGCACACGCACACACACACACACACGCACACGCACACACACACACACACACACACCCCGGTAAATGGCCACTATAAATCTGGACAAAGCAGACCTCAACAGAAGCCTGGAATTCAGTCGGCTCAGATGTCTCAGCTGCTCGAAAGAAATCCCCCGTCCAGGGAAAGACAAACATAAAGATTAAGAAAGAGGTAATTAGTTACAAAAGTGAATCATCTCAGTTGCCCTTGACTCAAAGGTCAGTCTTGTCCTCAGCCTCTTCTCTTGCCGTCTGTAGTGATTGATTTTCAGATCCAACTCCAGAGAAGTGGTTTTTCAATCAGTCCTGGAGGAATCTGCCAGCCCGGCCGCCTTCCTCGTTGACATTTAAAATAGACAGCGTTTGGTGTGGTTTCAATCGGGTTTTAAATGTCAGTTGTCTTTTGGCAAGGGGGGCTTACCCCTAGGATGGCTGGGGAAGGGCGTTTGGGTGGGGACTTGTTGATCTGGGAAGCCCTGAGGTTTTTGGCGGTGGTTAATGCTGCTTACAAAATATGCCAAACACTTAACTAATAACCACACGTCATTTTTTTTCTATCGAGAGCTTAATCAGACAAACTGCTTGGTGAATAGTGAGTCTCTGTGGGTGTGGGGTAGGAACTGGTTTTCACAGTTTTGAATCTGGGTTTTTCCTTAGTGGAAGGTGCTAGACTGGAGAGAAAGTTAGCCTGGACGCTGTCTAGCTGTCTGTGTCAGTGTAGGTTTTAACTCTCACGTAGGTGCAGAGCTCTTTTTAAAAAAGGTGTTTGGCTCCGCAGTGCCCGGGAAGTACACGGCCTGGAGCAGGTGCTCAGTCAGGCCTCTTGGGAGACAGGGAGGGGCTGTCCGCCAGAGACAGGTGAGTTTAGGTGGTGGAGGCAGGGGCGTTAAATGACATTAGTCTTCGTGGCTGGAAGGTATTTCCCTTCCTTTTCCTTTAGCGTTTCTGATGGTGCCAGAGAGGGTCTCGGTTTGTGCCAGTGTCTTCTGCACTTCTGCGGGACTTGGCCGTCTTCCTTGTTTCAGGAGGACAGAGCAGGCCTCAAATGTAGTGCCTTCAGCCAGGGGCACTAATTAGGATTTCGTAACTTTTTTTCTTGCATTGAGTTGATGGTTGAGTTACATTCTATTTATGGCAAACGATGCTGCTATAGTTTCATTTTTAGCATATTTATGTTTTAAAAAGTGGATGGATTGAAGAAAAATAGCCTGCAAAGAATAACAGTTCAGGTGGCCCTGGCTATGACCAGATGCGAAAGGTGGCTCAAGAGAGACTTGGGTTCTGAGAGCCCTGTGCTAGGCACCTCTCAAAAATGGGCTGGTCCCAAAGCCGTGCCAAGTAGAACTCTCCATGAGGGAGGATGGAGGGGAGGAGGGAAATCCAGGAGAGAGGGTTCTAGAGGCCAGCCTTCATATTCAACTGGGAGATGTCGTTTCAAGAAGGAAAGTCTGAATGGGCTCCAGGAAGAACATTCCTCCAGCAAGGAGGAGGGAGGAAGGTCTGGGGACAAAGAAGGAGCAGAACCCAGGGGTGGACAGGTAAGACCCCAACGCCACCGTGGATGTGGCTGTTGGGGAAGATGATGAATGGGCTCTGTGGGTACTGGGCCCTCTATGTGAAGGATCAGATGGCCCCTCCTGGCCGTCTGCCTTAAGCAATGGACGCCCATCTCCTGGGCCCCACACCCCCAGCCCAGGCATCTCTACTTACAAAGCCTTCTCTGTGACTCTGCTTTTGAAAGCGAACATTCTCATTTTGTAGCTTTAAAGAAAGAGTCACGAAAGAATATCTTCAAGTGAAGAATAATGGAAATGACCTGAGGGGAAGGCAGAGGGGAAGCAGGTGGGACAACGGTGCTTATCTTGTGTCCACACACACGGAAGACCAGCGGTTTGTGCGACAGAAACACAGATAGATTTCCAGAAGACGCTGGCCCCCCAAATCTGACATTTCCAGTATAGAATTTTCTTTTCTCCTCTGTTTTGAATTGCGCCTGGAAGGATAGTTGGAGTTTCCCAGGGGAACTCTGTGTCATGGAGACAGCTCTGTGAGATAATTGGTTCCTTATAACTTTGGAAACTAATGATATGAATATGCTCGGCGTTTTTCTATCACCTAATTAGTGGTTAACCACCTTGGTGGTGTGGGGCATGGGGAGGGGGGAGCTGCAGATAATCTTTTCTTGGTCCTGTATCTGCTGGCAGTGCTGTGGTTGCTGTAAGCTTTCCGGTAAGCCCAGAAAATTAAATTCCTTTTGGTGAAACTAGAGTTTCACTCGATACAGAAACTCCGTCTATAGTTAGGGGCTCTGAACGAGAGAATACCTAGGAAAAGGGGAAATTTAGTCACCCTAATGCCAAAGGGTCGTGGATGGCCTGGTAGCATTTGAGACAAATACCTCGTCCCTACTGCCCATATCTGTGAGAGTCCCAGGAGCCCAGTTTCCTCCTTAGCACCTCACGATCAGGGAAGATTCATTGAGGGCTTTTGGTACCTGGTGGAGCCAAAGGAGGAGACCCATGGAAGCATCGTGGCCCCTGTGGGGTTGGAGATTGCAGACGGAACCGGGACACAGATGTATCCAATTGGGTAGTGTTAACTGAAACCCCGAGTGGATGGGAAAGCCTTCCAAACAGTCCCAGACTAGGTAGATTTTGTAGGGGCAAAGATGGAACTGGTTAGAATCCACAGCTTAGTTGGGTGGAGAGATGATAAAGAGTGGGGAAAATCACTTGTGTGTGATTCCCCCCCCCCCCAAACTCAAATGGAATAGAGGAGAAAAGTTTCAGCTCCTCTTTGGTCAGCCTGGGAAGTCTCCAACCAGTGGGATTCCCCAAATGGAAAAAGATGATTAGGTGGACAGAGGGCAGCAAGGGATGGGGCGTTGAGCAAGTGGGCTGAGCTCCAGCGAAAAGACAAGGAAGAGGGGAGGGGATGATGCCGTTAGGTGAGAACATCGTTACAGGTTGCGTTTCGGATTTGGCCAGTACTTGGACGAAAGGCATTGTGGGGTTTGTAAATATTGAGGGGGTTGGCAGAAGCTTTCCTTGGCCCTGTGAGGGGAGAGAATGGGGTAGTACCGTCTGGGCCCGCGAGAAGGACCCCTGGATGTTTCAGGCTACTCTCAGTGGAGGGGGGGGCTGCCCGCCAACCTGCCGTGTTACCTTTCAGTCCCTCTGCCATACTCCATCTCCTCGGCAATTACCTGAATCCTCTGCAATTACTTGAATACTTTTATTGTACTTTTCTCAAATTTTATGAAGATAAATGGAAGAGATGGGTCTCGTGAAATTGAGAACCTTAAGTCTTCATATAGTTGGGGTCACGATGAAACTCAGCGGGCATGCTGACGTGGCAGGTCGGTCGTTAGCCTCATCGGCCTTAGGGTACTGCACCTTCCGTTGCAAAAGAAGGAACACGTAGGTGCAAAACGCTGGAAGTGTATCACCTGCCAGATGAGGTGTAATTAGGGATTTTATAATCCTTCTTAGCTCTACGGGAGCAGAACTCCTCCTTACGTCCTGTAAGTGTCTCGTTCCACACGAGTACGTGTTCTCAGGAAACCATTATGTATGAAATCGGGTGATTTCCCATAGAGCAGGCAGCAGCCAGGCTCAGGGCACTGATGGAGGAGGGACGGCGGGCATGGGGGGTGGGGGTGCTGGGAACGCCCGCGGTGTTCAGATACGGGGACCCGTGCAGCGGTTCAGGGGCCACGAGGAATAAAGACTGAGTTGGAAGGGCTGAGAAATACTTGTTAGGTGTGGAAAGCAACAGAGCAACTTTGTCTGAGGCTGGTGAGCAGCTAGCTGTAAGGAGGACCAAAGCAATAACAGTCACGACCGCTAACATTTTCACGCATTTACGAGCCAGGCATTCTTAAGCGGATGGTTCTCAGAGTGTGGTCCCCGGACCACACTGCGAGCGTGTTGGAAAAGCACATTTTCAGGTCCCACCTCAGACTCACAGAATCAGAAAGTGCAGGCCTGGGGCCCAGCAGTCCATGATTCGGATGCCTACGCAAAACGCTTTAAGCGTTTTCCCTGGGCCACGTCACTCATTCCTCCCGACAGCTGATGAGGAAGATTCTGTTCTTACCGTTTTACAGATATTGCAGCTGAAGCCCGGAGAAGGGAGGTTATCCAAGATCGCACAGCTAGGAAAAGGTAGAGCAGCTATCAAACCCAGGCCATCGGGCCGCAGAAGAAAAATCTTCTGGATTATACTTTAAATGTTAAAGGATGCCCTAAAGGCAGCCTCTGAAAAACCCTGGGGAAGAGAAATTTCAGTATTTTTAATTGTGTGTGTGTCCAGTGAAACAGACATGGACTGTTTTCTGTCTTCCTTGTAAAACAACTTTTTTAAAAGCCCGAATTCACCCTCTTAATTACCACTGAAGCGGTGCTAACTGGAGAATTAGCAGTTGTACCAAGTTTTAAATCTTCTTCACCCTCCATCTGGGCATTTCTGTCTGGTCTCATCACACCCCCTGATAGACACACACATCAGGACTGGTTTATTAGGAACTCTCTGGGCCTGGGGGTGAGTCGTGTTTATAAGCCTTCTGGTTGCTTATCTAGGAAGGTATCCAGGCTCACAGGAAATGCAGACATCCTTAGAGACGATGACTGTACTTCCAAAGTCGCAGAGGGGAAAAAAGGAGGTGGCCCACCATTTCCATCACTGGCTGGGTGCCAACGCCAGGAATCTTTGTAGACCTTGGTATCACTGGAAACATGCCTGGAGTGGAATTGTTGGTTAACACAAGTTCTCGGGAGGCAGAGGGGCATGCTTCTAGACGCCTCTGGGGTTGGAAAGAATGTCTCATTTGGGAATGGAATCCACTTGGCAGCCAGGTGTTCGCCTTGCTAGACAGTGAGTGGGTAGCAGAGAGGGAGGCCCTGAGAAAGTACCTTTGGAGAGGCGGAATTTGGGATACTGGTAGCAGGGTCGGGCAGCAGGAATGACCCAGCTGGATGGAAGCTTTGTGGTGGAACTGAGTGACATCACCCGAGACTGTTAAGCCCAACTGCTCCCAGTATGTGTGAAGCTGAAATGGATCTCCTCTACTTTCCCCTGTGGGCAAGGACATAAGCAGCCTTTCCAGGTGACAGGGCGGGAGAGCACAGTGGCTGAAAGCACCAGCCCTTCTGCCAGGCGCATCTGGATCCGTCCTTTCTGGAACACTTACTGGCTGGGTGAGTGCAGGCATGTCACTTAACCTCCCTGAACCTAGCTTTCTGAGTGGTAAGCTAGTTGTAATCATGGTACCTCCCTCAAAAGGTTGCTGTGGTTCTTAGAGGAAATGTTATATATGCAAAGTGCTTGGTACATAGGAACAGTCAACATATGGCAATTTGTATCTTTGAATTTTTTATTATCATTGCTAAAATAAACCAGGGGCATAGAATGGGAGAAAGACCTGAGTTTGGAATCAGACCAACCTGGGTGCCAGTTCTGGTCTCACATTTGCTGGTTGCTTCTCTGAGCCTCGATTTCTTCATCTGTAAAACGGGCATAGTTTGTGGCAAAGGTATAATGAGCTAGTGTATGCCTGACAAGGGTAAAAATCAGAAGTAACTCTCCTATCCCATCATCATCGTCGTCGTCGTCATCATCATCATCATCATCATCACTGCTACAGCAGTAGAAGCGGCAGGGGGCTGGCAGTCTTAGCATTTACAGAATTCCCGCTGTATGGAAAGTTCTTTCCTCTGGGAAGATGGGATTAGTGTCCTCCTCCCCACCCCCAAGCCTTGTGGGTTCCCTGTTTTCCTGAGTGCCTCCTGTGGGGTCAGGGAGGTGCCTGCTTGACAGGAGGTGCACACTGGTGACAAGCCCACCTTCTCTGTGCCCCGCCCCGCCTCCTCCTGCCTGTCCTCCATGATCACCTCGGTAGGATGAGCTGAATCTGTCCTGCCCACTCAAGATTGGGTGGTTTTAGTGCCTTTCCCCAGACATCCTTGTTTTTTGCATTTTTCCTAGCTGAACCTCACTTTTCTGTGGGCAGCCTATTTTTTGATGTCTTAGAAAAATTAGACGTGACCGCTGTTTCTCACGTCCCGGCTTCTCTGCCACTTAAGTGTGGTGTATTCCACGTCCAAGTTCATTTCTGGGGTGGGGGTGAGGCACTAAGTAACCACGGGCCTTGTTCCAAGTCCCAGATCATTTCCCAGGTGGCTGCTGTTTAACGTAAGTGTTTTTTCGCTTGAAGCCTTAGGGCTGGGGAGGTGATGGGGCTGCTGTCATGGGGCGGGGAGTGGGACCAGAGAAAAGTCAGGTTCTTTCCAGTGCTGGCCCCACACGGCTCTATCTCCACTGACCACAGCGAGCAGGTACTTGGCACCTTCTGGAGTCAGGCACTGGTCGAGGGCTGGGAATGCTGTGGGGTGAGTTCCAGGGAGAACAGGTGCCTAGAAAGACAGACCGTTCATGATGGATGCCCGATTCAAGGCTGGTTCTCCCCCACCTCCACTTTTTAGGTCTCAGCAGCCTTAAGCCCCACAGATGTCCGGTTGGCATAGCCTTAAGTGAAGTGACCACCTTGTGAAGCCCGCCTTGTCTGGCTTCATAATTTACAGGGCTCAGTGCAAAATAAAAATTTGGCCATGGCCAGGGTGGGGAACTCAATCTCCCCTTCCTGTGGGCCTGCTGCTGCGACCCATGGTGGCCAGGTGACCCCAAAAGAGATCGTAACCTTCGCACTCTCAGTACCCAGATCAGGGGTGGCCAAGAGCCTCCCCCCCCCACCACCACTTGAGGGAGGGCTGCCACCAGGCCCCTCCCCAGGATGCTGCCGGGCAGGCCCCCAACCCTCCCCTCCCTGCACCTGTGCCTGGGTCCCCACCGACAGGACCCTTTTCACCATCCGGGGAATAGGAGGCTAGTGGGAGGTGGGCAGGGCGAGGGAGACCCTACAGCCAGCCACCAGAAGGCGGGGAGCAGGTGTTGAAAACCCCTCCTAGGGAAGTGGTAGGAAGCAGGACCCCAAGGGAGCTGAGGCCCCAAGCCCTGGTATGTCCTCCCAATAGTGCCCTATCCAATTTCACGTACAAAACACAAGTTCAAAGATAAAACTATTAAGAATTGAAACGGTTAACTACAGAGCATTAAACCCCAAGCAGGAGGCCTTTTGGATCGTGAGGCCTGCTGTCACATAGGACCCTAACCTCCACAGGGTCCTGCCTGACTACATATTCCCAGGAGAGAAGACCATTGGCTCAGTTCGAGGCCTGGGTCAGGGGTGGGGTCGGAACCAGGCCAGTCGGCTAAGCCAACGATGCAGGCTGGGGTCAGGGGGTTTGAGCTTGCACGGTGGGGGGCACAGGTCCATTAAGTGGATGACAGGTGCTTCTCTAGAAAGGGGGGCTGTGGCTGGCCCCAGAGATCCTTCCTCTGTGCACACGTGCCAAAAAAGAGCTAGAGATCAGTTGCTCGACTGTGAAATAAGAGTAAAATCTACAAGTACCGAGGGATAGAAAAATATGCAAGATACTTTTGAAAGGTTCTTTAGTTTCCCGGAAAGGAGCCCACCTGAATACCATGAAAACTGTGTGGCCAGTGGACTTTGACCACAGGGCTGGGGAGCTGACAGCATGGTTAGACGCTCCTCGGATCTCCTCCCGAGCCCAAGTTTTTGTTGCTCTTATTTGGTCTAAGTTAAGGATTGCCATGCTGTGTATCATGTGAATTTTAAAAAGGATATTTCCTTTTCCATTTCTCTATAATACACAAGTAATTTCTTTTCCTTGAAAAAGAAAAAAAATGTTGTGTGTGGTTTTTCCCCCCCAAATGTCTCCTTGAAGGGGAAAGATCTAGGAGAGAGAAGAAAGGAGAACCTGGGCCATCTTTTAAAGTTTATTCCTTAAGATCCAGACAAAGTCATTTTTACCAAATGAAGAAACGTCAACAAATTTAGGGACCCTGTATCCCTTTCTCCCCTCTTACACACATTCTGTCTCTTATCTTGATTTCTTAGAAGTTCGGAATGGTCCTTAGCACCAAAACGGGCAACATATACACTCAGCAAATGTTCTTTCGCATCTGCCGTGTTTGGGGCACTGCTCTCAGAGCCACGGGCACTAAACTAAGAAATGCTCCTCACCCTTAAGGGCCTAACACATAGGATATAGGGTTTTAATTCATTTCTTTGATTAAGTCATGATAGCACTTGGACGAGGCTTTTCTCTCTCCATCTCCCAGTGCTTCTGGTTCCCCCCAGCCCCCCCTGCAAGTGTAGATAACTGCAGTGATGGGACACAGTCACCGAAACTGCATGAGGAGGGAGGCCTGACCACACTCGCAGGCGCCCCTCAGAGACATGAGCTTGCGGAGGGTTGTAAAGCTGTCTTGGAAGAAGCCTGGGACAGCTGCACTGGCATTAGAGGTGCTGACAGAGAGTCATGGCTTCAGGAGGCCTGGCACAGAGCGCCCAGGAACGTTCTGAGAACCTCCTCCGGATGGGTGAAAGGGACCCATGCAGGGACTTGAGGCCCCAGTTGCTCAGAAACATGCCGATGGAGCGATTGCTACCTGGAAGCACCTCTGTAACCCTTTCCTGTCTGGCTCAGCTGTCACAAAGCCTTGCTTCTGAGAGTCTAAATTGGGTGCCGTGGTGGTTTCTTGCTTTCTGGCCCAGAAGCTGCTGGGATTCGTTTGCGAGGCTGGAAGGGAGAGAACGTAATTGGGCTTTCACCTTAATTACCTGTTTGTACCATAGTTCTTTATAAAGGAATGGATTTTTTCTTTTCTCCTTTAACAGAGTTGGTGTTCTCCCATAAGATGTCACTCTAACTTGGATTTGGGGTTCCATCTTGAAACCAAACAGTGGCCGACTACTTTTTGAAGTTAGGTCATATCTTTTTTTTTTTTTTAAGATTTTATTTATTTATTTGACAGAGATAGAGACAGCCAGCGAGAGAGGGAACACAAGCAGGGGGAGTGGGAGAGGAAGAAGGCAGGCTCCCAGCAGAGGAGCCTGATGTGGGGCTCGATCCCAGAACGCCGGGATCACGCCCTGAGCCGAAGGCAGACACTTAACCGCTGTGCCACCCAGGTGCCCCATATCTTGTGAGTTTTAATAGGATCTGTGAAATTTGGTCCATATGTATGAGTCACAGAAATGTGGTAGTTCCTTTTTAAAAATATTTTAATATATTTGATGTAGGCCCATTCGTTACAGACTCTCTCTACCTCCCACTCCTTTTGTGAAGGTAGGTGGGCTAAGAGAGCAGCTATGATCATCACTGCATGTTGCCATTGAGTACTAAGGACATAAAATACTCTGTGTGTGTGTGTGTGTGTGTGTGTGTGTGTGTGTGTGATGTGTATTTACAATGACTAATCCTTATACGAGCTTTATGATATTGCTGGTAGGGTACCATTTTACAGATGAGGAACTCAAGAATCGGGGAAAGTAAGGCCAAGATCACACAGTTAGAATGTGGCCGAGGTGGGACTTGAACCCATCTAATGTCCAAGTTTTTTCCACTCTGCTGTGCATGCTCTTGTCGTCATTGCAACAGGGTTGTAGGGTTTTATCAAGGAGAAAACTAAGAAATGCATTAGGTTTTTTGTGTAGGATACATATCCCTGTGGTCCCCCTGCCCCATAAGCATAGGCCTTTGATAATCTGATAATATGAGGTATGGTGGAGAGGCACCAGCACATCCTTGCTCTCGCAGCTTCTGTGACGTGTGGAGAGGCTGTTCCACTTCTTATGGGACCTGCTGTAGCCCTTCAACGGCAGGAAGGGGTCTGGGTGGGAAGACTTGCTGGTAGGCAGCAAAGCGGAATGGAGAGGACATGGCTGCTGGCTCCAGGAAGACCTGCTTTGTCTCCTACAGGCAGTGTCTGCCCTGACCAGCAGTCAAGTAAGAGTGATGACACCAACCAGATGGAACTGTCCGGAGGGTTGGAATTAGGTGAAATGAAGGATATAAACCCTCTGACATACACAGAACACTCAACAATTGTTAGGTGCAATTGCAAAAGGACTTCACCTTATTCTCTCTTTCCAGAACTTCCCCCACACGCTCACTGACGGACACATACCCAGGGCTGCTTAATGTTTTGCACATAGTCTCTTTCATGTTAGCGTGAGAAACCCTAAATTTATCTTTTTAAAAAATATCATTTCTGTGTAATTTCCCATTACCTCAATGCTCCCTCTTCTGAGTTTAGATTAAGGGCTTGAAGAACATTGGGTGTCAGCCATAGGTCTGCCATAGGAGCCAGCCAAGCATGAGGCATGCCTCCTTCCTGCTTGGAGGGATGGGTGGCGGTTGGGTTTGGCTCTTGTCTCCCTTGTTTGCTGTGGGATGTCTCACGGACTTCTCCCGAAGCCTGATCTTCCAAGAGGACAAAAGGGCACCTCAGACTTGGAGGCTTGACTAGCCTACAAGTGCCCAGCACCCCGCGCCCTCAGCCATTGGAAGTGGAAGAAGGTTTTGTCACTCTCTGAAGGAGCCCAACCCTTGTGTTCTTTGTTCTCTCTTGACAGAACCAGCTTCTCGCAAAAGGCCTGTTGTTTGTGGAGGAGAAGATTAAGCTGTGTGAAGGCAAGTACAAGGCAACCCTCGTACAGCCCTCTATTCGGGCTCTGTGACTCAGCCTCTGGTGTTTGGACAGCTGAAACGCTTCTGTCCAAAAGTGGCGGGCTCCAAGTGAGTGATTCACCCCGCGTTTCTCCTCCAGCTAGGCGGCAGCGCTTCGCTCGGAGCCGGCCACTCGTGGCTGTGCCAGTCACATCTGTATTTTGAGAAGCCAGGTGGAACCGGGGGGTGGTCTTCTCACTGACCTTGTTGGGGCTTTTCATAGGATGCATGCTGGTGGTCTCCTGTGAAGGATTAATTATACTACAGATCCTGCCATGCCGTTCTCTCTGGTCTGATCCAGGCTATTCCTAATTGGCCTTTTTCATATTTCTTGTGGTCCTTCATGACAGGAGACCCCTACCCATTTGGGGGACATTATTCTAAACAGGTACCTTCTGAATGAGGTACGTGATTTGATAGGCAAAGGAAGGTTTCCTGGATTAAAAGAGTTTAGAGCTCATGGGACAGGAGAGAAAGACACCAGATGGAGATGGCAGACAGGGCCAGGCAAGAATGGGCCAACCCCATGACTCTACCATGGGCTGCCTGCTCTCAGCTGCCACCAACGTGGATCCCAATCGTAGCTTGCCACCTATTGCTTCCGTGACTTTTGGCGAGTCTCTAGGTTCTTTAAGCCTTGGTTTTTATCATTTTTTAAATGATCAAATGGGGCTAGGGAGTATAGGGAGTGTAATCAGCGTAGCCCCATTATCTGGCACACAGTAGGTCCATAGACTGGTTCCTCCTCCTCCTCCTTTTCTTTTTACCTGCTCTAGCCTAGAAACCTCTGTGTGTAGGTCACATTTAGTAATAGACAGACACAGCAGGCAGGAGAGCATGCTTTTTTTTTTTTTTTTTTTGCCCCCATTCCCTGGGAAAAAGATTCTTGTCCAGTACAGTGTCTCCTAGAAAGATGAATAGGAGACAAATGAGAACCGATGCTGGAAGGGTCCAGTACCTGGTTCACAGTAAGTGCTCAGCAGACCTTTGGAAGAATAGAAGCTAGAAACAATTTCTGTATATCTGAGAGCTGACTGAGCCAGTAGTAGCCTTGTTTTCCCTCAGTACAACTCTATTCAGGCGTTTTCAGCCTTATAAATGCCCCTAGCCCAAGGCCTTATTTATTTTTATCTTTTGAGAGAGAGCACGCATGCATGCAAGCAGGGAGGAGGGGCAGAGGGAGAGGAAGAGAGAGAGAATCCTAAGCAGGCTCCACGCCCAGTGCTGAGCCTGATGCGGGGCTCGATCTCATGACCCTGAGATCACGACTTGAGCTGAAATCGAGAGTCAGACCCTCAACCCACGGAGCCACCCAGGCTCCCCCCAAGGCCTTATTTTTAAGTGACTGGCTTTGATGAGAAGTGTATGCCCCTCTTGTATGTTGGGGTCAGGCTAGTACGCAAGCGTGGAAGGTGGCTGCCTCGTAAAGGGAGGGAAGAGAAGCACAGTCTGTGGCCATGGTCTTTGCCTGTAAGTCATCTGGGGAGTGACCACAAGCTCCTGAAAATGTGGAAAAGCAGCTTCATGAAAAAGATACTGAGCAAAACCGGAGATTTAAGTGCTTTCAAGGGGACATTCAGTGCTGAGTGAAAGCTCAGGAACGGAGCTGAGCTGACCCAGGCCAGGGAAGGTCATCCGAGGTTCTGTGCCTCTGCCCCCGCAGCGCGCTACGGGGCACCGGGCCGGACATTCTGCCCGGGTCCGCTCTCGTCCTGGCGTCTGAGTGCCCCTTCTGCACAGCAGACGGGCCTGTGGAGAACCTCTGAGGGCCTTTCCTGTCTTCAGAACATCTCCAGTTTTTTATGTGATATACTGCAGCTCCAAGGAAGATTTTATTTGGCTGAAAGGACCCTCTTGCTGTAAATCAGAGTTTGGAAACCACAGATAGGATCCATCCTATCACTTAACGGACCTTACTTTGTCGACCTCACTGTTTACTAAGCACGTGCGCCCTGCCTGACGGCCACGGAAACAGCACAGGCAGCTCTTACCCACGTGTTGCTCTTCTGCAGGCAGGATCTGTCATGATAATTCCAGTAATATTTCCCAGAGCTTTAGCGACCTTGACCGTGAAGAGTTTCCCATTCCCCTTCTGTAGACACGCGGCGATCTAAACTCCCGTGGCACATTAAGAGGACAGTTTCTGTAGGGTATTCATCTAGAACCTTCCATCCAGTCGCCCTTCATCTTTGCACGGAGCCAAGTCCCCTGGGCTGTTTTCTGAAGGTGAAGTCACCTCCCCGTAACTCTTTCTTCCCTGGGGCTACCCTGTTTCCTTAGCCTGTGTCTATCTGATGTTCTCCTCTGAACGTTTTCCAAAACGTCCATTACTCTGTGAAGTTTGAAGCCAGCAATTAGACCCAGGTTCCCAGGAGAGGGGCCTTCCTGCTGCCAGGTCGAAGGATGACCTCATGTGCCGACGAGCATTCTGTCTTGGCGGCGGAGGGGAATAAGTAGGCCCCCGCACTGACCTGCACCAGTCTCCTTCCCTTCTCCCATGTCGGGAAGGCCTCTGCAGGTCGCTCTCATGGAGGGCTTAGGATACAGGCCATCAGGAAACGAGCTGGAAGAGCCCTTTCTCCTGTGAAGGACGTTATCTGGGTGTTGGGTTCACCTTGGTTTTAGGCACCAGGATGAGAGCTAACATTTCAGATGTTCTTTTTGACACCCCCCCCGACTCCTCCCTATGGTGAATTAACGTGGCCTGCATTTGAAAAGACTTGTGCATTCAGACATCGATTGATGGTCAACTGTGTACCAGGTGCTTTGCTCGGTGCTGGGGACACAGTGAACAAAGCCATCATAGGATTCCAGGCCCTGGTGGAGCTCACTACCAGTGGTGGAGACAGATATAAAACTGTAATTGCAACAGGCACTAAGACTACAGTCCATAGGTGGGGGTTTGACCAGTGGGCGAGACTTTGCTGTAGAAGCAATGCTGGAGCTAAAACCAGAAGGACAGACAGATGTGAGTTAGGTGAAGGTGGCGGGGGGGGAGAACAGTCTAGACAAAGGGACTAGCACATGCAAAAGCCCTGTGGTGTGAAAGATCCCGGTGAACATGATGGACTGAGGGAAAATCCACATAGTTAGGGCCCAAAGGTTGAAGGGAAAGGTCAAGGGTCCTCCTCCCCTCACCCCCCCCACCAAAATGCCCATATGGTGAAAGTTTTCTTGATCTAAGAGCAAAGGAAAGTGTTGGAGCTAATGATTTAGTCCTGTTCTGTCCTGAACCATATCTGGATTAAATGGTAACCTCCTTTCACTCACTGGCCTTAGCATCTGCGGAAACCCGCACACTTGATACTTGCTATTCATTCACTCAGAGATTTCTAAAAATGGATTTATTGATCTGTCTGGCATCGTGCTAAGCACTAGAAAGAATAACGGTGAGCAGGACAGACAGAGCTCGCGTGCACTCCCGTTCTAGTGGAGGAGACAGACAAGTCAGTAAGTGATTCCAACCGAGTGTAGTTAGCACTCCGTGAGGGGAATTAGAGGGCGCTACGGATTTGCATTTGCCCCTGGTGTGTTTCTGTCTGACCTTTCAAAATCTGCACGTCTTCGGCCCTGCTCGCTGCTAGTTATGCCCTTGCTCTGCTCTCTCTCCCAGCCACTGCTTTTATTGTCCATTAAATTAATAGGCGGAAGATGCTAAATGAATCTTTCAAGACCTGTTCAGTGGAGCTGGCAGTATTTTGCCAAACGTATCTCTCAGTGTCTAATCTTGGCTGACCCAGTTTCTCTGCCTCAGATGAGCAAAGACAGTGCTCAATCAGCTCTGTCATCTAGGTCATTAAAAAGCAGCCACCGTGCGGGCTCCTCACTGCCCATGCCCGCCTTCCTGCAGGTGCAAAGTTCCTGGCACAGCCTTCCGGTGGCATTGGGTGACCCACGTGCAGGCAGCCTGGGACTGGTGCCTGACCGCGGTCAGCCTTCTGGGTCCCAGGGGTGAGAGCAGGCACAGCCTCAGGAGGTGGGTCCTGTGTTTTGCAGGTGACCACTGTAGAGCATGCTGTCCACCTCCCACCCACCCCTACCCAGCCTCTGGTTATTGCAAACCAGTGGGTAGAACTGACAGTTTCTAGGCCCTTCTTTTCCCCTCCCTGTACTGACAGCTCGAATCCAGAATAAAGAACAAACAAAACAAAAAACATTGTCATGATTAGAAAATCAAAACAATAAGTAATTGATCCTCCCAGATTAAGCTGGTCAAGAGCACGGGTTCTGGAATCCCAGCTCTGCCTTCTAGCTGTGTGACGTTGAGCTAGACCCTTGGCCTCTCTGAGCCTGTAAAATGAGGTCATAGAGTTTACCATGAAATGTCCTGTAGATAAGTATTCAGCACAGTGCCTGAGAGTGTTGTAACCATTCCCATGATGGCACCAGTTGTCATGTGATTTCCAAACTTTCAGCTCCCTTGGCTGGAGGGGACGATAGAAGGCATTATTTGCCTGTTTTCAGTTAAGTCTTCCCGTCCAGCTCCACGTTTACTTCTAGTAATGCCTGTACGGCAAATGCAGGTAATGAGCTGCTTCCGTCCCCCTGTCCCCATGCTGCATGTGACATGGGACGGTCTCTAGCCTCCTGCAAGTAATGACAAATTCTTTTCTTTCTTTCTCCCCCCCATTTTCTCGCCCTCATGTAGGTGAAAATCGCATTGAGGTTCTGGCTGAAGTGTGGGACCACTTCTTCACTGAGACTCTCCCCACCCTGCAGGCAATATTTTATCCAGTTCAGGTCAGTCTCACCGAGGAACGACCTCCTGCCGGCCTCAGCACTCTGTCTCCTTCCTTGGCCTTTGGCCAGCTGGGGCCTCCTGCTGAATGGGGGGGAGGCAGGACATCGGGCGCCTGGGTTGGCTGAGGACCTCGGCGCTCTTTGGAGGGCTCTCTGGTCTATGTTTAGCATCTAACCTCAAGCAAAGAGAGAGTGCCTGCCTAACTAACAATTTGTAGGCTCTCGTCACCCTCTTGGTTTTGAGTATGCCTGTATATTCTTGGAGTGGTTTGTGTCTCCCAACTTCTCAGAAGTAGAGAAGATGGGGCAGGGAGACTTTTTTCTTTTCTCTTTCTTTTCTTCCCCCTGCCTTTCTCTGAAGCCCAATTTTAAAGCAAGTTCCTGTTGTCCCGACTTGTGGGAAGGGAATCATGTTCCTTGCCTTCCGTGAGGGGTGCCTGAAGACGAGCAGCCATGTGAGGGAGCAGAAAGAACCCTGGACTCCATCAGTAATTCGACTTGGGCAGACTCATCTCCCTTCTCGGAGCGTAGCTCCATTCCATCTGCAAAATGTGGAATTTTGAGCAGAAAATGAGCAGCATCTTCTTAGCGTTCTTATTCTGTGACGCGAACTTATTCTTACACTTGAGTTGACTTCATTCCACCTTCCTGCAAAGGCTAATGACAGGACTGGTCACTGCCAGGTCAGAATGGACACCCCTGCAGGCAGGTTGACCGATAGATCTTCCTCTGCAACATTGAGATCTCCGTCCTCCATTGACACCGGCTCCGCTCCACCCGTTGGGGTGAAGGCGCCCATCTAATGGGGCTTTGTTGAAATGCGGGTGTGGGGCCCAGAAGCAGCACAGCCCTTAGTAATGGCATGTGCCAGACATAAGGGCCCACATGCTTTGGTTGCTTTGAATGGTGTTATATGGGAACTTGGAATTCCTTTGGGAGGGTATGCCTACAGAGTCCATTTTCCATTTCTGGCCTGCCCCTAAGAGTTCCAGCAGAAGCTCTGTCCTACAGCTCACTGCTGTCTTCATCCCACTCTCAGCTCCATCCTGTACCCCCATTTATGTGGACGGTTCAGCTCCCATACCCACAAACGTCTCCCCTCCCTGGAATGGTCACTCCTAGGCCAGCGCTGGTTCCTAAGAAGACAGACCTGGGAGGTAGAGTTGTCAGAGTGGGCAAATAAAATTATAGGATGCTGAGTTAAATTTGAATTTCAGGTAAACAATGAATAATGCTTCTCCTAAACAATTATTCACATTCAACTGGACATTCTTCAGTTTTATTTGGCAACCCTACTGGAGGGGTGTGTCGATCTGGGTCTCTCTCGGAGGACCCTGCGGGCATGGAATCCCAAGGTGTGGGTGTCCAGATGGTTTAGAATGAGTGGGCGTGGCCCTGGTACAGTCATCGGACGGCCGAGAGGGGCCCTCCCTGGCATATACCCAGGCAGGAGCCCAGTTGTTCGGGTCTGAGGGTGTTGCCCGTTCTGCTTCTCTTGGGAAATTGCAACAGCTCCGTGATAGTTGATAGTAGCCCTGCCCACCCCCTTCCCCACACGCAGTTTCCCAAGTGCTGCTGCTGATCCAGACACCCCACCTTGAGAAGCCCGGAGTTGGGGTTCTCACTACTGGTAGTAACATGCCGAGGTGTCTGTCGGTCCAGTTCGGTCCTCCTTAGAGCCCCCCCGTCTGTCTGGGTGTCTGGGTGAGACCTGCGTCCTCGTCAGACAGATGAGTTTTTGAGTACCTACTGTGTTCAAGGCTGTGGAAGCTTGCCTTCATTTTCCTACCTTAGAAAGCGGAAGGAACCCAGGAGATGAAGTGAGGGCATAGCTAGCTACAAGGTCAGAGGTCAGTGCCGACCGCAGCACTTTGGGAAAGGCGAGGTGGGGGGACCGCTGCCATTGGAGGTGGGCGGGGAAGGCAGTTGAGGAAGCGGGGGGTGGTTGACCCAAGCCTGGAAGGCACTGGTGGTGGTTGTGTGCATTTCTGGGGACTGAAGCGGGGGGATGGCAAGACCACTCTTGTGCGTTTCTGAGACCCCAAGGAGTTCGAGGACATGTGAGACTTCCTTAAGCCTTGGCAGACTCGAGGGATGAAAAGCGACCTGTTTGCCAGGTATCTTCGTGGTCTCTTGGGCTGTACCAGGAGCAGCACATTTTTGGTGTGTGCCGTGTGCATATGCGCAAAGGGGAGTCTAGGAAAGAGGCCCTCCTTTCTCGCTCTGCTTTGGGAAACTTTGGGAGCCCTAAAATCAAATAGTTAAGGTTTGCGATCCAGCTCTACCCTGGGGATAGAACCGTAACTCTGGGCTCGAGGGGTTTCATCTGTGAAGTAGGTTTTATAACAGTACCTGTCTCGGGGTGGGGACTAATCGTGTTAGTTCCATCTAAAATACTGAGAGTCATGCCTAGCACCTGGAGCTTAGAAAGTGTCAGCTCTTAGGATTATTAGTTATTTTCATCTTCCGCCCACATCCTGCATGGTCAGACTCGTCCTTGTGTTCTCCTTCTTGGCCTGGTGCGTGCTAGGTGCTCACATAGTGAACACAGAGGTGAGGAAGCAGCCTTGAAAGTGGGGGTGGGGGCTGGAGGTTGGGGGGGTGTTGATCTTTTCTCTCATTTCCCCCCATCTTCCTCTCTCTTCCTCCTTCCTGACCCTCCCCCCTTGCCCTCATGACAGCCTGGCTCCCATTTATGTGTCTTGTATCATCTTGGGTCACTTAGGCAGGTTGAGTCACACCTTATCTTTTTTTTTTTTTAAAGATTTTATTTATTTATTTGACAGAGATAGAGACAGCCAGCGAGAGAGGAAATACAAGCAGAGGGAGTGGGAGAGGAAGAAACAGGCTCACAGCGGAGGAGCCTGATGTGGGGCTCGATCCCGTAACGCCGGGATCACGCCCTGAGCCGAAGGCAGACGCTTTAACCGCTGTGCCACCCAGGCGCACCGACACACCTTATCTTAAACGAAGCTTTCCTTGGGAAGGACAGGGCCAAGTCTTCGACTCTTTGGCAGCCCCCCGCCCTCCCCGAGTTCTGCAGACACCTTGTCCTTTCCCATCCTGGTGTTCTGTCCACCCTGGTTGTCCTGGACTCCGTGTTTTTGGTGGCATATCCGGCGGGCTCTCACCTCCCAGCCCTGCCCCCTCTCTCCTCTCCAGGGCCAGGAGCTGACCATCCGCCAGATCTCCCTGCTGGGCTTCCGCGACCTGGTCCTGCTCAAGGTGAAGCTGGGTGATTTGCTGCTGCTGGCCCGGTCCCAGCCGCCCTCGTCCATTGTCCAGATGTTGCTCGTCCTGCAGGTGGGTGAGGCCCCACTGGAGACACGGCCACCAGGCCGGGGGAGAAAGAGACCCTGTGGGAGGGACCGAACGACCCGAGCACCTGAGCTCAGCTGCTGTGCTGCAGTGTCGTCGTTCCTGTTTCTTAGCGCGTTTGTTCATTTGCTCGACCTCCGCGGAGCGCCTGTGAAGCCCCTGGCGCTGTGCTCCATGCTGGCATCCCAGTGGGGAGGGGTGGGGCGGACACCCTCCCTCCTCACCGCGAGCCACAGGTAGCACGTGACGGCACGAGCCCCCTGCAGCTGAGCTCGAGCCACACCAGGAGCTCCCTGGAAGGTTCCCGGGGCAGGCGGGCCTCCTAAGAGACTACAACCAGAAGCGAGACCATGTCAGGCCCCAAAGCTGCCAGCCTGTCGCCACTGACTGGTCTTTCCTTGTCTCTCTCTGACGCCGCCTCTGCTGGCCCTGCCTGGTGTCTCTTGGACTGGGTGTTTCTGTCTCCCCCTCCCTCTGCAGACTTACGTTCAGTACTTTGGTTTGCACCTGGCCAAACGTGGCGTCACACACACACAGCTCATGCGTTTCCACCAAGGGGTGACCCAGATGGTTGCCTCTTCGTCCCCATTCTGAATCAACGGTGGGGAGACGAGCTAGCAGTACCGGTTCCTGGCTGTGTACTAGGTCCCGGCCGAGGACTTTGTGTGGTGTTTTCCGAACCAGATAATCCAGATGACCACTTTCTGAGGTAGATAGTGTTGTCAGTCCTATTTTCAGGTGAAGAGACGGAAACCCAGGAAGTGTGTGTTTGTCCAAGTTCCCTCAGCAAGTGGCAGTAGGATTCAGAGCTGTGTAAACTCAGGGGAAAGACACGACTCTCCTTTGCCAGCCAGTCATGACCTTGGGTCAAGTACCATACACATGGCCTCAGGGAGCCCAGTCCTATGGAACGGGTGCACCATTCCCAAGAAACAGATGTGGCCCAGGGATGCCCCCCAAAGATGGCTGCCTTGCCTCCCCCTCCATAACAGGTTCAGATGCCACAGCGTCGGGTCTGAGCTGTTCCCCAGAGCAGCCGGTGTCGTCCTCGCCTCAGGACAGCTGTGACCCCACTGCCCTACGGCAGGCTTGGGGCCTTGGGCTCCCCCTCCCCCGGCTGCTGTTCTCTTCTGGGTCCCGAGGCTGGGCCGCCCCTCTGGGCCTTCTCCCCCTTTCCTGAAGTCCGAGGGGAGCAGGAGTTACCTGACAGGATGAGGGTGCTCTTTGTTGGCTGGAAAGGCAGGTCAGCTGTTTTTCTGTCGGGGAGAAGGAGGGGGTTCAGAGTGGGCGGGGGGGGCTTGTGTCTGAGAAGCATAAGGTAGAGCTTGGTTCCCAAGCAAGGAGTCTAGAAAATGACCCCTTTGGGGTTCAGATGGGAAGATTGGGAAAGAGAAGTTGGGCTTTCCCCCTCTTATTTCCATGTATAGTATTTTAAGGGTGAGAGGTGATTCTTTTGTTGTTGGTGCTGTTTTTGTTCTCTGTGAGGGCCCCTGCCTGCTGCTAGTAGTCCGGGAAGGCCTCTGTCCGTGCCATTGAAAAACATCCACCACGTTCCCACATTGGACAACCCAACGACCATCTCAGAAAGCTGCCATCATCCCCTTGTAGCCCCTTAGGGGTTAGCCTGCTTGCCTAGGGGATACTTCCTTCTTCCACCCGGGCCTCCAGCCCACGTTGCTCTCCTTGGGGTTCCCGGCGATCTTAGGAGAACAGCCTGATCTGTGCCCCGGCCTCCGGTCCTCCCGCCTCCCCAGCCTCACCTGGAGCCTCCGGTCACACTGGCCACCTTTGCCTCTCCCTGCGGTAGCAGAGTCTGCGCACTTGGGTTCCCTCTGCTGAGAACACTGTCTCCCGGGGCCGCCAGCCCCCCTTCCGGTCAAGGCAGGTCTGTCCATGTTCTCCTCCCTCTTGGGCCTTCAGCACCCTGCACATGGTAGGCACGTGGTAGGTGTTAACTAAACATGTGTCTGGTGAGCGACATAGCCAGCAAGAGCCTGAGTGGGACTGACTCCAGGTCTCCGGCCTCCAGTCCCCTGATGGTGACCATCATGCAGGGATTTCTGTGTTGGCAGAGGCAAGGAGGTACCATCCAAGAAGCTCCGTGGTTGTGACAGATACCTGGGAAGTTGAGCAACAGAACAGTCCCTGTTTTCCTACTTTCGCAGATGAGGTGGGGGTTCAGAGAGTCAGCCAAGCAGCTTAAGGTCACATACTAATTTGTAAGAGAGTGTCACCCATTCCTCAGCCCTTGCTCGGATGCCACAGCCTCCCTCCCGCAGTGCCCCAGGGCCTTGGGTGAGACCGCATGAGCTTCTGAGATGGTCCACTTTCATGCCGGGTATTTGGCGCTCTTTCCCGGAGGGTCTCGTGGGACGAGTTCTGGCCCACGTTCTTCCTCACTCCAGGAGCTGTGAAGCCCCGAGCTGGGAATGTGACGGGGACGAATAGGGATCTTTGGCCAGTCAGGTCTATCTTCTTGGGTAGCAGGGCAGCAGCTGCTGGATCTGAATGCCCTGGGACCACGTCATTGCAGAAGGTCGTTAGAATCGCTCCCTTCTCTTTCCAGGCCCCCCCTTGCCCCAGTGCCACGAGATCTGGGGCTGATTTCTCCTTGCCTGACTCTCATACAGCGAAAAGAGCCGTTTCTCAGGCCTTTTCTGGCACTCTTCCAAAATGTCCCCGAACAAACCTCTCCCTCCCCAAAATGTGCAAGGGGCTCCAAGTTCCCTGCTCTGGGTTGTCTGCTTCTGTCCCTAGGCTGCCCCAGGGAGAGGCCGAACCAGAGATTTTGACTGTCGTAGAGATCTGCTTCCTCCTGGCAGGTGCAGCCGGGTCCTGAGATCATCCTGCAGGAGTGCCTTCTGCACTGACCGTGCAGTCACCCAGGATCCCATGCCGAGCAGGGTCGTCTGTCCCATCGCCATCTTGAAATCCTTAGTATTTTTGAACAAGGGAACTGTACGCACATTTTCGTTTTGCCCTGGGCCTTGCAAATATGTGGCCAGTCCCCCGGCCAGGCTGAGGGCTGTGTGTAAGTCAGGCTGTCAGCGGCTGCCCTGGGAGAAAACCAGGCAGCTCCCAAGCACGCCCTTGTTACCCATTTTCACCCCACCTCTTGCCTCTTCTTCTCTCTCTGTTGTCCCTCTCTGTTGAGCATTTATAAACTGTAGTGGGGGAAGAAAGGCTTGGGGCGAGAAGGCAAACGAGAAATATCCAGGAGGAAAAAATTTAAAAAGAAAAAAAAAAAGTTTCCTCAGCTCTGAACACCAGTCGAGGTGGTTTTGGGCCTGACACTGCCCTGCTTTTGAGGCCTGAGTGGTTTCCGGGGAGCCCGAGGAAGGCTCCCCTCTCCCTTCTGCGGCCTTCAGGATTCCCTTCCTGGCTGAAGCACCCCAGTGCTTTTCCCCCTTTATTTCCATTGTTAGGTTTTCCAGTGCTTCAGCCCAGGCTGAGGGCTAGGTATCGGAGCCCAGTGGGCATGAAAAACCACCCCATCGTCTCCCCACCATCCCTTGCAGTGCCGGGCAGCCTTCACCGCGGCGCCATGCTGTGGGTCAGAGGCCCACTTGTTTATTCCGCAGGTCCTCCCTTCTGACCCCAGCCCCAAGTCTTCTGCCCGTAACCCCTTCCCCAGCCTCCTTTGTGTTCCCTTAAGCCAACCCCCCCTCTCTTCCACTGCCCCCAGCCTTCCCTGTCTCTGTGGGATGGGCCCTTCCCACTTCACTCCTCCACCGTCCTTTCCTCCAATCCCCCAAAACTCCAGCACGGTGGGGACTTTATACTTTCTAAGTGAAGGTGATGTAACCTCTTTTCCGATGTGAGAATTTGATGGGCCATCCTATTGGGCTGAGTGCAGCTCGGCTCCCCTGCGGCCCCTTAACACAGAGCAAGGCTTCGAGTCCTTTCCAGAGAGAAACTGATCCCTAGGCGTCTGCTGGTCTTCTGGAGAACCTTGGTCACTTCTGGTTTCCTTTTTGGTTTTTGACCGTTGTCATTGTGTTAGTTGCTGTTTGTGACAGGGGACACCTGTCATGTTGAGCTTTTGAACTAACTCTTCGTCTTGGTGCTAAATGTATGTCTTGCTCCACAGTGACTCTTTGTTCTGCTGTTCTGGATTTTTCCATATTCTGTCGCCCTTTCTTTTCTAGCCTCCTTAGCAAGTGGCAGTGAGGTGGGCTCAGAGCCAGCGCAGCCTGCACTCCAGTCCTGGGTGGCATGAGCCCTGCGGGTCTTAGCTCTCTCGTCTGCGGAAGGGGGATGATGAGTGCACCTGGCTCCTCGGGTTGTGGAGAGGCCCCTGTGCTTCGGAAGGGGCTTATGCAGAGTGCCTGCATGCCAAGTGTGAGGCAGCCACTATGACGGGGGTTACTGTGGCTGGGACCAGTCAGACCTCAACCCTGGAGCTGCGCGAGGACAGTCCTGCCTGCCCTGCGTGGCTGGGCCTGTGGGAGAAGATGCCACGGGGCACAGTTCTGATCACTGTGACTCACGGCAAGGGACTCAGGCTTCGGATTCCTTCATTCCAGCCACGAGGATGCTGCCTGCTGGTATCGCTGCTTTGCATGTAGCAGGAGGGCAATCGGGATTTGCTGGCTGAGTGCCAGCTGGCCCTGGCCGTTTTTGACTGACCTTTGTCTCTCTTGGATGTTTATTTCCAGAGTGTTCACGAGCCCACAGGCCCGAGTGAGGGTTATTTGCAGCTGGAGGAACTGGTGAAGCAAGTGGTGTCTCCTTTCCTGGGCATCAGTGAGGACCGTGGCATCTCGGGTCCCACGTACATGTCAGGTAAGGGGCGAGGCTCTCAGGCTGCAGAGATGTTTTCCTGTGCCTGGATTATGTAGCAAGCTCTTTGCTTCTGATGTGGGCCTGGGCCGATCTGTCCATGTTAGTCACTTGTGTTTCCCTCTGGCCTGGGTCTCATAACCTCCCCGCTTGACGATTCCTCCCCAGGGACTGATACTGTGCCTCTGTGGTCTTGCTTTTCTGATCCGCATCTTTGATCAGTGGCTTTGATCTTTTTCATGTGCCTGCAATGTTCATTTTCCCGTATCTGATAACCAGAAACTGTGCCTGATTGCAACGCCCCACACACACTTGAGTGGAAAAATCACTCGTGGTGGATTTTCCCGTGAAAGCAGCTTGAAATGGGAAGACAATTCGTTTTGTGTGCAGCCAGATGAAATGGCGATGCTGTTCCTCCCCCCCCCCTTGTCTGTAGGTACCACCAAGGCCTACCTGCCAAGGAAAGGCGCTCCTGGATTAGGGACAAGTCCTGTTGGTGGCTATAAAGCTAGCATTAGTGTCAGGCTCTGCACTTGGCACCCTGGAGAATCTAGAGGTGAATTGGATCTGTTCCTTCTCTCCGTGAAACCACAGTCCAGATGGGGAAATAGCCCTATGACAGGCTTATCATAAGAGGCATTCCTCAGTTACCTTTTGAAATGAGAGGCCCCCCCCAATATAGGAATTTTCCTATCTCCAGCAACTTTAATGGTGGTCACAGATAGTAGGCACTCAAAAACATACCTATTAGATGGGTGACAGGCAACTGTACCCCAAGGCAGGGGTGACCAGCACCTATACAGAGGTGCAGAGGCTGAAAGGGATTCCCTGAACTTGGAATCTTTTGCCCCGCTCTCCTCGCTTAATGGAATTGTAGCTGAGCTTCGGAGGAACAGTCTCCAGCGAGGTCCTGCCCTTTCCTGGGCCTCACTACTGCAGGAAAAGCAGGGCTGGCTGGCAGTTTTCCTGGCCCCTTCCTGTGTCTCTGGAGGTACCAGCTTAGCCATGGCTGCCACACATCTGGGGTGCTGGCCCCAGCCTGCCTGCTGGGTCCTTCCCCCTACCCCTCCCTTCCTCCCTTGCTCACTCACTCATTCCACCCAGCAGCTGGTACAAACCAGAGTAACAAGGCCGGCTAAAGGGAGAGAGGTCCACCCCCCCCGCCAGCCGTGAGCAAGGTGCCATGTGGCTATGCCCTCCATGGAGCCCACCTTCTGGCTTCAGCTCAGCCCACTGGCTCACCAGCTCACCGAGATTGGGGCGGGAGGATGCAGGCAGATGTCAGGACACAAGCAGGTAAGCTGGGCCGTGGCAGGGACTTGGCCATTGGCTGGGCCTAGAGCCAGGAATAAAGGATAGATTCGGAAGTTTGTTCGGGGAGTACTTACTCTTAAGAGGGGATGCCTTTGGCTTTCCAGGTAAACTCAGAATACTACATACTTTTGACAGATTATAAAGTAAAGGCCTGAGGTTTTCTTACACCAAGGACAATCCTCGCATTTGGGCTGCTGTCTCGGGAGGGGCAGAGGGGGAAGAAACTGACTCTTTTTGATTGTTTTATTATTATTTTAGCAAATGTGTCCTGAGACCCTCCCCCAGGTACCTGGATTTGAGGTGCTACAGGTTTGCCCAGGATTAAAACTGACCCGTCTCTGCCCTGTGGTACACACGGTCCAGTGAGGAAGTCACAAACCATAGATCACAAACAATGACTCATTAGTGTACAAGGACTCTAAGCGGGGGAAGGACATCAGCCACGGGGCCCACGGCAGGCGTCCTTCACCCGGACTGGGAAATCAGGGGAAGCTCCCCAGAGGAGGTGATACCTGAGATGGGTCCTGTAGGATGCATTTGAGTTAGTCTGCCTTCCCTGTTTGCTCAGCTATCCCAAGCCAAGGGAAGGATCTTTGGGAGGGCTCTGGGGTAGGGGGAGTGGTGAACAGGAGGTTGGAGCCTTCGAGGAACTGAAAGACCTTCAGAGTTACAAAGTGGCTGGTGGCAAGGGAAGGCACAGGTCTCAGACTACATCTTGGGCAGGCACTCTCCCCGGCGGGCTGGATACCATACCACAGAGTGGGTGCCACTGTACCCATTTTACAGGTGAGGCAAATGAGGATTAAGGTCACTTGGCTATTGGAGCTGGGATTTCAGAGCCCCGGGTTGGTTGCTCTTTACCGGCTGTCCTGCATGCTCCACCCTCACCCCAGCCTACCCCTGTCAGGTTCTAGAAGGCGATTGTGATTTTACTGAGGGACAGCTGAGGAGGTGGCCCTTCCCCCTCATTCCTTAGCCCAAGAGGGTTCCGGGACCAGACATTTCACCCCAAACTGCTACAAACTAAAAAGCTAAAATGGTCACAGTGGAGACCTTCCCTGTTGAGGACACCCCTTTGCCGGATAACGTGAGGACTCTCTGGGCCTCAGTCTTCCCGTCGGTAAAATGGACACCGTAACACCTGTCCTGCCTGAAGGAGAGGAGTGTGGAGACCACCAGCTGAAATGTAAAGCCACATGAGGGCTTTGCCATGGTCCACTCGGGGCCCATCCAGGGCTGGGAGTGGTCAAGGAAAGCTGGAGGGCTCATCTCAAAAGCTACCACTCATCAAATGCCTGCCAGCCTGTCTTCCTTGTACGGCCTGCTGAGGGCCTCAGTCAGAAGCCTCCTGCGGGAGGGAACCAGAGCCAGAGTAGTGGTTTCTCCGGCCGTGGGGGTGGGGGCACTGGCCCAGGCGTGTTTGACCCCATGGGGATTCTTGGGCAGTCTTTCTTCCTGTGAGCCGGCTGATAGGTTTGGGACGTGAGCCTCACCCACTGACCTGCAGGGCTTGGGAGAGAGAGGAGTCTGAGGCTCGCGTTGGAGCGACTGTGTGCGATGTGCGGTCACTTTCCTAGGGTAGCGGGGATGTGGAGGTGAAGAGGAAGAGGGAGAGCTTTAAAAAAAAAAAAAATTTGTCAGAGTCCAGGCCCACATCCTACCTTTCTGGTTCCCAAAGTTTCCAGGCTGCTGCCCTGGCTGCTTCCAGGGCCCTCGGAGCAAACACTCAGAACACTCAGCATGCTGTGTTTCTCCACACAAAAGCCCTGGCCTCCCCCAGATCTTCCTCCATTGTGTCTCCAGGGGGAGGGCCCTTTTCCTCAAGATACTATGACTTCTCCTCGTGACAAGTAGGCTTTCATGGGCTTTCAGGTGCCCGGGCCTGGAGAGAGACGCCCACAGTGGGCTTGGTGTGCAGAGGTCACAACACCCACATTATGGCGGCCACTCCTGCGAGCCTGGGAGATCAAAGGCCTGGGAACCGAGTCCCCCAGAAGGGGCCCGAGGACCGCCTCATCCAGGCTCTGCTTCTCTGGGGCTTTGAAAGGAGCTGCCGTTGCTGGCTCCCTTGTAGGGGGATGAATGCCAGAGCTCGGCGGGGCAGCTGGGGAGCGAGGAAAGAATAAAGGCCCCCCCGGGCCCCACCCCGTGTGAAAGGCAGGAGGCGGGGGTCTGGAGGTGGGTGCTGGCTGAGGTGGCAGGACCCGGCTCCTCCCCCAGCTCAAAGGGCACCCCTCCAAGGAAAGGACCCATTTTGCCCCCAGGGGGTGCCCGCAGCTTAATCAGTCTCTTCAAGGGAGATTTCCTTCCCTGAGTGGCAGGGCCTGGCTTTCCCTGGCACAAATAAGAAGAAGGCGGGGAAGGTGGCCGGCAGCACCAGTGTGGGTAGCTGTCTCAGCTCCCGGCCCAGTATGTGGCCTGACCCCACTGGAGCCGCAGCTGACGCGCTGGTCTGAGGTTGACTCTGGAGTCTGGTGGGAGCTTATCGAGGAAACACTGTCTGCCCAGGGGACTCAACACAGCCCAGCGGCCCCTGTGGTCTCAGTTCTGCCCACACCCAGTCCTGGGAACCAAAACATTCCACCCAGAAGGCAGAAGAGCCCTAGGCCTCTCCTGTGAGTCATGAGCAGGGAACAGCCATAAGGAGAGAGGCGGAGCCCAGCCGCAGAAGGAACAGGGCCTTGAAACTGCAAGGGATGGGCTTTAGCTGTGTGGCCTGGAGTAAGTTACTCGATGTCTCTGAGCTGCCGAGGGCTGAGCACAGAGAAGGAAGAAGGTGCCCTGTCTCAGGGCAGGGCCCGGGCAGAGCTGCTACCTGCTGTGTTACGGGCCCCAGCTAGAGGGTGGCCTGGCCTCCTGGGAATCACTCCAGCTGAGAAATTGTCTGTGCCTCCCCCGGGAGCCCAGACCACATCCTGGCCCTTGCCGTGCTGTGTGGTCCTGCCTGATGATCTGTCAGTCTCCCCCGTAGACTGTCAGCTCATTGGGGGCAGGGAGCACGCGACGCCCCTCATAGCCCAGGCCCTAGCCCTGTTCTCGGCTCTGAGGGTTCCATCTGTCAGTCACTCTGGAGCAGGCCCCTCCGAAATGACTCCTCTTTAGGACTTCTCCTCCTGACTCCGCAGCGAGCTCCTGCCTTTACCTCTGCCCTGTCATTTGTTGACCTTGTCTTTTTTTTTTTAATTCCATGATCGTCACCGTCCAGCATTCTATTAGTTTCAGGTGTACAGTAGAGTGATTCGGGAGTTCCATACTTGTTGACCTTGTTCTCACAGTTGCTTGTGTGGGGGCTTCCCAGCGGGCACAAGCAGGGGCTCCACCATCAGCCCTTGGCTTGAATCCTGCTTCCCTCTCTAACAGGTTACAAAGTTATTCAGCATCTTGACTTCAGGTTCCTTTACTGGAAAATGGTCAGAAGATGAACGTGTCTGGGAAGCACCTCCTTTTTTGATACAGTCCCTAGCCCACAGTAGATGCCCAGCTAACGATTGCTCCCAAGACCCTACCCCCACCACATGCAGGCACACTC
The DNA here is from genome assembly GCF_017311325.1 of Ursus maritimus. NCBI lineage: Eukaryota > Metazoa > Chordata > Mammalia > Carnivora > Ursidae > Ursus > Ursus maritimus. The sequence continues at coordinate 21,975,788 of NW_024424786.1, forward strand.
ATACACGCACATGCGCTGGGCTGAGGCCGCTGCGGCAGGCCCCGTGTCAGATTTACATTTCACCCTCTCAGTGGTGACTGCAGTGTTTTCCCACGTCGCAGTTCACAGTGTTGGTTGAAGGAGGGGGCAGGTGTCACAGGGGGTCCCCCTCACTGTGGCTCCAGCTCTCAGCAGTAGCTGAAGTGGCCTCTCTTGTCTTTGCTGCCTGTTAAACCCCCAAGGACTTTGGGCTTCTGGGCTAACAACACGCGAGAGAGATGGATCACGTCCAGGGGCCCATCTGAAACACATTTCCTGGCTCATTCTGCCAGGCTGGGGCCCCTGGAAATCATCAAACAGATTGTCATTTCCTCCAGAAATGCTGTGCGTGTCCACCGTCTATCCCCCAGGCCCTCAGCTTACCCTGGGCCCAGCCTTAGCTCTAGCTCTCTCCTCTTCCTGGGTCTGTGTGTAAGAAATGCTCACCGAACGGTCTAGCCCAGTCTCCAGCCCAGCTGGTTGAGGGTTTGGGCCACACCAGATTTTGCAACTGCCAATCATAGGTGCTTGCTTCAAACAACTAGCAGGAGACAAACGAATTGTTTCCAAGGGCATTTTTTTAAGGATGGTTCTTTAATGGGATCCCAGCTTCTCTGAACTCTTCTGGTGCCTCTGTCTTATAGTTATCGATTTTTGTGATCATAGAAGTAATACATGGTTATTGTAAAACTGTGGGAACATTATAGAAACGTTGAGGGTATGAGCACCCATGCTCCCGAGAGAACCTCGGCCAATGCTTGGCATGGATTCTTCCTTCTTGGTTGCTCCTTGCCATTTTGTCTCCTATTCGTTCTTCCCCAAAGAAAAGAGCCGCTGACCCAGTCTCTCCCAGCCAATACCAGCCTCTTGTTCGGGACCTCCTGGGGGACAGCGTTTGCTGTTCTGTGCATCAGAGAAGAGTGTGTCTTCCGAGGGCAGCAGCGGGGCCCCGAGACCCAGTAGTGTGCAGTGGGGAAGGTCTGGGCACTGCCATTCAGAGCCTGTGAGAGTTGGGCCGAGCCTCAGTCTTCCTTATCGGAACAATGGGAAGAGTGAGGAGAGCCCTGGTGTTTCAAAGGGAGATTGGGAGTCCGCAGTGAGAAAATGGATGGGAACGCTCAGGAAAATTCTACATATTATTCTTTGGTTTTGAGAAGTAATTATCATTACCTGCCAGACAGCCCCCTTGGGGCTCAGAGCCAGCAGACTTGGTGACTCAGTCCTGAGTCTTACGGTTTCATCCTCTGGTCATTGGATGTGCGTCTGTGTGTGTATTTGCACCTATAAAACTGTCCAGTGACAAGAACCACGGAGAGCCTTGCACATGGACATGGCAGGGCTCACTGCGACGTGCATCTAGGAGCAGGAGCTCTGGAAGTGACGGCAGAGTGTGCCTGGGCCCTCCAGAGTCACAGGAAGAGCCAAGAGTAAACAAGCAGAGTGGGCCGTGTGTCCCCAAGGACAGTCTTTGAGCCGCACGGTTTGCTCTCTCTTTAGAAACTAGGTCTTCCCCTGGGATCCTGTCCCCACTCCTGTCAAGCGTCTCCCCTGCTGCCTGCCGCCTCCCCCTGATTAGAAAGGGAGGGGTTTCTTTTGGGGTCTTCGGGGTCTCGGGGACATGGGAGCCGTGGAAAGCTGGGACAGGCGAGATGGGGTAGGCGGCTGGACGGGTGGGAGAGCTATACACTGGTAGAAAGTGGGATGACGAACAGAACCCACTTGGTCCTCAGCCTTCCATTCTCAGTCCTCTGTCTCGCTGGGGTCCTCCAGCCAGCTCGTGATACAGATGCAGTGCCGCTGTGAGGAAGAGGTGGGGTGTCTCTTAAAGAGCATGGGGAGGTAACCGCCCTGAGACCGAGGGGATGTAGGCTTGTCGTGGCCCTGGCTTTCCTCATTTCCGGCCCCTCAGGCTCCGACCCCGCATTGCTCCCGCCAGGTACACCTTTCTGGAGCACAGCCCCTAACTCGCCCCGTCCCCCACAGCTTGTCTGATCACAAATGGTTCCATCTGGCTCTCAGGGGCCCTCCTGTGATCAAGGGCCGTCCTGCCTGCTTGTGCGTGTCTCCACTGTTTCCTGTCTTCCATGTTCCCACCAGGCTGTGGCCTGATGGCGCACCTGGCTCGGCACCTGCCTCAGCACCTGGCTTGGGCTGCTCCCATGGCTCAGGATGGCTGTCCCTTCCCCCTTGTGGGGGTTATGCTACGCTGAAGGCCCAGCGTCCTCGCAGACCATGGATCTGCTTTTTCCTGCCTCGGAACCCCATGCACTTAGCTTGTCCTTCCCTGGAGATGCTCAGCCTGTCTAGCTATGTGTGCTTTGTGTGGGGCTATCTAGGGAGAGCAGGGTCTGCAGCGAGATCTCACTTCACTCCCGGCTGTACTGCAGCCTCGCTGTGTGCGTGTAGGCCAGTTATCGCCCCTCTGATACTCCGTTTTCTCATCTGTAAGGGGGCTAATAGCATATCACGACCTAAGCTCAGTTTTTAGGAGGAGTCAAAAGATGAGTGCATGTCAAGGCTTAGCGTAGTTTCTGGAATGTGGGGAGCGCTCAGGCAGCAGCGGTTTTGCAATAATTCATGGCCAGCCCTCCTTTTTGGGGTCTGTCTCCACGGGGCCATCTGTGGAGCCTCGCCCATTCCTTGATGGTGCCAAAGGCTGCTGGAATCGCGGATGATGTAAACAGAATGCAGGTCTCAGCCCCTTGACCTGGTGGGAAGAGTGTCGTGGTCCCGGTCAGGATGATTTGGAGGATGTTCCACGGCCCTCGCTTTGACAGCTGAGGTCCCCTCAGTTAAGCTGGCCTTGGGCTCACGGGGCTCTTCCACTTAATCTGCTGTCACCGCGGTGGGGGGCCTGCTTCCTGCTGCACAGAGCCAGAGGCTGTCTTTTAGAAGCTGGTCCAGCCGGTGCCCAGGCCCCGAGAGGAGACTGGTTGAAAGGAAGTGTAGGGCAAATGCAGTGAGCTCAGGTGGCAGCTGGGAAAGAGGGGAGACGCCGTAGAACCCGATGCGCCCTGGAAAGCCCTTTGGGTCCCCCTGCTCTGGTGGGAATGGGGGTCGGGGCCGCGTCCGGCACACGCAGGCAGAGCTGCAGGAGCAGCGTTCCCACCCTTCAGGTTCCTCCCCTGCCTTTCAGCAGGTCTGTACCTCAAGCTGCTCCTGGACGTGGAGCCACCACCTCCCTGTTCCCCCAAACTGATGAGGAGGTTTTGCCCCCCGCCCCCGTCAGCCCTCCCCATGACAGCCTTCGCTGGGTTCTCTCTTGCAGCCAGACGCCACTCCAGGGTCCGGCCCAAGGTCGCGGTCCTGAGCTACGCCTGCCCGACGACCGCCCTCAGCCGGCCCCCGAACGAGACGGCTCTGACCCCTCTGACGGAGCAGGAGGGGGAGGCCTACCTGGAGAAGTGTGGCAGCGTCCGGCGGCACACGGTGGCCAACGCCCACTCGGACATCCAGCTGCTGGCGATGGCCACCATGATGCACTCGGGCCTGGGTGAGGAGCCTGGCGGTGAGGACAAGTGCCTGCTCCTGCCGCCCAGCTTCTCGCCGCCGCACCGACAGTGCTCCAGTGAGCCCAACATCACCGACAGCCCCGACGCCCTGGAGCAGGTGACCGTGGGCAGCCAGGAGGACTCCGAGCTGAACTGTGCTTCCCTCAGTTGAATGCCCACCCCGGGGACTTCCCAGCTCCGGCCTGGCCACCGGCGTGAGGACGGCTCCATCCCTCGGGGGGGTGGGGGGCTCACCAAGGGGCTCCTCCTAGAGGCCTAGTCCAAATGCCCCCCCCAGTTGTGAACCTCTCCATTTTCATGACTGTGACCCCTTCTTTGCAGCCACACAGACCCAGCTGCCTGATGCTCACTTTCTGCTTGCTTGACTCCGGATCCTCCTCTGTGGGCTTTTCCCCCAGATTAGTGCTGTCTGACGCTCCCGACCATATAGCCCAGGGCCCCTGGCACGATGCTAGTGGGAGGTCGGCTGAGCCACACATGAAGCCGGCAAGGATGCGCTGGCCTCCGGAGTTCCCCTGTAGGTTCTGTGATGTGGGGCTCCCAGGTGAAAAGACGTAGGAGAGCGGCACCTCTCCTCCCTTGTTCTGGGTGGATGGAGCGAAAGCGGGCAGCAGCCCCTGCCAAGCACGACGCTGGGGAGCGTGCCTTCCTTCTGTTACTTTCCGAATTCCGAGAGAGAGCTGTCCCCCCCCCCCCGCGGGTGAGGGTCCTTCTTACCTGTATGTGGCTGGAGAAACCCCCTCTCTGACGAAGCGAGGCCTCAGCACTCCCCTCTCCACCCTCCTCCCAGGCTCAAGGAACTAACCTTCCTGGTGGAGTAGCTGGTGCCTTCGTTCCTCTCTCATTTCAGAAACTGACCATTTTCCTGTTGTGGGTGCGGGGCCAGCGGATGCCAACCAAGTAGTCTGTTCCTGGATTTGACTTGAATTTTTTAAATGTGCATCGTTTCAAAAAAAAAAAATTGTTTGCAAGTATTTGCACGTAGGATCTTGCACTGCTCATTTCCGGGGGGGTCTTCAAACTAGAAAATAAACACCCCCCCCCTTAGGAAGGTAGCCTGGAAGTGGTTCAGGGTGCAGGCAATCCGCGGTGGGCAGGGCTCATCCGCCGCAGAGCGCTGGAAGCCGCTGGACTTGAATCCAGGAGGGCCTGTGTTTGTGAGCGCCACGGTCTATAGCACTGAGATAGGGAGCCTCAGTGTGCCTCAAGAGCAGAGGGTCATAGCAAATGGAATGTCTCAGCGCTTTACAGTAGGGGAAGATGGGGGAAATGTGGGCAGGACTTTTTGGAGAGATGTTCATTCCCTGTGACTAAAGAAGTGCCTGGAATTTCTAACATCTGAGCTCTCAAAATGCTGTTTGGGGCAGCAGTCTTTGGTACTGTGCTGAATCCCTAACACTGTTCCCTCCCAGGTCTGGGCTTTGTATCCACCTGGAACCCCTGTTCTCTTTGTATTTGCCTGTTGGCCCCACTGATAACAGCTCCAGAAAAAAGAGAAGGCTCTCTTGAATCCTTCTGGTACCTTGTAGGTGTCCTGTTAGTCTTTGGAAACTGTTAATGAGACATGAGCCAGCTTGGCTTCCAATATGGCAGGAGGTGGCTGGGAGAGGAGGAGGACAGTGTGAGCTTCCAGCAGGGAAGAGGCCTTCTAAGCATATCTAAGCCTTGACGGCACATTCCCTTCTGGGTGAAGATCTGGAATATGACCAGAGTCATGCTTTGGATGGCTTGTACTTCGGAAAGTTTGTTTAAAAAGTTGTCTCATTTTTATTCTTCTAAGAGAATGTGGAAGAGAAATGGCCAAAGGAGATCTTCGGGGAATTTCAAACAAAAAATAATCTCTGTGTATGTGTTGGATGAAGTCCACAAATTGACTAACGTGCATTAGGAATAGAACGTTAAGTTAAGTAACAACATGGTGATTTATATCACTGATGGTGTCCGTCCTTACTGGTACACTTAGCACTTGGGACTAGTATTTATTGATCCAGGCAAAGTCATTAATCATGCTTGGGTTTGCTTTTTTAGTTTACAACATCAATGATATATACGCTTTTAAATGCCTTGTCCACATACTAAATGCCCCTGATGAGGACAGCAGCCATCGGTTAAACATGTGAGCTCTTAGTGTCAGTGTAGACCCCGTATCCTTAATTGCTGACGACTGTTAGCCAGTTTACAACTTCACCTTCAATGTCTGTGCCTGATAATGTGCAGTGGATATTTCGGACTGTACAGAGAAAATGTTGTTGATGTTTATGGGCATTTTAGCCATCAGAGCTGTTGCGAGAGTGACGGCGGTAGTGTTTGCAAGCACTTTTTCTCCCCTTTATGAGATGAAGCTAGGATCTTCTGGTGGCTGCGTTTTAATTGACAGGAAGCTATTACGACTCCAAGCTCTGGGTGAGCTCACAAACCAAAAACCTTTCATGTTGTCTGTTTCCAAAATAGATTCAATAAACATCAGTTTGTACACGTCATCCTGTCCCCGTGCTGTGTGGCTTGACTGGATCTGCAAGCACCGCACTCCCCTGGCGCTCTGTGCATCCTGTCCTCACCCTCTCTGCCAGCTTTTCCTGCCTCCACGTCCCTTTTCCTGTTGCCTCTGCTCCGGGACTCGGGAGCAGCCTTACCTCAGCCGGTGTCCCCTGGGTTTTGTTTGCCATCCTCAGCTGCTCTGGCAAGTCATTTCCTGGACAGGCAGCCTGTCTGCGGAGCTTGGAAAACACCGAACAAAGTCTGGGAAGGCCAGTCCTTTTCTAAAGCCAGCTTGGGCTCTTCCCGAGCGTTTGGCCTAGAGGGGACGCTTACCGTGTCTCTCATGGACTCTGTCTTCGTAGGGTCCCTCCGATTCTGTGTGGCAGAGGGGAACTAGAATCTGCTATTCTCGGCATGTTTTCCTAGGACGGCTGGAGCACACTTGACCTGAGCTTGAAGCCTAGTTAGTAAGAGCATCTAACGTGATGTGGCCCAAGCCGATGGGGAATCCTGGGGGATGCAAAGCGGGGCGTGCCCATCTGTGGCGAGCCTTCAGGGACTGTGAGGTGGGAGAGAGCTGTGCCTGGGCAGATTTCACGTCATCGGCGCGCTGTCACATCGACTCCTGCATCTGCTCATCTACCCGCCGAGTGTGTGGAGATGCCATTGTGTGGCAGCCCTTGGTGCTGGGGATGCAGTGGTGGACAGCCGCGCAAGGTGCCTGCTGCTCTCCTGGAGACAACCCAACAGGGGAAGGCTGGCGATCAGGTCACCACAGGCATCTCCTAGAACGGCCAGCACTGGGGGAGATCAGATGACAAAGTGCAGTGGCTCCGGAGAGGCGGGGGTGGCCCTGAGTCTGGTGGCTAGAGAAGTTCTCTCTGCAGTTGACTCGAGCCAGCCTTAGGATCTGCTTCTGTTGCCTGTCCCTGCCATCCCAAGTGACCACAGATGGTAATGGCATTGAGCGGCTTAAAACAACACACGTTCATTATCACGGTTCTAAACTCTGAGGTGGGTCTCATGGGGCTGGGGTCAAGGTGCCGGCAGGGCTGTGCACCTGGCTGGAGGCTCAGGGAGAATGAGTTCCCTCCTCTTTGCCAGCTTCTGGAGGCCACCTGTATGCTGGGCTCCTGGGGCCCCTCCTCCAGCGTCAAAGCCAGTAACTGTGGGGGGAACCCTCTCACATCACGTGCATGGCAGCAGCCTACATTCTGTCTCCTCTTCCACGTTTAACGCCCTGTGATTCCCTCGGGCCCACCCAGACAGCACGGCATGATCTCCATCTCGAGATTTCGCGGGCACTGCCTCTGCTGCCCCCACTGCCAGCATCTTTCCCGGGAGGAGAAAAGCCACCATAGAGGGTGTGGGAGGCCCTGCGGAGATGAGACTGCAGTGGGCAGGCAGGTGCCAGTCTCAGTGTCCAGGGGGCTTCAAGCCTGACCTCCACTCAACGTTGGCCCCGACTCCCACACTCACTAGGATTCTGGAGTCTCTTGCTTAGTTCTTTCTCTGATTTCTAATCTCAAATGCTTGTCAGGCCCTCATCCTCCCGTCTGGACTTCTGCCCCTGGGTACTCCCTGTATTGGCCTCCAGAGTCCATCTCTTCCCCGTGGACAGCCCTAGCAGATCTTTCCATAGTTAAAATTTCTCCCAGGCTTTCAGTAACATCCACACCCCTGAACGTGACTTCAGGGTCCTTTCCAAGCTGGCCCCCGCCTGCTTTTGCTGCTGTGACTCCCTGTGAACAGTCTCACTGGACTTTCTGCCCTCTATCTGCAGATGTCACCCCCACCCCCACCCCGGGGGCCCTGCCCACCGCTCTCCTGGTAGGAGACGTTTCTGCCTCCACATGTGTCAGGTGCTATCCCAGGAAGGCAACGATATGTGGGATTTGTGTTTGCCTACCTAGGGCTTAGCAATGCAGAGAAAGTTCTCTAAGTCAGGTGCATTGGACGAATTAATGGCATGGTGGAAATTCTGACTGCCACTCCTTCCCTCCCACATATTTGTACAGAAGACCTTCACCCCCTTTCCTTTCTCCGCAGGCAGAGACCTTCCCCATGCTGCTCTCTAACTGTGTTCCAGCTGAGGCTACGCGGCCAGTGACCTGGGAACACGGAGGGGGGCCAGGTCTCAGCCGTTCTCTGCAGCCCCTCCCCTTCCTGCTCCAGCCCAAGGCTGCCAGTCCCTTTACAGCGCTAACCCCATCCACAGGGCTGCTGCTTTGCTCCTGAGCCAGCTGCTTCCTTCCTGGCCTGTCCCCTCGCTGTCTGTGGTGAGAGACTCCTTCAGGGCCCGGAACATGTGCCTGTTTGTTGGCACAAGGCCATCTCTTTGAAGAAGTTCTCCTGCCAAGAAGTAAGCGGGAGTATTCCCGGCCAGTGTGCTCAGGCAGGAACCTCCTGGCCCTCACCCAGGAAAGATCTGGCAAAAGGGAGCTTCGAACTCTGTCCTGGTGTGCCAAGCACTGCACGGACCCTCACAGCAACTGTGCAAGGCAGGTATCGCCCCCATTTTGCAGATGGGGAAACTGAGGCTTGGGTTCTTTTACCCCATGTCCAGGGATCATCCTTCCTCTATTCCACGAGGTGTCCTGGCTTGGTAGAAGATGAGGAAGCAGAGCAACTAAGCCAGGGGCATAATCTCCTCAGCTTGCTACACGGTGAGATGGCTTCAGGGTTTCCAGAGAGTGGAGAAACAAAGCTGCCTCTCTCGCTCTTCTCCAGCCACTTCTAAAAAAACCTCCTGGGGGGATGGAGTGGGGGAGGGGAGATTATGCTCTCCTGAGCCGCTGATTTCCTACGCAGAAAAGATTTCAGTGGGTCTTTTTCTTGAAAAATTAATAAGTTTAAATTTGGATTTAAAAATAGTATTTTAATAAGTTTAATAATTAGTATTCATTTAATAAATAATTCAGTTAATAATGTCTTTAGAATCAATATTCAATTTAAGATACAAATTTAAAAGCCTTTCTTAGGCTTTTAAGTTCAACTTACAAATTTTATTATTCTATTTATAAGTCTAGCAGATTTTAGCATTAATTTTGGAGGAGCCTTTAAATAATGCTTGGTTCTATTTACAAGCTGAGCCCAGCACTTCAAACACTTTTAAATACATTTATAAATTTAATATTTCTTTTTTAAGTACTTCAGTTTTTCTGACAGCATATAAAATCTTTTCCCATCCTAACTTCTTATAGCAGCTAATAAATTAAGCTTATAAATAAGGGAAACTTTAAATGTTTTTACACTCTACTTAAGCTTAGATGACACCATAAAACAATCACAAGTCTTAATTAATTACTCAATTATACATTTTAAAATGGAATTATAAAACTGTCACCAAACAGGGCCTTATTCTCTTAAATACCACATGTGTCTAAAATACCAACTATGCGTAGATTCCTTCCTCACATAAAAATCTTAGTGCCCTAGTTTGTTTCTTTTAAATCTTCCCACACTTGAGTCTAAATCTTCCTGGCATGTTTGTTGTGAAGCTGTTGTCTCTCGGCTTCAAGCCTTTTCCGTATTTTGGGATGCTGGGGCTGGAAGTCTAAAACCCAGTTATGCTGGGGCTCGAAGGAAGTCTAAAACCCCAGTTCCGCTTTGTGGGGCTCCACCTGTAGGAGGCGCTGGGGGGCGGTGGGGAGTGAGGAGAGACCGCTCATCTCTGTCTCCTGCCTTTGTCAACGTCCCTGGGCAGGGCAGGTGGGGTCAGTGGCAGCGGCCAGGATCTGTTTGCAGCCTTTCCTCACTCCCACTGGCAGCCTCAGGACATGGCCCCTCAGAGCCAGGAGCACCCGTTGGTCTGGGCCCCCCTCTAGCCCATTCAACATCAACCATGCCCTACTTGGGCTTCTGTTTCCCTCCTCCTAAGGGTGGTACCTGCTTCCTGCACTTCCCACTTCTGTGACTCCTGTGTGTCTCCTCTTTGCCAGCTGACTTGTCCAATACCTGATGAACAATTCTGTATGTTAAACTCTCTGTTCCATTGGTAGATGTGGCTTTTGCCCCCTGACTAGACCCTGGCTGATAAACCACCCGCTAAAGACGACACTGATCCTTTGCATGCACCCAGTTTACTCACAACCAGAAAGTTCTTTTGGGTATGTGATCCAGAGCCACAGACATGCACAGCAATTCTTCTCACCCTGATTTAAGGACACGAAAATACCTTTTCAAGTAATTTTGATGACTGTTCCTCACATCCGTGAGTTTACTGATGAAGCGTATTTGACTCTTGTCAGAATCCCCAGAGACACTGGATGCTGTTCATGATTGCTTACTCAGTAACTTCATAACCTAAGAGAAGTGACCTTGTAGGCAATTGTCTTACCAGTTGCCTAGTTCTTCGGTCTCCCTGCAGAAGTATGCCCCTCTCACCAAGTCACACATTAAATTGGTTCTTATTTTCCATGGTCTTTTGGCCTAGGTTTGGGCCTCTGAGAAAAATCCTAAGCACTATAAATATAAGCTTCTAAATTTTTGCAGGTTCTCAAGCCACATAACTTTTAGCAAATGCCTAAACTTCAGTCTGATATCAATTAAATATCTCAGCTTTGTCTGAGGCCAAAATTTTTTTTAAGATTCTATTTCTTTTTTAGAGAGAAAGCATGAGCAGGGGTGGGGGAGGAGCAGAGGGAGAGGGACAGGCAGACTCCGCACTAAGTGCGGAGCCTGATGCAGGGCTCGATCCCACGACCCTGAGATCATGACCTGAGCCGAAACCAAGAGTCTGACACTTAACTGACTGAGCCACTCAGGCGCCCCTGGGGGCCAACTTATAACGTCATTCCTCTCCCCAATTACTGAACTAGGATCAAGTCAGTCGCCTGCCAACAGAAACTTTTGCTGCCTACTTTTAAGGCAGTTTTGAGAAGGGTTCAATAAATGGAAGTAGTATAACACTTCTGCTTCTGGCCAGAGGGGAATGGTTTAAATCAGATTAATCCTCCTGCCAAAATAATGATAAAAGCCGGACACAATATATAGGGCAACTGTTTGAAGGAGCTGGAGAGCGCCCGGCGCAAGTCTGAATGGCTGTGACCCCGAGAGAGGCGAAATGTACAGTCATCCAGGTTCTTCCCAAAGTCATTTTCCCAAATCACGGGTGGGGTGGGGGTGGGAGGAGTGGGTGAGAGCAGAAAGCTGCCGTCTTACTGGGCTGAGCTCAGAGGTGAAGGCTGCCAGAATAGCTGGAACTCGAAGGGAGGATGATGGAGAGGACCGAATGAAAAATCTGTGTATGTGTTTCCCTCCAGTTGTTGGCTGACTCCTAAGCTGAGCACAGCAGAGAACAGCAGCTGGGGAGCGAAGGAGCTGAACAGATTTCAGCTGCTGTGTCATGCCCAGGAGCCAGAGGTTTGAGTACTGCAGGGGAGGGGGAGAAGCTTGGCAAACGTCCTGAGGGGCTTTTGGTTGAGACCCCAGGAAGTCCAACCCAGTAGCTAGAAGGTACACCTAAGCATAACAATAGCAGTCATTATGTTAAATGTAAATGGGCTAAACGCTCCAACAAAAAGACCAAGATGGTCACCTCAGATGAAGAGATAATATGCTGTTTATAGGAGATACAACTTTAAATATTGGGACACAGATTGAAAATTAAAAAGGTGGAAAAACATATACCGTGTAAACACTACCAAAAGAAATTTGGAGTTGCTAATTTAGAGTCATGCATATTTCATAATGATAAAAGGTTGATTCAAAAGGAAGATAGAGGGGTGCCTGTGTGGCACAGCGGTTAAGCGTCTGCCTTCCGCTCAGGGCGTGATCCTGGCGTTATGGGATCGAGCCCCACATCAGGCTCCTCCACTATGAGCCTGCTTCTTCCTCTCCACTCCCCCTGCTTGTGTTCCCTCTCTCGCTGGCTGTCTCTTTCTCTGTTGAATAAATAATCTTTTTTTTTTAAAAAAAAAGATTCTCTCTTTAAAAAACAAACAAACAAAAGGAAGATAGAAATTATAATACTTAAATTATCACTCACTGGTCATCAACTATATGCCAAGCACCACCCTGCGTATTTAATTCGTTGTGTTGTGTAATCATCTGAGCGCTTTTATGTAGTCGATTGTATCATCCCCCTTAGACGAGGAAATTGAAGCTCAGAGAGATGAACAATTTGCCTAAGGTCACACAACTAAGAAAATGATAGAGAAGATTCAAATCTAGTTCTGTCTGACCTCTTGCCAATGAGCTTTAATCACAGCTTTGCTGCCTGTGGTGTGCTTTCTTGAACCAGTTGGAGAGGGCCCCTGAGGGCACAAGAGTATGTTTTAACCCAAAGGGAGGACATTCTGTGGGTACTGCTGGGACTCTGGACTGGAAACCCTTCAAGAACTAAGACCCTAAAGATTATCTCTCATACGCTCACACTTCTGTGTAAATGCTCTGCTCTTCTATACACATGATCCCCAAGACGTACAGAGACCATCCTATTAATGGACTTCTGCAGCCCGATTCTTTGAATTTCTTGGTCTGAATTCTCAAGAAGAGGGTCAAGTTCGGGAATCATGAAGCCACTCCTGATTCAATCAGCTGGCTGCTGCTAAGGAGTGCCATCTTACTGGGTTTCAGATTTAGCTCTGCTAAGTCCTTCCTTTGGAACTGTTCTCAGGAGGACAGACTCACCTACTCCAGACTGAATCCATGCATATGTGGGTGGGCGGGAACCAGAGCAGAAAACCCCCAGAGAATCCTTCCCAAGCCACTGCTAGGTCTGGTCTTCACCTAAAACACAAGATGTCTGGAGGTGGAGGACAGGAGCAGGCTCATGCAGAAGAGGCTGGGGAAGCCCCAGGAAGGGGGAAGGGGGGGATGACAGATGGGCTCCTCGTCAGGGTGGGAGGGGAAGCTGGAGGAAACCATGAAATGAAGCGTTTTCTAAAATGGGCAGCCTAGGCGGGAGCCCTCTTTGGCCTTGAGCTAGCAGGGGGACAATTTCTCTCAGGGACTGTTGTCATCAACTGCCTCTCCTCTTACTACCTGGCAGGCACCACTGGAAAAGCCTACAAAGAAAACAGACTGAAGTTCGGGGCATAATGTGCTGTGATGATGGACAGCCAAGAGGACACAGAGGATGTCTTCTAAGCTTCTGGAACTCCAAGGATAATTCTGTAGCAAGTAGCTACAATAACCACATTTAATACTCATTCAGGGCCTGCTATGGCCAGGGGCTAGTGTGGTCTTTGCCCTCTCTCTCTTATTTCATTTAAACCTTGTAACAACCCTGTGAGGTACACACCGTTGTTACTCACATTTTACACATAAAGCAGCCGAAGCACAGAGAGGGTAAACAACTTGCCTGAGGCCCCAGAGCTAAGTGGCAGCACCAGAATGTGAGTTCAGGTGGTCCAGCTCCAGAGGCCTTGCTTTAGCCACTGTGGTAAGCTCTTCCTCTACCCTTGGAAAATGTCATCTAAATTACCAAGCAGAATTATAGTCACTGGGAAAAGCAGGAGCCTGCTGGGCGGCCCCTTGGAATCATATTCCTCTGTATATATAGACATTTTTTTAATCCAGTCATCCAGCGAAGAACATTTGTGTTGTTTCCACCTTTGGCCTCGTGTGAAGAATACTGCTATGAGTATCAGTGCATAAGTATCTTGAAGTGGGTGGATTTTATATGTAGGACATATCTTGATAAAGTTATTTTAAAATAAAACTTCAATTATGTTTTCAAAACGTAGAGCGCCAATACATGGTGGATACTGTTATTATCAATAACTCCTAGAATGGTAAATTTGATCAGTGAAGTGAATGTTTTTTTTTTTTTAAGATTGATTGATTGATCTGACAAAAAGCACAGGTAGGCAGAGGGAGACAGGGAAGCAGGCTCCCCACTGAGTAGGAACCCTGGAGGATCCTGACCTGAGCCTAAGGCAGATGCTTAACCGACTGAGCCACCCAGGCGCCCTGATCAGTAAAGTGAGTTTTAAGAAAATAATAAAAAGAGGAAAAATACCAAAAAAGTACAAAGAAGAAAAGAGAGATCTGTAATCTCACTTACAGAAAATCACTGAAAGATTACTTCACAAAAATGACTAAATTTTAATTTTACCTGAAATTAGTAAAAGGAACCAAAATGAAGACACTGCCGAACTCTAGATGTTTATTCCCAACACTAACACGTTCATTCCTATGCTATCCCTCTAAAGGCAAGAGAAGTTATGAAAAAATATGGAGGTTGAGTTGGGACACACAGTATTTCTATTTCACTTCATGTTTCATGAAGCTCAAAGTTTAATTCCTGAGGTAGACAATTGTTTCATAAAAATTAGAGGATATTTCTGATGTTTAAACAAACAAAGTGCCTGAATTTTTAGATTAAACACAAAAGAACAAAGCTGAAAACCTTAGCAGGCTATTCAGTTAAACTTCTAAGAGAAATTATTACGGAATGACGAGTTTGTAAGTCAGATAACTAGAAAGAGGACAAAATGCTTATTCACAAAGCAAGAGGACGTGATTATGGGTAGTGCCTGAAATAAATCCGAGGAGGTTATACGTGACTTCTGACAGTTTTCTCCTCCCTCTGAATCAAGTGGTTCTTGTGTTTGAATATATCTGCTCTAGCCTGAATTTTCTCACCCAGAGGAGCGGAGTCCTCACACTTGTGTTCTGCTGTCTTCGCTCACTGTAGAAAAGAATTATTTAAAACTTGGGAATAAAGCAAAAAGTGGGGCTGCATGTCCTTTCAAAGTCATACTGGGGAATTATTTAATGAAGTCACCCAAGGATTATTTAATTTTCTAGCAGAATGTATCTGTGTTTGACTTTGCTATTTATTGTTTGATGGTAGCCAGATACTGCAAAGTTATGTGTTTTACTATCTGGTAGGAAAGATAACCCCAAAGTCTATGGTTGTATTAGCCTGGAGGATATTAACGAGCTTCTTATTTAACCCAGCAATCTTATTCTAACATTTTTTTTATTTTGAAATGCTTTTCCCGGTGGCTTATATAAATTCTTTTTCCTCAAATGCTCTTGGAATCAGCTTTACCCACTAATGGTTCTGTCATTCATTTATGAGCTGAACAAAACCTTTGACGCATGACTATTCTATATTTGAATGAGAGCCATGATTTTACCATTTTAAGAGTTACACTTTGATATAGCTGATAGACCTCAGCTCATAGTCTCTCCTATATCCTGTGATTACTTACTCTCTTGTTTTGCTGAAGAGTTACCTGGGCAGGGAGCCTATTTAGAATGCAGATTCCCCGGCCCACTGCTCAGCCGTCTAATTCTGGGGGTTCAACATGGGGCCTAACACTACGCATTTTCACAAGCACCCCAGGAGACTCTGAGGCCAGTGGTCCTCAGATCAGACCCCTTGAGAAAGCCCCCCAGTGAACTGGGTGGGGTGATGGTCCTCATGCTGTCTTGGTTTTCACCGTTCAGAATGGCCAGAATAGGCTAGGGTTAAACATCTAGGCTTTGGGGTGGCCTGGAGTCCAACAGTCCATTTTCCTAAACTTCAACATGCAGATGGTAGTTGATCTCAGATGTTCATCTACCTATTAGCTGTATCAGAGTGGGGGGAGATCAGGAATCTGTATATTTAAGTTGAACCTCAACAAATTGCCAATACTCATCTCTTTAGTGACCTTACAAAAATGGCAGTTTCGTATGGTTCAACCTAATCACTCCTCGGGTGTTTCTAATTTGAAGCTGATCTGGCAACCCAGTTGTGAATGTGACAATTAGGACATGGAATTTCCAATACTTGGGGACAGTGCTTTGTCGCTTCATCAGACTTAGAGCCAAAAGAAAAGAAAAAGACTCTCTTCCCAGAAAAATGTATAGAATAAAACATTTTGCATACAATGTCAGGGGGATTTATGGACTCAGTCCATGGACTCCAGGTCAATCCTATTGTACAAATTTTTTTCGTAAAGTCTGCATTCTTTAGGGATGGAGCTTTGCTGCCCCCTACTGCCACATGGTTCTTAAGCTGGGTTTGCTCTACTCCTGACTTGTCTTCCAGTTTGGAGCTTTGTAAGAGCTAGAAGGAGCTGTCCCCTCACCCAGCTGTCAGAGTAGTCCAATTCTAGGCAGGAATGGGGATTTTGTGCTTTGATGGAACACTGCATTATCTTGTCTGGAGCACAGCCTTCAGGGTTATCAGATTCTGACCCTAAGGAAGCTATTTTTCAGCTCTGTCCTGTAGATAACTTCGAGAAATGCAAAATAATTCTTGTTTTTAGAAATGCAAATTATATCCTGTGGGGAGAGGTTCACCTGACATCCCTCCTCTACAGAGGAAGAAGCGAGTTTTGCCTCCATTTGGACACTCATTTACATGTTTCTGGCCTGTGTCTGTTCTTTGGATTCTCCTTTGAATGGGGTATACCATCCACCTGGTTCCCTCATTAAGAATTAAATAAAATCTTTAACTTGTGTTCATTTGATATCTGTATGACAGTCATAGTTTGACTCTCTTTTGAGAAGGCCAGGATCATATTAGATATCTCAGATTCCCAACTGAGATACAGAAAGGTTGGCCCTGTCCTTGAAAGTTCATAGTCTGATGAAGGAGACACTCAATGTTGCCAGGAACTCTGAGACATCGGAAAGAAATCTGCCTCTCCGCTTCCCACCCTCCCGCCTGCCCCCCTGCATTCAAACAGGTAGCACCCTAAAACAGAGAATGAATGTGAATTTGGCCTCCAGCCTTCTGGGGTATTTTAAATCCTCAGATCCTGACTCAAGAGACAAGTTGTACTCTGATAAACTCATATGGATTCTGGGGCTACACTTAAAAAAGAACAGAAAATATTAGAACACATCAAGATGTTAGCAAGTGTTTCAAACACCGTGTTGCAGCTGAGTCAGCGCACATATTATTTATTCCCTTACGTCTACCATCGATCTTTCTGTATTTATCTACGTATCTATAATTTACCGTGGGTCACGAACAAAAGGAACAACAACAACAAAAACCACCTGCAAAACACTGCCCCTACAAGTATCAAGCCAAATTCAGGTCTGTTAGCCTAGTTGTCCTCAGAAAACCTGCTTGCTGTCTTCTTTCACAGCGGCTCCAACAGAATATCCGATTAGGTTTGAAATAAATTTCACTTTCAGGCCCTTAACTACGCTAAAGGAAACGACCTTTCTTAAGCACTTCTGGTGGGGCTCTGTCTGCTTTACGTAGACGCTTCAGGGTAAAGGACTGGCCAGAGGGAAACGACTGGGATCAAGAAGCTAGACCTTCCCACACACGGTTTGTTTTTTGTTGTGGTTGTTTTTAAATCGATCTCTGCCAGTCAGGGTGGAGCAGCCGGTGAGAAAGTCTGGGGTAATGATTATTTTTCAGGATTTCGGAATCTAAATCTCAGTGTGGTTTTATTAGTTTTCAAAAGTATAAATTCTGTGAAGCTCAGACTTGCTGACTTGCTTTTTTATTGAAATGTGCAAATCCCTGCCCAGACCGAGCAAAAATTACTGAGATTAGGCATCATTTCCTGACAAGATTACAACTGTCACTTCATAAAGCAACCCTGCCCCTGCTGGTCCCCATACAAAAGTTAATTTTTAAAAAGGTGACAAGTGTAACAAGACATCCACAAGAATGGACTAGAAGTAAGATAAGTGTCAGAAAGCTAATCCAAATTAGAGGTGGAGTTTAAAAACATGTTATGGCTTATTCTGGGGTTAATAACAGTATTTCCCCTTTGGAACTTGACAAGGATTAAGGTGGTATTTTGTAGAACGCATGCATGCTTGACCAACTTTTACATCCCACTTGGGGAGACTGAGTCTACTTTAGAAGAGACGGGGTTGACCCACAGAAAGCTTCCTAAAAATGCTTTTTCGCTGTAGGACAGAGGCAGCCATCACTTAAAAAAAATGTGTGTGTGGGGGGGTGTGCTAATGAAGGAGCAGCTGGGATGGCCTTGGCCCCGGAGGAGTGGCAGCTTCTCATTTATCTGTTGGGACTGAGTTCACGCCGTTTCTGGCTTCATACTTTCTATTTACCTGATTCTCTCATTGGGCCTAAAAGGGTTGTGGAAACCTTTCTTTCTCTTTTGGGCCCAATTTTATTTTGCAAAATACAGTTTTAAAAGCCCTAGGAGGAAACCACAGCCTAAACCAAGGGCTAGAATGAATCCTCATTTACCTAGGAACAAAATATTAATTGTATTGCATGTGTAAACTAGTGGCTGGGATCATTCTTCCCTCCCAGTAGAGTTACAGTCTCCAAAATAAAACAAAGAAAGCAAAAATCAAAGCAGTGTAGTTATTTTATTAAAACAAACACCCAGGATACCAGTTATATTTTAATATATATATTTCATTTTAGGTCAGAGTACTTCTTTGGTAAAACTATCGGTGCTATACACAAGCTGAGAGGAGAATATCCACAACAGGTGGGAGTGTGTAGGCCGTGTCAGTCTGGCATTTGTTTTCATGTACACTAACATTCAATAAGGGGCCATTCAAGAAACACTATTTTGGTCAGACTCTTGTAACCACTAGTAAGACAGAATCTAATGTAAGAGCTCCAAGTGCCTTTGTGAGATCAATGCAAATCTATATGCATAACGTAGGGCTGGAAAGAACAGGTCACACTTATCTACTAAATAGAGTGGAAACCCTGTTGATCCCTCCACCAACCCTGCAATCCAGTTGTATTGACCTGACGGAGACCACCGGTGCCCCGGTGCCACTTGGGGGCTTGTTCTCTGGGTTTGTGCATGGTGATGGGGGGTGGCTGGAGGGCCCAGTGGAAGGTGTGTGGCAGTGAATCTGAGTAATGCCTTTAAGCCCTCCCTTTCATGCACCCTGCTCTTCCGCTGAACACTGGTTTTCGGTCTTTCTGTGATGAGCCCCCCCCCACCATCTTTGCATTCACTCCCTTCACGAAACACGTTATTTTCAGTTCGGGTGGATTAGGAAACCTGCTCCCAACTTCTGTAGCAATAGTGAACTCTGAGCAATAGCAGGCTCTTTGACGACGCTTTGACCACTGCATGTGCTCCAATTTTTATGTCAGTTTTCACCCCATAGCTTGTCATACAGTCACAGAAGTATAAGAGCCTCCCTGGGTGCATAAAGCGTTGATCTTAATAGATCCAAGCATTAAAAAACGTTACCCATTACTTAACAGTATCTAAATTTCAGATTCTATCCCACTCTTTACACGTAACAGAAATGGACAAAGACAAAGAGAACTGATTTGCCCATGGTCAGTCAGGAGTAAAACCCAAGTCTCTTAGCTTCTAATTTAGTGGTATATATGCTAAATTACACTGCCTCTTCAGCCCTCTGAGAACATAATCCTGGAACCCTGTGTAAGCAAAATAGGCCCAAAATTACATTCTCACCAGAGAAATTAATTGGATAATTTATCAAGTGTGAAAATAACATTAGAATATTCTGCACAATTGATCAAGGACTTTCAAATAAATCCATTATAAAAAGCATCCCTTCAGGCAAAATAAATAAGATTAAAATTCAGCATAATAGATTTACAAGTTGAAAACTAGCTGAAAGTAAGGACTACAATTCCAGCTACAACTCAAATATCACAAGTTTCCCCAAAGAGTTTAAGATCACTCAACTGAAGCTAATTATCTTAGCGAAATTTTTAAAGAGAAACCAAACTTGAAGCAGTCTCATTAAAATTAACATGTACTAAGTGATACAGCTAATGTTACAAGATGTTACTTGCAGATTCAAGGTGGTGGCTGTTCACTGTACAATTCATCCAACATCTTTGCCGGTTTGAAGAATTTCATAAAGAAAGTGCTTGGGGGGAAAACAACAAAACAACCAAACCCATCTAAACATCCACCTAAAACTTACATGACAAATAAACTACCAGAAATTGGTCAGTTTTAACCAGCACTTTCATGAACAGTTCATTACTAAATATGTGTGTGTGTTCTATGCCGGGCACCGTGCTGAAACCGTGAACAGAACACTGTCCCTGTCCCTCAGTTTTCACTTCTCCTTCGGACTGGAGGAAAACTGTCATTATGTGCTTCTAAGACTGGCAGCATTTCTTTCTTGGAATACAGGAACCCATATGCTCTTCTCTTCACTGGCATTTTAATTTTTACCCTGAAATCTTTAGGGTAAATGCAATCAGCCGGCAGAGGCAAGGCAGCTCTAACAGGAGGCTCTCCCTTTTGGAAACCACGGCTGGGAAGCAGCATTGCGGCTGTGCTCTGGTGACTTTCCAGGGGGGCATTCAGAGCTGCGAGCCTTGAGGGAGCAGAAGAGTCAGCCTCTCTTTCCCTCCTGTCCTAAAGGCAGGGCTGGCGTCTGGCTGAGAAAGCACTTTGAGAGAAAAAAAAACCAGCACCACATTTCCTCATTCCACAGCATGCTTGCCCCATCTAGAATGATTTTTCAGTATTTCATAACTTTATAATAACAATTTTGGGGGAGGAAAAGGCTAATTTAAAACTAAATTAAAGTCTTAGGTGACATTTAGAGAAACAAGTAGGCCTCTCTGCAAGTGGGTGACTAAAAGTGAAGGCTGTAATTGAATATTACAATCTGTAGAGAGCCATCTAAATTCAATTTCATCAAATCAACTTTCTGGAGACTGGGAATTTGGAAGTATCAACCCCATTCTATAGAATGCAATGGTATCAACTGTGAAACTTACTATAGCTTATTGTGTGAATCTGGAAATTTTAGAAAAAAATGTATTTCAAAAGAAAAGTACAAACGACTCTTGTCCATTTTTCATTTCTTTAAGGCATTGCAGTGCTTAGGCTCTGTGGAACCAGGCATCACAAAACAGACCTAATGGTATTTTATATAAATGATGAGCATAATTCATAATTTAATTGAGACAAGCCAAAAAAAAAAAAAAAAAAGAGCTGGAGTAACTGAATTGAAGTACAGTGCTTTCAAGTCTTATGTCAGAAAAACCTCTCTCCTAATTAAAAGTGTTTTCTGGTCACCAGAGATCGGAGGGTTCCCTGGATAAAGGAATGACGAGCAACTGCTTCTCTTTAAGGAGAATGGATTCTAATTGCATGCATAATTCATAATGCCTAATTCATGCTTAGTTTATCTAAGACTTCACTGGTACAGAAACAGTAATGGAGAACTTAATTTTATACCTGTCACAAAAACTGTCAGCTACCATCCAACATCTCTGTATTAGCCCATCATTAGAGGAAAAAACACGCCTTTCATTCTATTTCCCTTGATCGGCCCCCACAGTAAGAGTTGAATCATACCGTAGCATAGCCAGAAGCTGTCACTGCTGCCCCGGCCAAAGGACGGTAAAAACTCCCCAACTACAAATCAACATCCTCACTTGTTTCCCCACAGCCAAATACACGACTTGCGGCCAGTCCCCTCCCACGCTGGGTTGGACCTCTCTGGGAAAAGAGGGAACAATTTCGCTACGTTCAAGAACGATGTCAGATCAACACGTTCAAAGGTTAATAAAATAAAAATGCGCGGCGCAAACACTAGAAAGCCAGTTGAGTGAAGCCAGCATGTTTGAGTTGGGCGGACTGGAAAAATGCAAGAGGCCGGCTTTTCCATCTCAGGGTTGATTCTGAGGTGAGGTCTATTTGGAATGACAGTCTGAATATTACTCTTACTCTCTATTTGCAGTGAATGACCAGTATAAAATAAGTGCCTGGTTTCTTAGAAAATGCCACATGTTTGGGGGAGACAAAAATTTGCTTATTTGAATTAAGATGAGACCGGCTGATGGGATACTACATCTGAAGTATTATGTCAGCAAAAAATAAGGCAGAGCAATTTCCTACTGGCAAAATCCTTTAATAAGTATTGTCAATGCTCTGCTGGTTAGGACTTAATTTCTTAAAACAGAATTTTATGGTTGGAGTGGACCTTAGAAACATCTAAACCAACTCCTTATTCTACAGATGAGAAACTTGAAGCTAGATGTTGAAATTAGGCAAAAAACTGTTTTTGTTTGGATTAAGCAGTTAGTAGAAAAAAATAAACTAACCAAAGCAGGAAGTGACTGGCTTCAGTACCTAAAGCACAGCCATGCTTTTAATAGAATTTGACCTGGAAGCTTTCAAATAGTATTTCCTTTTTTGGTGGGGTTGAATGTTTTATGGCAACATTTTTTCCCCTCTCATAAAAAATAGGTTTATTGTAGAAAATGTAAAACATATTAAGAAAGCGCAAAGAATATAAGTTATCAAAAATAGTTCAGTATATTTCCTTCAGGCTTTTTCTATGCAACAAAAAAGCCTACCATTTGCTTCTTAAATGGAACGCAACAATTACTCACTGAAAAACAATCACAAGAACAGCAGCAGTGCAGGGCTCCCAACCTAGAGGGTGGTGCTGCAATGATTCTCCAGAGCTAGTTGGAAGGCACAGCAGCTAAGGGACACCAACTGCCAGGAAGTGAGCTGGGAACCCGTGATGAGCAGGTGGTACAGTTGGTAACTCTGGGGAACAGGATCTCTGCATGACCTTTATTTTTACTGTATAACATAAACACATCAGAGCAGGAGCCTAAATGTGGGGTAGAGAGGAAGGGCAGAAACACAAGCAAAGGGAAAAGTCAAAGTGACACTTGCTGGGTCTGCCTGGAACCGAAACCATTCTTCTCCACAGACAAGGTCTCTTGGCTTCCTTTTGAAATTAAGGCTCATCTTCAGTGCTTGTCAGGGAGCTCTGACTTAGCCCCTTGAAAGATATAATTCCATCTCTCATGACCAGACAGCATTAAACAATCTTGTGTAAACAGCATAGAGTATGGGTCCTCTAAGATTCTTCTAAGAGCCTATACTAGCCGTGGGACTCCCTGAGAACAAGATTTCACCATAAGATTTAATATCTATAGGCCTTAACAAATCAACAGCACAAAAACCATCTCTCCCTATTAGGAACATTTAGCCACTTCAATACATTCTACATGACCCTCCTCAACTACGTATTGTTGGACCAAAGCAACCTACTCAGGCTAAGTCCTGACAGAACCACTGACAGAACCACTACAACTTCCTACCTTGGTTTGATGACCTCTCAGGTTATCTCCAGTGATCTCCCAAGTATTAAGAAATTCTGTTTTTAGGAAATCAGTTTTATTCCATTTAACAACTACCAGAAGGTGTTCAAAAGAGCTGAAAATTTCTGGCTCAGATAGCTCCTGTCACCACCAGTAAGATGCCATGTTGGTTGACTAGTCAAGACGTATTTTTTCTGTTGATTATAACTGCATCTCCTTGTCCTACAAGCATGAAGCCACAGAGAACATATGTAAAGCTGTAGAATTCACTCTGCACTGAATGGATAAAAAGGGATTTATAGTATCAGACCAGGCAGTTGGTACCCACGTGGTTCTCAGCATTCTCAACTCTGGAGAAGATGCTACTTGTAGCCTCAAGGAAATATGTAAGTCAAATAGAATGGAATATTTAAACAAGAAGACAAGGTGTTTACACTAAATAAGTAAGGTTATATTTAGGGTTTAAACTAGTTTCTGAATATCCTTAGTAATACCCTGGGTGGGGCGGGTGGGGGGCTTGGAGTGCATGAGAACTTAAGCTTTCCAAGGATTAAGGTTCAAATCCTCTGAAATTCATACAAGGTCAAATAAAATGAGAACTCAGCTCCAGAGTAATAATTCTCGCTGGCACCAGCACGAGGCAGTAGTGATTCTCAAGTTTAATATATTACATATAATATAAAAATAAGCTGAAGTTTTAAGGAATGTCCATTATTATTAAAAGGTCTGAGCTTTACTAGTCCAACCACGGGCTTTCTGACAATCAAACACACTGGAGCAAAAGCCCATGGAAGTACAACAAAGAGGTATACTAAATGACGAAAGAGCCGCTGCAATATGCCATAGGCACTTCGGTTTCTGAGAAAGCACAGAACGTGTAGATTCCCAAGGAAAAAAAAAACTGCCTCAGAGATTTGTAACAGGAAGAAGTGGTAAGTGACCTGTCTAATAACATTCACCGGTGTATCCTTCCCACTTCTTTTTTGGTTTGCATATTATTGAGAACAAGGCAAGGAAAGCCACTGCTTTCTCCAGACGGCTTTTTGTTTTTGAACAAATGCAGGGATGCTATGTCCCCGAATCAGTACTTCGTGGCTGAAAACCCTCCCTCCGGAGACTGCCCATGTCGAAGCGGGTAGAGACCTCACAGCGTACTAGTAAAGTATCATCCTTAATGAAGGTTCTTTGTCTTAGGGCTTCCAGATGCATAAAAGTCACATAGCCAAAACCTTTTGGGTTCCGTGGGATTGTGGGTCTCTGGAAGGCAAGCAGCTCTGGTTTGGCATCCATGATCTCTTCATGGTTTTGCCTTACAGGTGCTTCAGACTGATCAAGAATTGCAAGGCGTATTGTACCCTGGAAGGGCCAAGGGAGGTGGCTGTCATACTCCCCTTGCATGGTGTGGACAAAGAGGGATATATAATTAGCGCAGCGCTGAGCGGTCGGTAACTGCAGGTGCAGGCGCATGCACAGTTTGTAGCCGGGTTTGCCTGTGTAGAATCCAGGGCTGTGAATGACAACAGGTTTCTCCTCTTCCTGAGACTTCAAATGCATCCCAAAGTTGCCGATCTTCCAGATGTAGATGCCGTTGCACTGCTGCGCCTCTATTTCAGCAACTTTGTCTTCAAGGGTTCGAATAGTTCGCTTGAGCTCACTTACATACATGCTCTGAGTTTCCATTTTAGCAGTCAGCTCTCGGATTTGATGGTCTTGTCTTACGAGGCGACCCTCTAACTGCTGAATGGTTTCTTGGAAATTATGGACCTCTGGGTGACACGGAGTAGAGACCCGGGACACAGAGGAAGAATCATACGGCGGCATATCACGCTGAGGTACAGGAGCTAAAGCAAGACTTAAACTCTGAACAGCCTGAGCCAACATTCTCATGTGCGACTGCGTATTCTCTTGTAGGTGGCGTGCCAAGTGATTCCTCTGCATCTAAAAACCAAGCACAAGCCTTAGGCTGGGACCAGATACTGTGAGGACTAGGAAAGGGACCTAGCCAAGCCAAATGAAAGGCTTTTAAGTGATGTCATGACTTCCCTCAATCCCTTACAACCTTTTGTCTTCATCAAATTCTTGATCCAGTGAGATGATCTTATCTCTTCATTCACTGAAAAAGTGAGGCTATGTGCTGAATACTCTCACCTTTCACTCAGCTAAATCTCCCTCCCACCTATAAAAGTATCAGGATCTACACCCATCCTTCTCTTCTGACTCAGAGAGGACTCTCTGCTTGTCCAACATTAATGCTTCACCTGGGCTCTCATTGGCACCCATCTTTTCAAGACCTCAGAGGTTTTTCCCCCCTCCTCCTTTATCTTCGTTCCCTCCCCTTAACCCTTTCCCTCAGAATATATTACAGCTTTCCTATCGAAAAAAAAAGTACACCTCTCTATCGATCTCATGTCTCTCTTTAGCTAATACCATTTTCTCCCTCTTGCTTTTACAACTCAGAGTAGTCCATATGCGCTGTCCCCAATTCATTTGTTTTCCAAACTGCTGCGAAGTATAATCTTTCTTGTCTCCACCCTCTTCTCATGTCATCAAGAACATCTTAATTGTTATATGAAAAAATATTTATAACTTCTATTATAAAAGTAATTCCATATATTATCGAAAACCAGAAAATACAGATAACCAAAAAGAAAACGAGTTACCTATGATCTCACCTAACTACCATTAACGTTTTTAAAAAAGATTTTATTTATTTATTTGAAAAAGAGAGAGACAGATAGACAGTGAGAGGGAGCACGAGTGGGGAGGAGAGGGAGAAGCAGACTCCCTACTGAGCAGGGAGCCTGACTCAGGGCTTGATCCCAGGACCCCGGGATCATGACCTTAGTGGAAGGCAGATACTTAACCAATTGAGCCACCCAGGCACCCCCCCCAATTTAACATTTTGATACATTTCCTTCAAGTCTTTTTCTCTATGCATACAATACAGAATCTTCCCACAAAATGTAATCATAGTATACACCATTTCCTCACTTTATTCTTAAAAATTACTAAATGCATGCTTATAGTAAAAAGTCAAGTAAAAAAGCATAACGGAAAAGCAGAAATATAGCTGGACTCTCCAGAAAGAGTAACTTATCATTAATAAGCATCTATCTCTGGGACGCCTGGACAACACAGTCAGGTAAGTGGCCAACTTTTGGTTTCAGCTCAGGTCATGTTCTCAGGGCTGTGAGATCAAGCCCCTCAGTCAGGGCCAGCTCTGTGCTCAGTGGGGAGTGTGCTTAAGACTCTCTCTTTGTCCTTTCCCCTGTGCACACACGCATTCTCTCTCTCAAATAAACCAATATTTAAAAAAAATAACCATCAATCTTAAATATTTGATTCAAATATTTGACTCAAATATTTGACACTGATCACTAGTCTTGAAACTAATTTTGGAAAGCATAATAATACCACCTTTCCTTACCTGGTTCACCAATTTCTAATACAGTCTGTTCATGACTCCTTTGATAGTCTGCTTCTCCTTCCTGTACACACTCACGCTATATGATCTTGACCGACCTTCTATTATCATCATGGACCACTTCCCCAAATCAATATTCTGAGTCCCAATTTCTCTTTGGAGCTCAAAGCTTATACACTGCATGTCAGCCATGTCCCCTTACACTGGTATTCTCAACTCCACTATAGAACAGAATTTTCCTTGATAGTCAAGAATTAAAAAAAAAGAAAAAACCCTTACCTTTACATGGCAACCGAAAGTACTGAATGTGCATGGAATTGGGGCTGTTGGACAGTCTAGATCATAGTGATTAGGCATCTGAAAACCAAAACAAAGGTTGAAAAATGGTTCTCCTTGCATATCATGTTCTAGTTTAATAAGATCACATTTGAAATATTTATATTTCATCTAAACAAAATCATGTATTGTCTATGGATGCTTTTGCACAACGCAGAGCTGAGTAGTTGCAACAGGAACCGTGTAGCCCACAAAGATCAAAATAATATTTACTTCCAAAAGTCACAGAGAAAGGAAAGAGCAACATCTCATACCATCCCCCCAAATCGCTCAAAGTTCCAGAAAATGAATGTTTCTATTGCTAGGAATTAACCCCCTCTAGTGGCACTTTAGAGAAAAAGCACCTTCTGATGGCAACTACAACTGCAAACTCCAGACTCTCACTGTGGTGCAGGCCACTTAATAGGGAACAGTTAACTCCACACACTGAAACCACTGGCTGTGGCCATTATTTCCCTCATGACAGGCTCTCATCAATCTTTCTTTTAACCAGGGCGTGTTTTGGTTACCAGGGGGGAGATGCAGATGTTAGAAGGTATTTTAAGAACATTAATAAAAGTTCTAAAGAGAGTCTCAGCCTTTGATTTGGGGACTCTAAAACACATTCTTTAAGGTGAGATCCATCATGTAGAATCAAGTTCTTTGAAAGTGGAGCCAAATTCCCTTTAGCAATTTACTTTGGCTATATTCATAGATACTTCAAGCAGAAATGACTACAGAAACTACTTAGACCAATTCTTCATTCTGCGTAATCTAGAACAGTGGTCTAGAACAACAGTCTGCAGAATTTTTTGTAAAGGGACGGACAGTAAGTATTTTCAGCTTTGTAGACCTTCTGGTCTCTGTCCCAAGTATTCAACTCTTACCATCATGGTACACTAGCCATGTACAACACACGGACATATGGGCATGGCTGTGTTCCAATAAAGTGTACTTATAAAAACAAGCAGTAGGCCAGATGGGCTGGTGGGCTGGTCTGCTGATTCCTGATCTAGAAATGTGAGCTTTCTTATCAGAGATCAGTGTGCAAGTTAGGGGCACGGCCAATATCAAGACCTAGGTTTCCTCTTAACCTAGAGTTTTTTCCTACGTTATTTTATTTTTGCTAGGTTTAATATGTGATATATGGTCTCCTTCAAATATTAAAACAGAGCAAAAAAGAGAACTAAGGTGGTGAGACTTCATAAGGAAAAGGAAGTTTAACAGCTTCAAATTAAAGCTTTGTTGGGAAAAAAAACCTAAAAGACTCTGTTAAAAGACAAATGGAAAAGTTTAGTCAAGTGACGGGTTTTGCTTGCTGCTACTTATTAAAGTAATCAATTACAATCTTTGGGTTTGCAGATTTCATGGGTGTATAAATATTTAGTGACTAATATTCATATTTTGTGGGTAAACTCCCCAAATGTCAAAAGATAGCAATCAGATGGAATTTTCCTTTCTCTATTAATACAAATGTACAGTTTTCTATTATAACGACTACTTTTGATGATGCCCATTAGCAGTCTACAGCGCAAATGAACAGAGGCGCTACCCATCTTAGAAATCTCAAAATGTCCCAATAGGTCTCAGGGGCTACAGGTATAAATAATGCTCTGCTACTGAACAGACTTGCTTTCTTCTGTTTCATTGCTCTCTTTCAGCTGGTCTCTCAACACTTAAGATCCCTGTTCCACAGGTGCAAATATGCATTTCTCGAAGTTTTTTTCTTTCTTCAAATGGAGATTTTTTTGATTACTTTTAACTTAAAATGACCTGCGTTTGGTAGGAATTTTTATGAATATACACAAACATGGGTATATGTTAATGACTTGGGAATTTTAAGTACTTAGGGCTGAATATTTTGTTCTTTCTGAAAGTACTCTATTAATTTACATGAAAACTTTTGTTTTAATACTTCTTCAATCTGTATTCATTTTGCTTTATTGATTTAAATTTCCCATTAAAAACCTAACTTGTTTCTTTATTGATGGAAATATTAACTCGTGAAAGGGAATCATTATACCTGTTCTCTGATGAGCATGGTATTGCAGTATTCACAGATGACATTTGCCAAAGGACAGTTCTGGTCATGCATCTAAATTTTATTAGAAAAATATAAAAAAAGCATGAGAAAATCTGAAAAAGTAAAAACAGTCTATTTTTATAAAAAGTAATTCACTATAAAAAATTAAGGACCTCAATTTGTGCAAAACAAAAATATAAGAATAATGTACAAAGGTTATTTTCTTTCCAAAGGGAGCCAGTGTAGTAATGAGAGATTCATCTCACCTTCCAGCTCTTTAAAAGAATATGAATAGTACACAAGCGAATGTTTTAAATTATTTCTTTTGAACTTCTTCTGCAACTAGTTGGGACAAAATTTACCAGTAATATAATTCTCCAAAGGCCCCTTTCCAAAAATTTCCAGCAGCAGCTTGATGACTTAACTAAAACTCTTACCAGGAAGGTTAAAAGAACAGAAGTATTATTAGGGCAAGAGGAAGGAAGGTGAGCTTTGTGTTCCAAAACTTAGTTTAGATGCTATGCTGAGAAGTAATTAAGCTTCCATGTTAAGTCCACTTAACTTACTAAAGTTTAGGAAGACATCAATTTGCTCTAATTATGCCTAAGACATCTCTACATGTTTATTAGCAGGTTAGCATACTTCTTTAATATTTCATCAACTTAATGAATATGCTTGACCTTCTAAGAAAGTAGGGAAAATTACCAAGATGAATTTATAAGAAATAAAGTTTAAGGAAGTATCTTCATCACTATAAAAAAACATAAATTATAGGTAGGTTATTTTAGTAAAGAGGACATAGGATGGGGATCCTGGACTAGATCTTAGTGCTAGCTTTGCCACTGACTATATTAACATAAAATTACTTAACCTCTCCACACCTCAGTTTCTTTTTTTTTTTTAAAAAGATTTTATTTATTTATTTGACAGAGATAGAGACAGCCAGCGAGAGAGGGAACACAAGCAGGGGGAGTGGGAGAGGAAGAAGCAGGCTCACAGCAGAGGAGCCTGATGTGGGGCTCGATCCCGTAACGCCGGGATCACGCCCTGAGCCGAAGGCAGACGCTTAACCGCTGTGCCACCCAGGCGCCCCACACACCTCAGTTTCTGAATGGAAAACTGCTCTATTACTATGATGCTGTCAAGCACCATGATGTTTCTTGTTAAAGATAAACATTTTAATTGAAGCATAACATATGTACAGAAAAGTGAATTCCTTACATGGATATAGTTCGATAAATTATCACCAAAGGAATACACTTCATGGTTTTTATTCTCCATACAAGTTTTAACCACCCATTCTCCTTTTCAAAAAGAAAAGTGTAAGTCTGATAAAGTAGTAATCATTCTACTTGCTTGTCTCTAATCCAAAATTGGTCATTAAAATATCACATAGAAAAGCATACAGTCTATGTCTTTCCTAGAAGCTTGTGTTACTTGCAGATCTACTATAGTGGTTAAGTAGTATAAACAATGTTTTCTAAGAAAGATATACAAGTATAAACTCTACACTTACTTACTAAAATGGTTTACTGACCCCTTTCTTAAAAGTCAATCTTCCACCACTGATAATATAGACTCAGATTTGGAGTAACATCCTCTTCTATACCCTCAGATGTACATTAAAAATTTGTTTTAAAGAAGTAGTGAAATGAACAAATCCAAGTTAGTACATGCCTCTTTATCTTCAAATGCCATCAACGCAGCACAGTTCATGCAAGAAACTTGTCTCCTTGGGCACTCCTTAAGAATGTGAATATTAAGTTGGCATTTTTGGAAGGGACGTTGGCACTGGGGACAATTCATGAGAGCAAACTCACAATGTGCTTGGTGATCCTGTAATAAGGAAAATGTAATTGATTAGTATTTGCCAATCCTTATGAAATTTCCTGAAAAATAATCTAAGAATATACTGTTCCCTTTTATAGAACTGGCTACTGAACCTGTATTGTCTAGCACACACCATATGAAGGTCTTACTAAATTTATTTTTGATTTTTTTAAGATTTTATTTATTTTAGAGACAGAGAGTGAGCGAGTGAATAGGAGGAAGAACAGAGGGAGAGGGACAAGCATATTTACACTGAGTGCAGAGCCCAATATGGGGCTTAATCCCATGACCCTGAGATCATGATCTGAGCCAAAATCAAGAGTCAGACACTTAATGGACAGAGCCACCCAGGTGCCCCTGGCCTTACTCAATTTAAATAATGGTTGTGAATTACAAGTTTATACAAAGAATGTGAACTCTCAAGTTCATGTATCCANNNNGGGAAAGAAGTCAGATTTTCTGATTATCAATTTAGTACTGTGTCAAAAGGACCATTCCTTCAAAAGGAGCTAAGTAAAGGCAGGCATGCTGCAAATACATTTTATTTTTTTAAAGACTTAATTGGCTTCCCATTGTTAAGCCAGAGATTTTTTTTTAAAGATTTTATTTATTTATTTATTTGAGAGAAAAAGAGAGAATGCACAAGCAGGGGGAGCAGCAGAGGGAGAGGGAGAAGCAGGGTCCCCACTGAGCAGGGAGCCCGATGCTGGGCTCAGTTCCAGGACCCTGGGATCATGACCTGAGCCGAAGGCAAACACTTAACTGACTGAGCCACCCAGGTGCCCCGCAAATACATTTTAAACACTTAATTTCAAATACAACATAAACAAAATTTAATTATTGTAAAACAACCAAGCTAAGAATTGTTTTATTTAAAAAGCAAATGCTTTTATCTGATTGCTTCAGCTAATCTCAAGCTGTAGGAGGACTCCATTTAGCTCATAATAAAATAAAAACAGAGAAAAAAAGTATGGTTAGGATACTAAGATGACGGACTACGTGGAGTTTGCTGCTTATTTCCAAATGAGAGGAACAAAATTAAGAGACTAACATGTGATGCTTATATTTGAAATCCTGTTTTACTGCAGATAATGTTCACTGAAAAAGCTTGTAGTAGAATACTGATTTCTTTCTTATTATCACTGGGGCAAAGAGTGAGTATATGGAATTAAGAAATATATGGTTTCTACTCATTTATATTCAATTATGAAAGAACTCGTATTAATTCAGCAAGAATTTATTAACCAATTATTATATACTAGGCACAGATGGGACACAGCAAAGTGCATACCCTCGAGGAACTACCCTGCATATATGCTAACAGAAAATAATTTTAATACCTCAAGATGCCTCAGTTCCATCTTGTGCAAACAACCTTCATTTGGACACTTCACCATCAGAGAAAGAATCTCTCGTTTTGCAAAATTGTCAGGAAATAGTTGATTTTCCAGCAATATTTCATTGTCAACTGGACATTTGTGACCAGCATCCCTAAAAGAAACAAGTAAGATACATACACTTAGCAGATTTAAACAAATGTTAACGTTAGAAAACACAAAACTTTAAGTCACTGCATATAAATTCTCCATTGATTATTTCCTATGGAAAGTAATTTAACACATCATATGGGATATCACCAAAATAAACTGTTCTTTTGCAGACAGTTTAACAAGTGTTCTTCACTGAAACGAATACAACTAGCACCATTTGGTTACCTATCAAAAACTATGTGCATTTTAGATTTGGGAAAGATTTAAAGCAAAAAATGAGAAAAATTGATTAAATTGTATTTTGATTGGCATGAAGTGAAGTGAAAGTTAAGGGTGGGAACTGTGGCAGTCTGGCAGGCCTCTGCTCTGTGAGCAGCCGCACAATGTCCTAGTGAGACGGCACTAGATGTACCGCTTGTGTGCCAACAACATGTCTGTACTGTGCTGCTTGGTCATAAGGAAAAATAAAACCAATCAGCAGTACCCCTACGAGGTCATATTTTAAGGTCACTGTAATACTCTGGCTCACAGGCCACAGAAGGTTTCCTTTATGTTTAAGGTACACTTCAGTAGGGAGTTAGAGCACCTCTATGTCTTGATTCCAGGTGGTTTATTCCATCTTACAACGGAAAAATCATCCCCAGGAAGCTTGGGTGTTTGACACTCCCCTTTAACTTTCTGGGATGTCTCAATCTTTACCTGACAAAATATGGCAGGTCAGGTAGGCTACTCGATCACTCAAATATTTGTTGAGCACCTTCTATGTGTAAACCAACAGTGCCAATCGCTGCTGCAGGTAAAAAGCTGCTGAAAAATGGGGTCTGCTGTCAAAGGCCTTAGAACTAATAAAAGGTGAGAGACATGGCCTTTATGAGGCCTCTCTCAGAACGCATGTTATTACTACATTGTCAAATACTTTCTGAGAAGCAAACAAATAGATGCCCAAAACTTAAGTGATGGATGACTAAGAGAAAAATAAGAACGACCTTACAGAGTAAACTGGAAACCACTGTCCACAGCATTATCAATCACTCCAAAAGAAAATGGAATTGAATTGAGATAGATTTTGATTCCTTGAATGACTATAAGAGTTGAAAAATTCCAGAGCTGTTCCTTTTAAGAACTTCAGAGTTAAAGTTAAATGGTCATTTCTAACTTGGAGGGAGACAGGAAAAAAAAAAAGGCTCGGACTTCCTTTTGTGGGTTTTACTTCCTTTTCAGACCATGTCCCACTACTTGCATGAACTTTGCTACTAAAAAACATCCCTTCCTGGGATGTGTGACACTTGGTAAGATACTATACATTTTTACTCACAGGAAAACCAACAATCCATTTTTATTGCCAACATAACGATATAAGCAAAAAAAAATTGAGCCTTTAACATCATTCTCATGTACATTCTAAACCACTGGTCTCAACCAGGGCAATTCTGCCCCCCCATGGGACATTTGGCAATGTCTGGAGACCACTCTGGGTGTCAGAGTTGGGGAGGGGGGGATACTATAACATCCATGAACAGAGGCCAGGGATGCTGCTAAATCATCCTACAATAATTTCCACAACAAAAAATTTTCTGGCCCAAAGTGCCATGTGAGGAGGGTGAGAAAACCTACCCTCAACAGATCTTACCAATTCAACAGTGGGTAACACAGTTTTTTCAAGAATTGACACAAGTCACATGTTCCCTTGCAACTTAAATCAAGCCAAGTCCCAAGTATGGATGCAGTTACCCTAAATTCAAGTTTTATGCTAAAGTTAATTTAAAAGTTGAAAGAGAAAAACTTGTAAGACTAGTGAAGAGCCAGCTTAAGAATGATTCTACCAACATAACCAGAAACGTATTGAAGAACATAAAATCCCCCCCCACCTTCTTCCGCTATTTTTGTTCTGTATAGAACCCTTTAGTCACCTAAAAATATTCCCATCTACTTCTGAATTATAGTAAAATGTATCTATTTCTTAGGAGATGAATTTGAATCACTTGTGGAAATCCCATCTACCTTCATTTGGTCAAAGCAACTATGATTTACTGAGCACCAACTGTGTGTCAGACCC
Organism: Ursus maritimus; assembly: GCF_017311325.1. Taxonomy (NCBI): domain Eukaryota; kingdom Metazoa; phylum Chordata; class Mammalia; order Carnivora; family Ursidae; genus Ursus; species Ursus maritimus. The sequence goes on from NW_024424786.1 coordinate 22,009,909, forward strand.
TGTTCTTGGCACTTAGGAAATATCAAGAAATAAAAGAGATCTCAACTTCTGCTCCCAAGAAGCTTATCTTCCAGTTAAACAAAAGCAGAGAATAAACAAATTATCTGGTATTTCAGAAGATGAAAAGTGCTAAGGAAGAAAGAAAAGTAGGTTAAGGGAGACCGAGAGTGTGGGGGGAGGTAATCATGCTTTGGTATAAATAGGGTGGCTCAGTTACCTATGAGAAGGTGAGATGTGAGCCACACTGGGGGAAGGAAAGAGTATTAGCTAAGCAATTAGCTGAAGTAAGAGTGCTCCAAGCAGAGAGAGCAGTTAAAGCCAACTCCCCGGGGCAAGAGTACGCTTGACAGTTCAAGAAATAGCAGAATGAACTGGTGGAAGGAAGGGAGTGTAGTAGAGAGGTGGTCAGAAAATGGACTATGAGCCTATCACACAGGGCCTTATAAGGACCTTGGCTTGTGTTCTCAGATGACCTGCTGCAATGTTCTGAGCAGTGATGGTATCATCTTACTTATTTTACTGAAACAGGTTGTACTGAAAACAGTATGGACGAAGGCAAGGGTAGAAGCAGGAGGGCTGAGAGGGCTGATGGTGAATCAGATGGCAGTAGCAAGTGGAGGAAGTGAGAAGGAATTTGATTTTGGATATATTATGAAGTAGAGCCATCAACTAATACTTCCTTTAAAAATACTTTTTATTTTACAGTTGTCCATAGACCCCAGGTAACAGAATTTAACACAGCTAAAATAAGAATAACTGATCACTTAAAAGTCAGCATTCTTTGTATGGCTGAGATTATCACATTCTAACAGCATCGTCATTTAAGGTACATTTTTTTAAATTTTATTTTTAAGCACTCTCTATATCCAACATGGGGCTCAAACCCACAACTCTGAGATCAAGAGTTGCACACTTCTCTGACTGACCAAGCCAGGTGCCCCTAAGGCACATGTGTTCTGTATTATTTTCTTAAAGCATAGAGACTCACCCCTTAGTCTGCAACAGAACTGCTTTAAGTAGAAATAGCTAATTTACCTATTTATCTGAGTGTCAGGAGGGGACAGGACAGTAGTTACCTTTCATACCACAGCAGAAATGAGTAAGAATCTAAATTTCTCAATTTTCTGTCCAGTGTGCCTTTCCCTAAGTAACTTTTTACATATAAGACTATTCTCGGGAGGTCCTGTGTGCTATGGAATAATGTTCTCTGTATTTGGTTCTGTTACTGGACACAGTTCTTATGCTCATGTACTTTATTATTTTTTTTTCAAGAGTTATTTACTTATTTGAGAGAGAAAGAAAACATGTGCAAGCAGAGGGGAGAGGCAGAGTCTTAAGCAGACTCTGATTCGGGGCTCGATCTCATGACGCTGAGATCACCACCTGAGTTGAAACCAAGAGTCGGACGCTCAACTGAATGTGGCGCCCAGGTGCCCCGCTCACATACCTTATTGATTTGATGATGCAAGCTTTGCAGAACCTGTGGCCACATGGTGTTTGTACCGCTTCCCGTAACGCCATCAGGCAGATGGGACATTCATACTTGCTTTCTAGGGGTGGGTCAAACTCCACATCGTACCCCTGGATCTCTTCCATAAAAGAGCTGGAGAGGTTCCCCGTGCTGGCGGTTCCACTCACACTGTCATCTTTTGCTGCAGCGCTACAGGAGCTGGCCATGGCGGCACAGCAGTCACTTTCAGACTGGCTGGATCCACAGCTGTTTTCACAGTTTAGCAGACTCATAGTAACGTGATTACCAACTGCTCTGTAGAAACAGTGAGGAATAAAATGCCTGAGCACACATATACATACACACACATATATGTCGGAGCTTAACTATGCAAGTCACTTTTTGGTTGATATACATTAGCTATGTTAATATTATATACAGAAAACTTTTAAAAGTTCTTTGAGCTTTGCTTCATGGCTACGATTTTCTGAGTTAAGGAGTTCATGATATAGGAGAAAGAGAGAATATAAGATTAAAAGAAGAAAAGCACCTCAACCATAACACTTAGTTATGTCATAATTATCTGCTTATATGTCTGTTTCCTGTAACTGAAGTCAAGAATTTTCCTATCTTCAGTCCTTAGCACAAGAGCTTTCATATAACAGGTGCTCATTAAGCATCTGATGAAGAACTGAATTATGCTACTGAAGTTCCTTCAAGCATCATAAGGTGAAGAGCACAGTATGACCAGCAAGCAGCGCAAGGAACAGCAATGCACAAGGAATCAGGTGATCATGTGCAACTACCAGATGTGTGATTTTGGGAAACCTAACAATTTGGCTCTTGGTTTCTTCTAGATTTAAAATTCTATAGGTACTTCTAAATGTTCAGTATGAGGATTTCTATTATGTAGAAGGAATGGAATTGAAAATATATATGTGTATGTCCTTTTGCCATCAGTCAGGTCAAGTGACTATGTCTCATTATTAATGACTGGAAAAACACGTGAGGTTTCATTGACCTATGGAAAACTATTGCCTTCATGGGTAGGTACGATGCCTTCAAATTCTAAACAATTATAGTATTTATGAATTAGAAGCTAATGTCTAAGAGCAATTCACAGCCTATGTAACCAAGTCTCTGTTGCAGATAATTACACCAGAGGAAAATTCCTAATATGTGCCAGATATAGTTCTAGAAACAGAATGTAAGCCTCTAGTCAATATGGTAGACATTTATCCCCCTGCCTGTTTCATTTTCACATGAAAATCCTGGCTGCCACTAGGCTAAATAGTGGGTTAAGACAGTAATCCTGTATCTTTTACTTCCATACCTTCTTCTTTTACAGACACCTTCTTCTTCTCAAAAAGATCTACAAAGGAAGAGGTACTGTTCTGGCTGGAGACACAGTATGTGAAGTGGTAAAGAGCTGAGGTGCTGGAATTTGATGACAGGGGTTTAATTCTTTTCTCCATCATTTGGTGTAGGACCCAGACAAGGTAGGTAACCTTCTGTGCTTCAGTTTCCTCATGTATAAATAGGAGATAATAATGAAACCCACCTCAGAATTACTGAGGATTAAATGTGTTAATATGTGCAAAGCACTTAGAACAGCAGCTGGAAGAATGAGGTATTACGTGCAGTTCTTAATAGTAATTTTATTTAACAATTTTATTGTCCCCATTTTATCAAAGTGGAAACTATGAAGCATAAAAGAGTTAAGTAACTTGCTGGAAATCATAGGCAAAAGCTGAAGTGTTCCCCAAGGTTGATACAAAGTAACCACTGACCAATTCCCTATCATTAAAAAAAATTCTAATATTCTACCCAATCACTGTGAAGAATAAACAGTCACAGCCTTCTCACTATGTAAGCTGCTTTATAACAATATCCCCCTGAGCCTCATTCCATGTTTTGGTTCAACTGCTCCTGGTTTGCAAAGAGTTTTTTGGTGTGCACAATAAAGTTTTACCAATTACTACTTCAGTGATTCACTGGCTTTTACTTCTATTATTTTTGAACTTTTGACAAAGCACTGCCTTAATTAAATATTGTGGGATGTAACCACTGATGACTTATTTAGACTGCAAAATGAATAAATATTGTCATAAATCACGGCTTGTCATAAATCATGGCTTAAATCCACATATTAGTATCTGGGTATATATTATAATCCAAAGAGTACACCGTTGAATATCTTAGGGAAGGGGGGAGTATGGTGGTGCACAAAAATGTGCTCCTCAAAGATCAACAGATGCTAATGAGAGAAAGGTTCTAAGCTAAAGAAATCAACAAGGTATGTCTCAAATAGGTCAATTTTAAGTCAATGGAAAATTCATTCATGGCAAAACAACTCCTATAAAGTAAAAGGATAGTAAACGAGATACTGAGAAAGTACCTTTGTTTTTCTACTAGCTTTAGAAACAACTATTCACCAACTCTTTAAAATCTATTCCTGAAATGCAAAGATTTGTAAATGTGCTGCAATGGCCAAGAAATGCTGCAAAATAGTCAATTGTTAGGTCTTAATTTGGAATACAAATTCGAGAGGCATTCCCCTTCCTAGGCACTATTTGATTCCCTCCTGGAGGCAAGGATTTGAACAACTTCTTTTAAAATCCAAGGAGCCAAAATTATATCAGCATCACATATCCCAACTTATCACAGAAAAGGTCTGGCCTTTACAATTCTAAAATACTGAGAAGCATATAGTACATGTAGGTTGAAACTGGGCTCATCACATGGGCAACAAGTGCCTGAATGAAACACATTTCATCCTTGAGTCACAAAAAGACCACACTGTCCTTAGCCCATCCCAACTCAAAATCAGAAAAAAAAACCTTCTATCTTCCCGAGTAATCACAGAGGAGTGGATAATATGGCAGTGGTGGGGTTCACAAGGCCAACACTTAGATATTTTTTACAAGTTTTTCTCGTTTCTACCCCTGCGTAGCAAGACATTAGTAACCCGTTCTCCCGACAAACACAGAAACACACAAATACTATACATTCAAGCTGCTAATACTTTAGGTGCTTTCTGTTCACATTCAAGACAGTCCTAACTCTCAACTGGAGTTCCCCTAAAGCCAAATACTAGGAACAGCTTTATCAACCCAGCGTCTGGAACAATCTCTACAACTACCGAATGCAGGGGCGGGGGAGGAAACATTCATGTCATCCGAACCTTTTTTTTTTTTTTTTAACTTGCTGCTTGGGACCTCTATCGAGTTCTACAGGGAACCCAAAAATAGCTTTCCCATGACAGTGACAGAGAGTGATGGGAACTTAAAAGGTTTACGGGTTGTTTTGGGGTTTTTTTCCTTTTTTTTTTTTTTTAAGTAAAGCTGGTAACAGCTCCGAGGGACGGGAAAATCCAAGAGGCAATTTTCTTTTCTGGAAAGGTGAATACAAGGGATGAAGGGAGGTAGGGCTAAGGAAGGGGCCGCGGGATTCCCACGGGCGGATGGAGTGAGGGGAGGGGAGCAGGTCCCCGCAGGCAGGGGGAGCAAAGGTGAGACGAGAGGGGGCGGCGTCCCCAGCCTACGGGAAGCGAGGAGACAGAGGGCGGCCTCCCCAACCTCTGGGAAGCGAGGGGACAGGGGGCGGCGACCCCAACCTGTGAGAAACTGGAGAGGAGGGGGCGGCGTCCCCAACCTAGGGGAAGAGGCCGCGGCCGCGGGGAGGAGACGTCCGAAGAAGACTCACCGCTCTCGTCCGCTGGGCCGCCGACTCCAGCCGGCCGCACGACTCGGCTCCACCAAGTCTCCTCAGTCCGGGTGGAGGCGGCCTAGACGCCAATCTCCCGACCCGAAGGCCGCTTCTGCTGCGACCCCGGGCCGCCCGGAGCCCGAGCCGCAGCCGCAGCCGCCCCTACTTCCGCCTTCTCTGCTCTGCCTGGGCGGCGAGGAGCGGGGATCGGGCGGGGGCGGAGACAGAGCGGCCGAGCCGGGCCCGGGTGCCCCCTGGTGGCGGTCCTCCACGGGCCCGCAGGCTTCGGCGCAGGCGCGGGGCCGGTACCGCGGTCAACCCTGCGCGCTCCCGCTGGGCTTCCCTCGCGCGTCGGATAGGTATCCCACCTGGGAATTCCTGACACCGCAGTCCTGAACTGGTGTAGAATGTGGGTGTGGGTGGGTGGGTGGTGCGTTTTCACAGCTTCCCTATCCAAGCAGGAAAAAACCCCAACTGGGTTAGATCACTTGACCTTCGGGAATTCTTAAATCCCTCCCCAACTCCACCCTCCTTGCCAAGGAAGTTTCCACAGTACTTAGAACCCTCTGTTACCACCTGGTCCTTCTCCTTCAACCAGTCCAAGGGAGTCAAACCCATATATTAAGCATTTGTTTGAAACTGCTGCCAATGACACCATCGCCTTTTCTGTTACTGTCATGAGAAAGCTATTTTGAATTCCCTGTTTAACTGGAAGCAAATGTCAAAGGAATGTAACAAGCACTTTGCAGGAGATACACAAAAGATTTTCATCGACCTCTGCAAAGGAGGCTCTAAGGGGAGGTATTATAGGGTAATGGTTACACAGTTTTAAAATCACTTTTAAGGGACATGTGAGAGGGGAAAAAAGAAGACTACTAAGGTAGAGAGGGGAAAGAGGTGGAAACAGAAGGGAGGCAAGGGCTAGGTCATGCAGGGTCTTGTAATCCATGCAACGGAGATTTATAAGGAGAGAAGAGGTGTGATGTCATGGATGGGATCACTCTGGCTGCCGTGTGAAGAATAAGGACAAGGATGGAAGCAAGGGCAAAGGGGAAAAGAAGATTGCAGTGCTCCAGGAAAGATGGGGCTTGACCCAGTGAGTAGCAGTGGATGGGATTAGAAGTGGGCAGATTCTGGATGCATTTTGGAGGGAGAGCCCCATGTCATAGGACTTGCTGGTTGGGTGTGAGCTAGTAATAACAAAGGACTGTGATTTTTTTTTTAAAGATTTTATTTATTTATTTGAGAGAGAGAGAGAGAGCACAAGTAGGGGGTTGGGGGAGGGCAGAGGGAGAGGCATAAACAGGCTCCCCGCTGAGCAGGAACCTGGAGATCATGACCTGAGCCAAAGGGAGACACTTAACTGAGCCACCCAGGCACCCCAGGACTCTCGTATTTTTGATGAGCAACTGATGGAGAAGAATGAGAGAGGACCAGGTTGGGAGAGAAAAGAATCAGGAGTTCTATGTTCTGACCTGCCGAGGCTTGCAATGCCTACTAGTATACAATTAGGGATCTTTAGTAAGCTGTGCAAGTAAGGCCTCTGATGTGTAAGGGAGAGATGAGAGCTAGAGTTGTAAGTCTGTGCGCAACAGCCATATAAACAGTGTTTAGAATCACCTGAATGATATCACCTAGGGAGACTGTATTTAGGGAAGAGATGCAATCTGGTATCTGCAGTGTGGACAAAAGCACCTTAGTGTCAGAATCTTTCTCATGCCAGAAGCAGGAAAAACAAGAAAGTAGATATGTTAATCTTTGATAAATTTACATATCAAGAAAGAATGAGTCAAGCAGAAGAGGAATTAGATGTGATAGAATCCAGGTCAGAGATCCAGTATGGCATTTCCCATGTACATTCTGTTTTGGGGAGAAGGTACCGTGGATCAAACTCTCCCCCTAGTTGTCTATTGTCAAAGCTGGGAATTTGGGAAATGGCCTGATGTCATTAATCTTTGAGCTGTAGAAGGAGTTGCTCATAGGGGCCAAGCAAAGCCAAAGGAGCACATGAAGGAATGTTATCCAATAGAAGATTCTTGCAGTGGAATATATGTCGAGTATAGTAAGTTTCAGGACAGCCCTCATCATTTCTGCCTCCCTGCCCTCCCACCCCCCATTCCACCGAAATCAGAGCAGGAATGGGAGTAGGTAATGAGGAGTGAAGGTGGGCGGGGTTTGGGAGACTCAGAGGGAAGGTGAGTGAAGTGTGTGCACAGGTAGATGTAATGGAAAGGCTTGGGCGGGGTGGGGGTGGGGGCTTCAGACAGTAATAACAGGCTTTGGGGCTATGCACTTGGCTCAGTCTCCTGTCCAGGTTGGGAGCAGACTCTGAGCCACTAGCAGGGAGAAGTTTAGTTTTGAATCTACTCTGTAGTTTATAGAAGTTCCCAAAATTGTCTATGGCGGCGGGGGGGGGGTGTGTGTCTGACTGACTCATTTGGAGGAATGTGTGACTATTGATCTCGGGGTTTGGGGTTCAAGCCCCACATTGGGTGTAGAGATTACTAAGAAAAATAAACTTTAAATAAATTGTTTAGGGCAGTGAGTTTTCTTTGGTAAAGCCTGTCTACTAGCAAAGACTAAAAATTACTTGCCCTTGTCCACCCTCTTCCCAAATCCCAGTCAAGAGCCTAAACTTTGTGGGTACACTCATTTTTCCTGCTCCTAGAGAAAGGAGGTGGTCTCTTTTTGTCTCTTCATTTGGGAGAATGGGAGATGGTGGATATATGTCCAATGGATTGGGACTGGTTTTTTCCTTGTTCACCACTGCTTATGAAGCAGTGTTGAGATGATAAGTTGACCCAATTTACTGCTTTCCTTGAGGGAAAGAATGTACCAGCCAGAGGAGGTGAGTATCTGATATATTTGTGAGTTGTATTTTTAATGTAAATGAATTGCTTTTGTCTGATATGTGTATTTGTTTCCCATGAGCTGTATTAATGTAGAGGCACTGTGGGTGGGAAGAACCAGTTTTTGAACTGACAGAGCTAGGGGTCAGGATAATTAATCAGAGTAAATAATACCCTATGACTTCTCTTGGTACATTCTCTCTGGATACATTTTTTAAAAATTACTATTAAGAAAAATCATCCAAAACTTGAAATAAAGCAAGCAAAAGGAAGGCTAGTATCCTTTCAGTGTCATTTCTTAACACGTTTGCCTAATAATTCTTTAATTATTGATGTCTGAGAATTTGCCTATGTTTGATTTTACTATTTATTATTTGATTAGAAACCAGACACTGAAGTTACATGGTAACTTACTGATTTCTGTCCAATTAAAAAATATAATCCCCAGAGGTTAATGCGCAATATGATATTAACAATTTTTGTATCTAGTAACCCCATAAATTAATTTCAGCATTCCTTTGACCAACTGTATAAAAATCTCTGCTTCTCCAAGTCTTCTCTGAACCAGCTTTTGTCATCTTAATGATTCCCTCATTAGTCGCTTGAGTAAAATCTTAGACATGTGTTCATTCTATATTTATCTGGTAGTCTTGTGTGTAATTTTTTGAAAATTATATGTTAACGTTATAACATTTCTACTCAACTCTGCTTCTTTCCAATGTTTGCAAAGGGAATAAATTGCTCAGTCAGATTTTTGCATGTTTGATGGTTAACCTTTTGAATGGGATAATGTCAAACCTCTTAGGACATCAGGATTCTTACAGAAAACTTTAATCATAGCAGGGTAACACAAAACCAAAAATGTATGTATAAGAATTTGGCTTATCCGGAATTTGGAACACCTAGAGGCTTATCATTTAGGAAGTTTCTGAGTTCAAAAGCCTGATTGGTGTATGTTCCTACTGGATGCTGGGTGTGGAGATTCTCACACCAGCAGAGAGGAGAGTGTCAGAGACAGATGATAACAAGTATCTTGAACTGTGGCTTGAGCTTGCTTGGTGGGAAGAAGAGGAAAACTATTTCCAGTGTTCTCGATTAGAATGTATGATATAATTTTCCCAAAAGGCAATTAAATAAGTAATGATTGGTTTCTTTGAATTGCCCACAATGTAGTTGAAATGATGTCTTTATGCAACAGAATTATTTTCAGTAATTGTATCTTTTTACTGCAAACATATTTCAGATACTGTATGAGTCAAGTAGTCTTTTGTGGGGCTGACTGAGGAACTAGTCCCAATTTGTAACATTGTTTTTTATAGAAAACATGTATTTGGTTCCAAACAACTAAATAAAAATGCTGTGGGGAGAAAATACTGTTCTTTTATAGATTGGGAACAGCCTACAGTGAGGTTTATTACAGTGATAAAATTAAGCAAATTAAAAGCTGTTTTACTAAAATGGAATAAAGAGAAAGTGTGTGTGTGTGTGTGTGTGTGTGTGTGTGTGTTTTGTTGATGTTATCACACAAAGTAGGACGTATCCCGTTCCTGAAGCCTTTGCCCACGTTTGCCTTTTTCATATGGTGCTATTGTTCATACTTCGTGATTGTTACAAACAAAATAATTTTCAATTTCAGATTAAACTTCCAGCATTTCATCCACCAAAATATCATACTTTCACCCCAATTTTGCTGAAACAGAGCAGATTTCTTTCTGGATTTTCTAAGTAGAACATTGTGCTAATGAATAATGAGACTGACCACTTCCTTATAACAAAGTAATTTTAGTGTTCTGAATAACAGCTAATCCTCTATTTCTTTCCTGAAGGAGATTCTGCAGGGAATCCAGCATTCGAATAATTATGGTAAGTTAATAATAATCTTTGAAGATCTGACATAGGCACACTAGAAGATTTCCAAAATTTTTTGAGGGTAGTGGTGATGGTGAAATTTTCTTATGGTGTTTATTAAAGGTCATTTACATTTTTTGTTTTCTGCATTGGTGAACTAGGGATATAAGTGGTCAATGCCAGAAATTAGTGAACAAGAGATCATTTTAGCCATGACCAGAGAGGCATGTTTTCTGATGGGAAATCCCTCAGAACTAAATTGGGAAAGTGCCAAATATCATATTCCAGAGAGGAAATAAAGTGTTAGAAATTGGAACAAGGCTGGAAAGTAGTATGATTCATCAGCTTTAGTTCCGTTGCTCTTAAAATAGTTTACATTTATTTCACTTCTTATATCAAGCATTTCCTATGTAATTAAAATGCCTCAAAATAACATTAAAGAATGTACAATTTCCTGTATATGGCTATGCCTATAAGTTAACTATTTCTCAAGGTTATTTTTACTATATTTGCTTTTATAATGTGTTAATGAACTTTTGTGCATGAATCTTTGTCCATATTTTACCTTATGCCTTTAAGATGGATGCCTTCAATGGAAATTGGTAGGTCAAAGGCTATGAATATTTATTGCTTCTGTTACAAGTGACTTTACAGAAATACTGTCAATTTGTTTTCCATCTGGTTCTTGGTGTGTATTTTGCTCATTCTCCCTAGGATTCTAGGATTGACTATTATTTTCAAAAACACCTCCCCCGGCCCGCATGCAAACCTACCACTCCCCCCACACACCCCAATAACATAAAAAAATTAAAATTCACAAACAAGATAACATAGTCATGCTGATGTAGAAAAGACGTTAGGGTTCGAAGCCAGCAGCCAAGAAAGAATTCTTGAGATGTCTTTGGTGCAAAAAGGTGATTTTATTAAAGCATGGGCACAGGATCCATGGGCAGAAAGAGCAGCACCGGGGACATGAGAGTGGCCTATTATATACTTTCAAGTAGGGAGGGGGTTAGGGACAGCTTAAGTCCCTAAGGAATTTGAAAGCAAGGTTTCCAGGACTTTGAGGGGGCTGGCTATTTTTGGAAAAAGGTCGTTTATTACTGTCTAATAAAACCTTAGCCATGAGACCCTTCAGATGTTTTTTGGTGGGCCATATGCTTGGGGGGAGGGTGTTGCCAACACGTATCTTGGGGGGTTTAGAGATAAAGTAAGTTTCCAAAGGAATTTTTATATGTTAAAGGAGGCTTACAGGATCCTGGGGGCAGGTGGGTCGGGCTAGGACTGCCTTTTGCCCTTAGCAAAGTATTAACATCAAGGCAGTTGAGTCCCTGGAGGAATGTCACTCTGCCTGTTTCAAGGACTTGTCAATGAGCAGTAGGTAGGAAGGAAATTTAATAATTTTTCTTCTGCCTTTGTTTCCCGCATCAATGCTACAGAAGGGTAAAAACTGAAAGGTGCTTTTCCCCCTTATGTTTTGAAACATAAGGTTCTCTCAGTTCTACTTTCTTCAAGTAACCATTTTAATACCATATATATATATATATATATATATATATATATATATGAAATACCATATATATATAATACCATATATATATATGTGTGTGTGTGTGTGTGTGTGTGTGTGTGTGTGTATGACCAACTTAACATTTGAAAACTAGGTGTTGCTCTTTACAAAACCTACATTTGGGAAGGAGGGTAGTGTGACCCGGTAGGGGTTCAAGGCCACTGAACCAGTATCCCTGCATTCATTAAGGTCACAACACTCTTGACACAAGTGCCATCCCTAGCCACCTTTAAGAATTGCCTGTGGTTTTGCTGACATTCCAATGGGGACAATGAGACACTAGCATGTTCCGACAGGAAGGGAAGGTGGACTTCCAGAGCCATAAATTGGCAAACTTGAAAATGGTGATTTAAAGGTGATAACATGCATTTGAAAAAGATTACAGTATCTAGTCAGTAAAACATTGAAGGCTTGTAAAAAACTTAGGCTTTTATCTAAGAGAGTGGAAAGGAGCCGCTGTTTGTCTAGACAAGTAAAACATTAAAGATTCCTAGTATGGGACAGAGTTCATGACTATTGATAATTGAGGCCTCTTCTCCTCATCGCTACTCTTTAGAGTGTCCTGCCTATTTGCTTATCTTTCAGAAATGTTCCATGTTGGTGCTCATTCTCCCTCTTCTTCGAATTATTGGAGAGTTTATTTTATTTTTTAATTGAGAATTAGGTGCTGGCATTGTTCTATGCTATCCCTAAATACTTAAGTATACTAAGAACCAGGACAGTTATAGAGTGTCCTGTATAACTACAGTACTAGTCTCACACTCAAAAATGTACTGTAGACAACAAATATTATCCAATACACACTCATATTTAAATTTCTGTCAATTGTACCCCCAAAAAATCCTTTAGAGCTATTTTTCCGTTCAATCCAATCTGAGTTGGCAATTGCGTTTGCTTGTGATTATATAATCTTTTTTAAATTAAACTTTAATTTTGAGGTAATTATAGATTCCCATGTAATTGTAAGAACTAATACAGAGAAATCCCATTTACCTTTTACCCAGTTTCCATAAATGATAACATCTTGCAAAACTATAGCATGGTATCACAATAGCCTGACACGGATACCTGATACCATCAAATACCAAATATTTCCATCACTGAAAGGATCTGTCATCTTGCCTTTTTATACCCACCCCCACTTACCTCCTCCTGCCTCTACTCTCCCTAACCTGGAAACCGCTCATCTCTTTTCCATTTCTTTAATTTTGTCATTTTAAGAATGTTACATGAACGGAATTGTATAGCAGGGAAATTTTTGGATCGGAATTGGCTATAAATATTCCTGTACAGGTTTTTGTGTGAACATAAATTTCTATTTCTCTGGGTCAGATATTCAGGAGTGTAATCATGAAGTCATATGGTGTTTGCATTTTAGCTTTTTAAGAAACTGCCACGTGCCCTTCCAGAGCGACTGTACTATTACAGATTCCCACCAGCAATGTGGGTAGGATTCAGGTTTAGAGCACTTATAAATATCTCTTACTAAAATTATTTTTAGATATTTCATATTTTCCTTTTTTTGGTATTTCATATTTTTTTGCATTTGTTAATGAGATAGTCTCCTCAAATATATATTCTTTGAATTTTCTTTAGATACTATTTTATTTAAAAAGCAGCAGAAATATCAGAAAATGCTGGAAGTACAGAGAAAACACTCCAGGTTATTTTTTTAAGATTTTATTTATTTATTTGACAGAGAGAGACAGCCAGCGAGAGAGGGAACACAAGCAGGAGGAGTGGGAGAGGAAGAAGCAGGCTCCTAGTGGAGAAGCCTGATGTGGGGCTCGATCCCAGAACTCTGGGATCACGCCCTGAGCCAAAGGCAGACACTTAATGACTGTACCACCCAGGTGCCCCACTCCAAGTTATTTTTAATTCTCTGACTTAGAGAGGCTATGTGTTAATATTTTTATGTCTATCATTCTAGTCTGTCAGGAATATTTGTATGTGTTTTGTGTGGACTATGATTTGTGTTAGTATTTTTATGTGTATCCTTTTATTTTTAAAAATATTTTATTTATTTTAAAGAGAGAGAGTGAGAGCATGGTGGGGGGGAGCAGAGGGAGAGGGACAAGTAGATTCCACACTGATCATGGAGCCTGACATGGGGCTCCATCCCATGACCCTGAGATCACGACCTGAGCCGAAATTAATAGTCCAATGCTTAACTGATTGAGCCACCGGGAGCCCCTATGGGTATCCTTTTAAAACACAGATATGTATATGTATACTCTACAAAAATGGTATCATGTTGTTACATAACCTACTCTCTTCACATAACAATAATTCTAACATTTTTCTTTTTCACTCAACAGCATAATTTTAATAGCTTCACCTGTGAAAAATGCTCTCCTGAGATTTGTTTCCTTTGTCACAAACATCCTTTTTTGTGAATCCAAGAAAGTTGTCATACTCCAGGGCGGTCATTTCCCTTCACTAGTGTAGTCCCTTCACTAAACTTTTAATAATTCTTATGCTTCTGCAATTTAGTCACTGAATGTTCTAAAGTGAAGAAAAATAATGGTAATTTTGTCTTTTCAATTTCTTAGTTCCATTTCATATTGGATTACCTTAGTTAAAATTTTCAGAAAATGGGGGTGCCTGGGTGGTACAGTCGGTGAAGTGGCAGACTCTTGGTTTTGGCTCAGGACCATGATCTCGGGGTCCTGGGATCGAGCTCCGCATTGGGCTCCACTCTCAGTGCAGTGTCAGCTTGGGATTCTCTCTCTCTCTCTCTCTCCCTCTGTCCCTCTGGCTCGTGCTCTCTGTCTGTCTCTCTAAAATGGGTAAATGAATCTTTAAAGAAAATTTTTTTCAGAAAATGTAAAATAATGGTGACTGTGTTTTATATGTTGTTGCTTTCTCCCTCCTCTGATTTTTCGATGGGGATGCATCCACTGTCATTGTTGAGTGGTGTATTGGTTGGTGGTTCGAATTGGGGTAGGAATCTTTATTATTGATAATGAGATGAACATTACTTTTGACTGAGGTGATCACATGTATGATGCAAAGTATATTTAATTGCTAATCGATTCCTAATACCCAACCATCCAGGGGAAAATTCTGCTTAAACAGCAGGAATAATTCTAATAGTGCAGTGCTGAATTCGATGTGCTCATTTATTATTTATTTGCTTGTGTTACTTTTTGTCAGGTCATAGTAAAAGGCTTCTGCCTGATTCACGAATGTATTTCTAGCTTTTTAAATAATCTGAATCAAATGTATATAACATTATAATTAGCTCTTCCTTAGATTTTGAAATAATTCATTCGCTAAAAAACATCACTGATTCATTAAGAGTTTTTGGAGGTAATTTTTAAATATTTATGCTTCCATAACTGCTCCTTCAGATATTCTACTTCTGAAGCAATTTATGGTTCAAATTATATTCTCCAAGAACTTCCCACAGTAGTAAGATTTTCAAATTCATTACCAAATAATCATGCATGACATAATAATTTATTTTTAAAAACCTCCCTTGGGGCAAAGAAGGTCCTGAGAGTGAGGAATGCAGCAGGAAACACAAGCAAGAACCTTGCTTTCATGGCACTAATGCTCTAGTGAAATGAGTAAAAAATATTTAACAAACAATAAGATGATATCAGATCGTAATAAACCTTATATTTCATTTGCTCATGAAAAATTTCTAGCTTTCCTTCTGGCCACACAGTAGGGTTGTACTGATCTGCCCTTTAGAGTTACATATGGCCGTGAGATTGCTTTCCCAGTGAAATATGGACAGAAGTCATGTGTCACTCCAGGATCTACAGTCTGCCGTATGGACNNNTTCCCTCTGTCATGGCAGCCCCCACTTCTGCTGCAATTTATTAATCACAGTAAGTCACGAGGCCCAGCTGGTACGAAGGTTTGGGGGAATCGATTCTCCTTCTTGAGAGGAGTTGCAAAGTCACATTGCAAAAGGTGTAGATTCAGGGAAGGGTGAAAAATTGTGAGCATTTGCAATCAATAGACCATTATTTTCTGCTTGGATTTTTAAAATTTCCTTTTTTTTTTTTTAATCTCTCTTTCGTTTTGTTTTGTTTTTTAACTTTTTAAAATTTTTCAAATTTTTAAAAATTTGAGTACTGATTTCGGTTGTATTTAAAAAAAAATTAAGTATTACTATTTTGATCTGTTTCTATTCACAGAACACTCCTGACACCAAATGTGGAGTTTTTTCTCATACCAACCGTTCTGCCGCTTTCTGGGCACCCACTGGGTGGACTACAGTTTAATTCAATTCTGACACTAATTACTCAGAGATGGCACAGACCTGACGGTACTACAAGATGGCCCCCACTTCAGATGTCAGTCCCAAGTCTGGGCAACTTATACTTCTGACTTACCAGCTATGAAGTTGGGGGATTCCCATGACTCCTGCCTCATATAATTGGCTAGAATGGCTCACAGAACTCTGAGAATCACTTTACTTAATACTACTGATTTATTATAAAGGATACAACTCAGGAACAGTCAGATGAAAGAGATGGATAAGGCAAGGTATGTGCAAAGGGCCTAGAAACTTCCATGCCTTCTCTAGGCATGCTGCCCTCTCAGAACCTCCCTGTGTTCACCAGCTCAGAAGCTTTTGAATCCTGTTGGGGGTAGGGCTAAAATTTCCAACCCTCTCATCACTTAGTTGTTTCTTCTGGCAACAAGCCCCCATCCCAAAGCTAAACTGGGGCTCACTGAGAGTAACCTTATTCACATAAACTCAGATATAATTGAAAGGGGCTTCTAATGAGTAGTAAAAGCTGTTCCTCTTAACCTGATCACTCAGGAAATTCCAAGAATTTTAGGAGCTTTGTGCCAGGAGCCAGGGACAAAGATCAGATATATTTGTCTAATTATATCGTAATATCACAAATACATTTAGACCTACAAATTTCCATTTGAGCAAGGCTTTGGGTATCCTACCAGTTACCACATGTTAACATGTGGTGGTCTTCTTTATTATTATTCTGTAAATAGTCCAAAGTTGTAGTTTTACTTTCTTTTTTGGTCTAAGATCATGTTTTTAAAATGTTCAAATCAGGGGCACCTGGGTGGCTCAGTGCGTTAAGCGTCTGCCTTCGGCTCAGGTCATGATCCCAGAGTCCTGGGATGGAGCCCCGCATCGGGCTCCCTGCTCAGTGGGGAGTCTGCTTCTCCCTCTCCCTCTGCCTCCTACTTCCCCTGCTTGTGCTCACTCTCTCTCTCCCTGTTTCTCTCTCTCTCTCTCTGTCGAATAAATAGATAGGTAAAATCTTTTTAAAAAATGTTGAAATCATCAGGATTTTCTCTTTGTTATTAGTGACTGCATTATATTACATTTCAATTGGAGGATATGTTTCATATAGTTGTGCTGCATAGAGGTCCATTATTATATGGGCAATCTTCAAAAATGTTTCATGGG
Organism: Ursus maritimus; assembly: GCF_017311325.1. Taxonomy (NCBI): domain Eukaryota; kingdom Metazoa; phylum Chordata; class Mammalia; order Carnivora; family Ursidae; genus Ursus; species Ursus maritimus. The sequence goes on from NW_024424786.1 coordinate 22,026,732, forward strand.
TTCCTGAAAAGAAGTTGTGGACATTTTTAAATTGTATGCAAAGTTTGAGATAGATCTTGTGTGTAAGTCCACACACATTAATTAGAATACGTGAAGTCTTGAAGTACACACACATATAATTTATCACAGACAGAGAGTAGTATGTTAAATATCCTATTATAAGCAAGTTTCTGTCCATTTATCCTCTTTTTTTGTTTTAAATATTTCAATGCTTTGTCATTAATATATGAAAGATAATTATTAGCTCATCATTTTAGATTATGTAGAATTTAATTTCTGGTCCTTATCAGGCATTCATTTAGATCTGCCTGACTAATGTGAATCCCTATCAAGTTCCTTTATTCTGTGTCAGGAGCAAGAATTTCTGTGCCCTTCATGGTCCTTCCAGCTAGAACAAGAATCAAATTGACATGAAACCGATTAACAGGGGAAAATAAAATTTAATAGCATTCTTCTGGGGAATCTACGTGGACAAGGAAATTCCAAAGACAGGCAAAATGAGGTATATGTCATTCTGAACTAAGAAGGGGGTTGGGGTCTGGGACTTCAAAGGGGAGGAATGCAATTTATACGAAGAGGAAAAACAGTAATGGTTTGGTAGATAAGTGTTTGCTGGGCCACTGGGAAACAATGGAGCATAGAGGACTTTGGTGAATAGGTCTTGCTACGTTCCTCCCTATCATACCTAGTTCATATCATAATGCAGTTATCTATGGTGAAAGCTCCCTTCCTCAGTAGGTCCTCTCTCCAAATTCTTTTTAGGAGGCTCCTGGCTGGCTCAGTTGGTAGAGCATGAAACTCTTGGTCTTCAGGTCATGAGTTGAAGCCCTGCATTGGGTGTGGAGCCTAGTTTAAATTTTTTTTTTTTTTTTTTTTTTTTAGGCATTTGAGAGGGAGTTGAAGAGCTTTTCCTGAATGTGCTGAGTTTTTATTACTTTTTAACTCAAAATTATCTTCATGCTGAAGTGGCCCATTTGGGGGCAGCCCACCCTTGGCCCCTACATCTGATATAGAGTTAATGGTTAAGTGATCTGTCTTTCACATCTTGGGGAAACTAAGATAAGAAAAAAGTGGAAACAAGTCTATTGTTTGTCATAATCAATATGGATGGATGAAACTCACCTATTAAAAGGGAAGGATTGGATTAAAATACTAAATCCTATTATACACTATGTACAAAAATCACAGTTCAAATGAAATGCTATTAGTCAAAACAAGAAACAACTCAAATGGCCACCAACAGTAAATGGTTAAGTAAATTGTGGTATGTTCATACAATAGAATACTTTATAGCAATGAAATTGAACCAGAGCTGGACACAAAATCACTGAATCTTCAAGCATTAAGATGAATAAAAAATGTCAGAAAAAAATTTATTACTATTTAATTTATACAGATTTCAAAAACTTGCACTTAGAGATGTATTCCCAGATAGTGAAAGCATAAAAACAAAAACAGAAAGTGTTTGCTTTAAGGGATGAACAAGAAGGGACACAAAAGGACATTTAAGGCTGGCAATATACCACTATTTCTTTTTTTTTTTTTAAAGATTTTATTTATTTATTTGACAGAGAGAGAGACAGTCAGCGAGAGAGGGAACACAAGCAGGGGGAGTGGGAGAGGAAGAAGCAGGCTCATAGCAGAAGAGCCTGATGTGGGGCTTGATCCCATAACGCCGGGATCACGCCCTGAGCCGAAGGCAGACGCTTAACCGCTGTGCCACCCAGGCGCCCCAATATACCACTATTTCTTAATTTGAGTTGTAGCTCTGTATAAGCATTCATTAGGCTGTACATAAATTTTTAAAAATTTTCATTTTATTTTTTTGCACATACATTTTTAACACCTGAATAGAGCATTTTATTAGTTTCCTATGGTACTTAATAAATTATCACATATTTAGCAGCTTAATATAACATCCATTTATTATCTCACTGTTTCTTTTTAAGATTATTTTATTTTTAATTTTTTCCCCAGCTTTATTGAAATTTAATTGACATGCAACGCTGTGTAAGTTTAAGGTGTGCAACTCATTGATTTGATATATTTTATATCTTGCAAAATGATTACCACCATAGCATTAGCCAGCATCTCTATCCCAGTACATAATTTTTTAATGTAAAATTTATCATCATAACCACTTTTAAGTGTACAGTTCAGTACATTCCCATTGTTGTGCAACTGTAACCATCACCCATCCCTGGAACGTTCTCATCTTCCCAAACTGAAACTCTGTCTGCATTAAACAACTCCCCAGCTTCCCCATCCCTCTAGCCCCTGGCAACCACCATTATACTTTCTGTCTCTTGGATTTAACTCTTCTAAGTACCTCATAGCAATGGAATCCTACTGTTTTTGTCTCTGTTTTCTTGTTGGCGTTTAGCCAGGGGCCTGCTCTTGCCTATGAGGTGGGCTGCCAGCCTTTCCCTGCCAGGTGGGGCTATCCGTGGGGCCCTCTCAGTGTGGAAGCCTGCTTCTTCAAACCAGCAAGGGAGAAAAGTCTCTCTTCTGGCTACCAAGGTAGGGTCTTATGACATAGCAGAGTCAAAGGTGCAATCGTCACCTTTGTCATGTTCCCTCGCTTAGAACAAGTCACAGGTTCTATCTGAATTCAAGAGGAAGAAATTTGCGCATAAATGATTTTATGCACTCTTCTGTATGAGTAATATATTAATAGCACATTTTTAAAAATGAATAAATTAAAAGGATAAAATAGCATGGATAGGTAAAAAGATGGTGATCTATCTACCTACCTATGAACTGTTACCTATAGTAAATTAAAAACAAAAACAGACACACAAAAAAAACCCCCAATGCAGGACAGCAATGATTATTCTAACCATAATGGAAATCAAAGAAAAAACATCAAATAGCACAATGAAGGTCATTTTATATTGATCATACTTCATAATTTTTTAGAAAGATTTTATTTATTTATTTGAGAGAGAGAGAGAGCGAGAGAAAGAGCAGGAGCAGTGGAGAGAGGGAGAAGCAGGCCCCCCACTGAGCAGGGAGCCCAACTCAGGGCTCTATCTCAGGACCCTGGGACCATGACCTGAGCTGAAGGCAGACGATTAACCAACTAAGCCACCCAGGTGCCCCCATAATTTCTGTTTTTTTAAGGTAATTTTTTTCCATGAGTGGATATTTGCAAGATTCTTTATTATTCTTTAAACGTCAAAATTTTAAAAGCCTGTGTCTTGGAAGAGTCTCTGCTCATTATCTTTATCAGAATATGCTCATGAGCTCTTCCTCTTTGCTTAGTGCTAGAAAGCTGACTTCAGTTCTGTCTTGAGTAATGCTTTTCTTCCATTCCGTTCGTATAGATTCAATTAACTTTGGGGGAACACCACCATTCTTGGGAGTTCACGTCACCATTTCATTTGTCCCAGGCTATCTATCCCTATCTTTTCGTCTCTTGTTATTTTCATCTCTTTATTCATGTCCTGTGTGATCAGAGAGTGTTTCTCCAGTTTGTCTTCTGTATCACCAATTTGCAAATTAGTCTTTTACAGCATCCAGTGTATTTGTCTTATGTCTTCTCCCTGGGTGTTAGTTTCATTGCCCTTCCTTCTTATCCTGGCTTAGCTCCTCATCGAGGCCCCTTCCTGTTCAATTGAGGCGATTCATTCTAGGGACAAAAGTAAATGAATAATTTCCCATTTTTCTTCCGATTCAGAAAAAGCATTTCCCACTGAATTATTCGGCCATCAGAACGATGTTACTTTGTGCTGTAGAACTTCTTCATAGATCTCATATTGATTGAGTTCTATTATTCATCCTGAAAGAGGAGAATTCTATGTAGAGCCGATGTTAAAGAGTACTTATGTCTACTTAGATCAGAATGCTCAGATCTGCCCTTCTCCGGGGTTTCCTGCATTTCCAGCTTGACTTTAAGGCTGGACCTACCTTGATAGGAAAAACAATGCGGGCTTTTTCCCCAAATGTAGAACTCTTCAATGCAAACGCAGAGAGACTCACACTGAGATAGTTCTTAGTTGAATCAGCGGGTTCTTATTTGGCAGAAGAAGGCCAATAAGGAGAGGCACCTTATTGTATATTTGCAGACCCTTTTTAGTTTCAACATTTTTTTTTTCATGTGGTAAAACAAATCCACAGTCATTGAAGTCAGAATAAATCTTAGGTGCATCTAAAGATGCAGTTGCAAAGAGGCAGAGAGGATTTGGGGGGAGTTTAATCTTGCCCCTTGGCCTGTTTTTTCTGGTTAAGGCAGTGCCGCTTGCCCGGAATGGATTTCTGTTCTTACCTTTGGAGTCAGCTTCCTACTTGCCCGGAATGGATTTCTGTTCTTACCTTTGGAGTCAGCTTCCTACTTGAGCGCTGCTTGTCTGAGGTAGATTCTCTCCATGCTCCAAGGCCTTTCTACGTGGAGCAAGCCTGCTCATCGGGGTAGCCTCCCTTCCCGTCCTCAAGTTGGAAGGTATCCCTGGGCCTCACTTCTATCATCGATGGGCTTTCTCTTTTCTCTTGCCCGCCCCCCTTCCACTCCCTTTACTTCCTTCCTTTTGCTTTCCTGTTTTCCTTCCAGCCCATTTTCTCTGCAAAAATCGAAGAGTGGATGGAGACCCTGTTATGGCCTCAGTTGTGTCCCTCAAAATTCATATGTTGAATCCCTAACACCCATGTGACTGTATTTGGAGACAGGGCCTTAAAAGGAGTCATTTAGGCTAAGCGATGTCATATGAATGGTTTCTAATCCAATAGGACTGGTGTCTTTCCATGCAGAGGAACAGGCAGCAGGAACACGTGAGCACAGAGGAAAGACCCTGTGGGAACACAGCAAGGAGGAAGCCATCTGCGAGGCTGCAGGAGAGACCTGCTGACTCTTTGGCCTTGGACTTCCGACCTCTGGAACTGTCAGAAATAGACTCGTGTTTAAGGCACCCTGTCTGTGGTATTTTGTCACGAGAGCCCTAGCAGATTAATACACACCCCATCTTACCCATCTGGGGATCTGGGCATATGTCTCATTTTTATCCCTAATATCTGATCCTGCTGAATTTTTCTTGCATTTTAGATATTTTATAGGCCTTTTAATGGGCACTGGGAAAGAAGGGTCTGCTTGGCCTTCCCTTAATCTCCTCTGAAACTTCACATTTCTTATGGTCTCTAGCATGTAATTTAGCAGTTATGTCCTAGCTTGTTCCGTTCATTAATAGCAACAGCTTTAATATCATCTGCCCAATTAACCTATAGCTTGCAAGCAGCAGGTTATTATGTTCTGTAATTCCTGTCTAACACCCTGCTACGCTTAAAAATGCTGGTGGGTTGGTTGATTGATTTAAAACCTTGAATTGGATCCAGGGCACAGGGATCTTTTTGATTCTTTCTGTTTCCTAGGTTCATATGGTGAATTCAGATCCCATGAAGAGTGAGGGTGGGGGAGCTGGGCTTTCTCCCAACAAATGTGAGTATTTTGGAGCCCCCAGTTCTGGTTTCCACACAAAGTGATGTGCCGGTCTGTCGTTTTCCTTGGGGACCTAGAAGCAGATGTAGACAAACAGCAGGTGAGGAGGAAGGGCGGCTGGAGGAGGCTGAGGCTGTAAACAACCAGAGCTATATTAAGAAAGGTCTTGCATGGGCAGCGCTGGTCTCAATGCTGCCACCCACTGGGCATTTCCTGAATTGACTTTCCACAGTCAGCTGAGCAGGGACAGGTGTGGAATGATCTGTAGCATCAACGAGTCTTTGAGTTGCAAGGAGTCTTACCTATCATATCCTTTGGTGTTTTACAAAGTCCTGTGGTGGCACACGAAATGATTTTAGGTAGTATACCAGATGATTTTAGGTGGAGACATACTCACGTTGGATGTGCATTAACAGTGAATTGCTTTTCCAATGTTCTTTCAGTCCTTTTGATACTGGAAAGGAGAAAGTACCTGTCTGGTGCCGGTAGACCTTGGCACTTGATAACCTTCCTTTTTAACAGAGAAAGCATCTTCCCTCCTACATTGTTTTTCTGTTACTACCATTAGATAACGTATGAAAGTCTTTCCTCACGTAAACAAGGTGACTTCCTTTAGAGGCAAATAATAAATAATGCAGATGGTTACTTGAATAGGGCAAAACTTGTGAAGGTGCTACACAGGGAAATTGCCGGCACCCCCTCCCTCCCCTTTGCATCTTTTGTAATCTTTCCCTGAGAGGCTGAGTTGGGATTTGGGGTCATTAGTTAGTGGCTTCTGTTATGAGCAAGATGCCCATAAGAAAGGAGAGGCTCTCTAGAAGTAACTGGACCTTGGCACCTGGATGGACCTTCACAATGGCAATGCCTGACACCCAGAGAAGGCCCCACTCGTCACCAGGAAAAACAGAGAAGAGCAGTGCTGGGAGAAGGAATATTAAAATTTGGGAGTGTAGTCTCTGCGGCATTAAAAGGCATGAGAAACCCGGGAACTTTCAGTCATATCAAAAGGGCATAAGAGCTGGCAGGGCTGTGCAGAGGTGACAAAGCTTGGTGTCAATAGTTGTTGATCTTGGGGTCTTAAATCACATTTTGGATTATTTTCAATAAACAATTATTGTTACATGTCATATACTTTAATGTAGAAAAATATGAAAAATAGAAACTACATAGAGAGATATAAAAACTATATATGAACTATATAAATATTAAAAATGTATTTTAATATATAATATATAAAAATATATAAAATAAAAATATATAGAACTGTATTAAAATATATAAAACTATATATAAAAATAGAAACTATATATAAAATCCATATGCAGAGCAGTTACAAATCTCAGTTGTGCAAGTAAGTGAATTTCTTTATTTTCGGAAGCCAACTGAGTCACCATCAGGAACTCCCATTCAATCTAAAGGAGGCAGATTAATCTAACCAGTGCTTCATTTTCCCAGTCATTTCAGATGAAATCAGTCACGCCTGTATTTTCTCTCCTGTCCTCTATCCTTCTTCCTCGGTGGCGCCTACATTTCTGACATTACAGCTTGGAGATGGAAGGTGGGGACCTGGCTGACATCTGCTCAGGGGCTTGGGTGTGGACTTCATCACATCCCAGTATCTGTAGACATAACTCTTTTTCATCATTAGTCATCTGACTTTAGTTCTGCTTCCTCCTCTCTCAACTGTCTTTGTCCTTTTCAGACTCCAGCCTCAGAGAACCCACGGCCTTGTCTCTGACTGATCCCCTGCACCCTCCCACAGTGTCATCAGCTCTGTTGCTGGGCCTCCTAAAGGCATGCTTCCGTACAACTATGATATTTTGCTCATTTTTCCAGGTTAAACCCCGAAGTCAGATACTCTGTGCTCTCAGATTCCCCAGATGTGTTGGGACGTGGTTCTATTGTTACCTCCCCTTCTCCTGATTATGTTCAAGCTGGGCTTAGGTCCAGGGTCCCTTTTTGGGGGCTCTCATCAGCATCTCTATCTTCCTTGGTCTGTCTCCTTTTCTCCACTTCTCCTTCCAAAACCCTCTTCTCCCCAGGATAGTGATCACATCTAGAAATGGGATGGCCTAGTGCTTGGTCCAAATCTATTGGAATCTATTGGACGGTTAAGAATTGTCTTTGTTCTCCCTTCCAAGACAGGAGTAGTGGCCTGCCTGAGTTCCTCTTGCTGCTAAAGGAAAGACACTGATTCATGATTCAGAGTTTACCTAGCAGTGTACACAACAGTAGAAGGAATGTGTGTATATATACATAGGCTTTCAAATATATGTATATATATATATACACGTATACATATATACATATACATATATATATATATACACACACACACAGGCTTTCAAAATGTTTTCCTCTTCACTTTTGAACTTAAATAAAATACTTTGCTTTTTTCCCTTAAGCTTTAGAAAACATTTCTTACTCAATATCATTAAAAAAAATTAAACTTATTTTGAAGTTACAGATTTACATGGAGTTGTAAGAAATAATAAAGATTCCATGTATTGCCCCTTCATAGCCATACTCACTTCCTTCCCACCCCCGCTCCCTCCTTAACCCTTGGTCATCACTAACCTGTTCTCCATTTCTAAAATTTTGTTATTTCAGGAATGTTATATAAATGGGATCATACAGTATGTAAAGTTTTGGAATTAGTTTTTTTTTTTTTTCTCAGCATAATCTCTGGAGATTCATCCAAGTTGTGTATCACTAGTTGGTTCCTTTTCATTGCTGAGTACTACAGTATTGATAGGTCACAATTTGTTTAGCTAGTCAATTGTTAAAGGACATCTGGGTTATTTCTAGTTTTTGGCTATTGCAAATGCAGCTGCTGTGAACATGTGTGTACAAGTTTTTGGGTGAACATAGTTTTTGTTTCTCTGGGCTAAATCCTCAGGAGTGCAATTCTTGGGTCATATGGTAGTTGCATGTTTAGTTTTTTTAAATAGGCTTTTTAAAATATTTATTTATTTATTTTAGAGATAGAGAGTAGGAGGAGGGGCAGAGGGAGAGAATCTTCAAGCAGACTCCCCGCTGAGCACAGAGCCCCACACCGGGCTGGATCCCATGACCCACTGAGATTACGACCTGAGCCAAAACCAAGAATGGGATGCTTAACCAACTGAACCCCAGGCACCCCTTTAATAGAGTTTTTAAAAAACCCAATTTCAAATTTATAGAAAAATTGAGAAACTGGTACAGATAATTCTCATATATCCTCCACCTAATTTCCTCTATCACATTAGTATATTTGCCACAATCAATGAACTGATAAACTTTCTTTAGCCATTTCTTCAGGGGAGACGCAGTAGGCTAAATGGTGTCTCCCACCATTATTGGGTCCTAATCCTTGGAACCTGTAAACGTTACTTAACATGGTAAAAATTTTACAGATGTGAGTAAGTGAGGGATTTTGAGGTGAGGAGATTATCCTGGATTATCCAGATGGCCCCTCAATGCAATCATAGATGTCCTTTAAGAGAGAGGTAGAGAGATGTTTAACACAGGCTGAAGAGGAGAAGGCAGTGTGATCACTGAGGGTGGAGCTTAGACTGATATGGCCACTCCAGTGGAATGCAAGGAATGCTGCTCTGGCGACCAGAAGAAGAAGGAACCAATTCCTCAGCTCTTCCCTAGAACCTTCCAAAATTTAAAAGTTACTAGAAGAATCTAGAAGCTTTTCTCCAGTATAGTTCCCCTTTCTGAAGGCAGCCAGTGTTACTACTTTCTTGCCCAACGTTCCAGAGATATGTGATGCATATATAAGCAAAATATGTTTGCACATATTTCCCCTCTCTTTTTAGCTGTACAAAAGCGTGTACATCATTCTGTTTCCTGCTTTTTCCCCACTAACAAGAACTCTTAGAGATTGTTCCATGTAAATAGTTTCTTTTTTCCTTTTTGTGTGTTGGTTATATTCCATTGAAAAGATGGATTAGAATTCATTTAACAAGTGACAATGTTACTTGTTCTCAATGTTTTATTATTGCAAACAGGTCTGAATGTATTTTGCACATATATCATTTTGTTTGCATTCAAGTATATTTGAATCTCCCTAGGATAATTAGTAGATGTGGAATTTCTAGGTCAAAGTATTGGTGCATGTTATGGACTGACTTGTGTTGTCCCCAAATTCATCTTGAAGCTCTAATCCTCAATGTGACTATATTTGGAGATAGTGCCTTTAAAGAGGTAATTAAGGATAAACGACGTCATAAGGATGAAGTTCTAATCCAGTAGAACTGATGTCCTTATAAGAAGAGGAAGATACACCAGAATTCACACACAGAGAGAAAGGACCATGTGAAGACACAGCAAGAAGGCAGCCATCTTCAAACCAAGGAAACCAGCCTTGCCAGAAACCAACCCTACTAAACCCTTGACCTTGGATTTCCAGTCTTGAGAGCCATGAGAAAATACATTTCTGTTGTTTATGCCACCCAGGCTGTGGTATTTGTTATGGCAGCCCATGCGGACTACTATAGTGCATAAGTAATTTTGACAATAATTGCCAGATTGCTATCCATGAAGACTGGACTGATTTGTATTTCTTCCAGTCTCTGCTTTTCTGCTAATGGACATTTACACTATTTTCAATGTTCATTAAAAAAACGGTGCTGCAATGAACAGCTTTTTAGTTAGTTTTTTTTTTTAAAAAAGACTTTAAAAAATAGTCTCTTTGGCTTTCTGATTAATAATTGTACACCTGACCAAAAGATAGTCAGCTGCTTGCTTTAATCAGAAACCCAAATTTGACCCACTTAATCAAAAACAAAAATTAAAAAAGGAACTATTGGCTCTTATAACTCAGGAAAGTTTGCGATTTTTATGTTGCCCACCACTATTAAGACAGGCTCTAAAGTTTCAAACATTTCACTCATTAAATTAAGCTTATGATGTTATCCCAGATTACCGGAAAGCCATGGTTTCTTAGAAGATTCACAATGGCAGAAGAAAAGATCAGGACTCGTTATGGTTTTGTGGGACAGAAATCCAAATCAACCTAGCTTAAGGAGAAAATGGAATCTCTTGGCTTTTATAATGGACAAGCCTATGAGGTTGAAGCTTATTTCGGAAATAGTTGGATCCAAGAGTTTAAATGATGTCATCAGTTCTTTCTTACTGCTTCTCTCCTTCTCCTGCCCACTTGGATTTCATTCCCATATAGATTTTGTCATACGGTAACATGATGGCCTTAGCAGCTACCAACTTACGAAATCCTTTGAGTCCACAATCTTGGAGAGAGGAGGGTGATCCTTCTCTCTCAATTGTTCATACCAATCTCCCAGAAAGACTCTGCCTGTGAGGGTCATGTAACTAACTCTGGCCAGTCACTGTATCTAAGGGAGTGGGAAATTTGATTGGAGCTGCCCTTGGCTCAGTGAGAAAGGCAAGGCTGTGAGACTGACCACCATGGTAGAGTCACTGTAAGTGGGGGAGGGGCTGGCCTCAGTTGGACAGACAGAAAAGAACTGACATCAACTTTCTTAGAGAAAATCAAATTATAGTCAGAATGTTGCTTGCTGAAAATCCAACCAGACCAAAAGGATTTAGTGGGATGATTCAAAAGGGCAATGATTTCAGGCAATGGTAGCTTGAGGTGTTCTTCAAGCTACACACACCCCAGTGATAGGAAGCTGGCATTTTGGGGGTTGATAGCCCTCTTTGTTTGGTGAATATATGTGTATATCTGTAGGTCTTTCTGACTTCAACTTTCTAAGTTTCCATTGATGACTGTATTAATTTTCTAGTGCTACCATAACTAAGCACTATGGGCTGAGTGGCTTAAACACCAGTGTGTCTCTCCTTGTGTGGTACATGGTCATCTTCTCCCTGTGCCTTCACATGGGCTTTCTTCTGTGTGTGTCTGTGTCTTCATCTTTTCTTATAAGGACACCAGTACATTTGGATTATGACCATATTTTAATTTAATTATCTCTTTAAAGACTCTATCTTCAAATACAGTCACATTCTGAGGTACTAGGCATTAGGAATTCAACATATGAATTTTGAGGTGACACAATTTAGCTCATAACAATGACCAACCAGCTCACTTTGGTTAACAAATTCTTTTCATATTTTAATATCTGTCCTCAGGTTTTGTTCGGCCTGGAAACTATTGCATTTTCTCCTCTTGATATGACTTTTCACATCTTTGTTCTGATTTGTCGTGGATTGATTTTATAGAATAACTCTAAGAAAACAAATTTATTCAGATTTTTTAGGAGGTGCATATTCCTCCAGTACACCCATATAGCCCCTAATGGCTATTAAATGCCTATATAGCATCAGACTCTGAGTCAGGCATTTTCCTCTAATTATTTAATCCTCATAAGCATTCTGGAAAGTCGGTGTTACCCATTTTTACAAAAGGCTAAACAGAAAATGTCACTCCAGTGTGGTCATATGAATGGTTCAAGGTCACAGAGCTACATAGTGACAGAGCAGAAAATATATCTCACATCTTTTGACTCTTGATTCATAATCTCATTATCCCTCTCCACCCTACCAACTACTCTAGATTTGTTTATTTTAATTCCACATCAGACTGCATGTTCTTAGAAGTCAGAGGCAGCTGTGATGGTTACTTTTATGTGTCAACTTGACTGGATCCAAAGTGCTCGGATATTTGGCTAACCACTATTTCTAGCTGTGTCTGTGAGGATGTTTCTGGACAATATTAGCGTTTGAATCAGTAGGCGGAGTGAAGCAGTTTGTCCTCTTCAGTGTGGATGGGCATCATCATTGTTGAACGCCTAAATAGATCAAAAAGGTGGAGGAAGGGAGAATTCTCTCTCTCCCTCTCTCTCTCTCTGCCTGACTGTTCCAGCTGGGACGTCAGTCTTCTCCCGCCCTTAGCCTGGGTCTTGCACCACTAGCTGGCCTGGGTCCTAGCTTACAAATGGCAGATCATGGGACTGCTCAGCCTCCATAATCATATGAGCTACTTCCTCATAATAAATTCCTCTCCTAGATCACTAGAATAGAGCTCTCTCCTATTGGTTGTGTTTCTCTGGAGAGCCCTGTCTAATACGGCAGTGTCTAGTGGAATATTTCAGGCAGAGAGGATAGCAAGCAGAAGGATATATAGACTTTTTAAGGACCAGCACAAGGGTCAGTGTGGTGGTAGTAAGTGGGTGGAAGAAGTAATACTCTTTGTTTGTCCTTGTGAAGTCTTCAACTTTGACTCTAACCAAGATGGGGAACTACAGTAGGGTACTGATCAGAGAAGTAAAAAGATCTGACTTGTAATTTAGTAGGACCAGAATTTGTTGTCTGATTGGATGTGAGGATTTAGAGAAAGATAAATGAAGGACGACTTTAGGAGTGTCCCTTGAACTAGGGAGTTAGTTGCCTTTAAAGAAGATGAAAAAGACCGTTAGGAGAGAGGGTTTTGGGGGAAGATGGGGAGTTCTTCAGGCAACTTTGTGTTTAGCTGAGTGCTAAGCCTCCTACATGCATTAGCCCATTTAATTCTCCTAAGAATATTACCAGGTACTACTATTTTTTTTAAATAATATTTATGTATTTATTTATTTATTTGAGAGAGAGAGAGAACGAGAATAGACGGAGAGTGAGAGGGAGAAGCAGACTCCCTGCCGACCAGAGAGCCACATGTGGGATGCAATCCAAGGACCCTGAGATCATGACCTGAGCCAAAGGCAGATGCTTAACCAACTGAGCCACACAGGGACCCCACCAGAAACTACTATTACTCCCATTTTCAAATAAGGAAATAGAGTCAGAGAGGTTAAGAAATGTGCCCAAGATCACATAGCGTGCAAGAGTTGGGTCTTGAATTTAAACTCAAGTTTGTGTCAGTCCAAAGTCTGCAGTACCCAGTACCACAGCCCAACACCATACAGATAATAATGGCCATAATAACCATATTTGCTTATGAAGACTGAAGCCTAATGAGTATCCTCAGACTTGACCATCTAAAGAGCTTCCTCCTCCTTGGGTAGGTGGATAAGAGACGTGTCCAGGATGAGAGACTTGATCCACACTTGGGATCCAGCTTGGGCTTCCATAACCAAATACAGAGTGGGTGGCTTAAACAACAGAAATTTATTTTCTCACAGGTCTGGAGACTAAGGAGGCTAGAGGTCAGAGACTAAGATGGAGGCTAGAGGTCAGAGACTAAGATGTTTCAGTTTAGTTTCTTTGGCTTGTTGATGGCCACCTTCTCTTTATGTCCTCACATCGTCTTCTGTGCTTGTGCATCTCTAGATGTGTCCTCATTTCTTCTTGAAAGGACATCAGTCAGATTGGATTAGGGCCCACCCCAACGACTTCATTTATCTTAATCATCTCTTTAAAGTCTCTCTCTCTAAATACAGTCACATTTTGAGGTACAGGGAGTTATGATTTCATCATGTGAATTTTGGGAGACACAAGTCAGCCCATAACACTTACCTTCAGCAACAGGTATAAACCACAAATTATTTTAACACTATCGTTACCATTACTGATTGTCGCCAAGGAGAAATAGCTTTGTTGGAGAAAGGGAGTCATGCGTCCAGGTTGCCAAAAGGCCATTGAACCTGGAGTTGATTCCTGGGATCTTACACGGAGTTTCTATATAATGGTTTGTCGGTGATGAGAAACACAGGAGCCCAAAAAGACTCAGGAGATCTGAGAATACTTCATGATGTCATGTTGCTAAGATCATTTTTTTTTGGTCAAATATATGTAATCCATGCTAGTGAAAGATAATCATGGGTTTTTATTAAGGTTGGTGTTTTTTGGGGAGTGTGAGGGGTATTGAAAGAGATAGGAAATGTTAAGGGTGGTTGGAGGAGAATGATGGTATATTCTTTTTTGCCAGAAGTATAAAGGACAGCAAATCTCAACTAAAGCTCAACTCAGCTATTCCCCCCCCCTTCTTGTCACAAAGCAAAGTCATTTTTAAAGATTGACATGAAGACAGGAAAAAGTAGAATCCAGATTGGTCTTTACAGAAACTTACATAATGAAGTAAGTTTTTACTACTAATAACCATCCCTAGATGAGGAAATAAAGATGCAAACATTTCTCTTTTCTATAGTGATAATGCCAAACTGGGATTTTACTTGCTTTTGGAAATTGTGCTCTTTGTTTGAGTGGGAGGGATGTCCCAGGAAAAATGTATAACAAGATAAACATTTAAATCACATAGTAAATTATAAACTTTTTTTTTGGAAACATATTACAGACAATTCAATGACAGATTTTTTGTACAGAAATAATTAAGAGTTGATTCTACCTTTCCATCTCTCTCTAGAACCACTATTCATAAATTGAAAAGAACATAGTTTTTATTTAACACTTATTAAAAACATAGGAATTGTTTTCATTATATCAAAAATCAAGCCACATAGCAACTATTAGACAGAAACACAGTTAAATTAAATTAAATTGCAGTTAAAGTCCCTTTGTTTAAAAGTGTCTTTTTCTCACCCTCCAAAAATTATTGTGAAATTTTGGGAACCCCCAAATTGTAGAACTTTTTGTTGCCCAGTGTGGCTTTTTGTAAAATTGTCTTTTGATGTCCTGCAAGGACTCATTTCAGGCTATTATGTTTACTCTAGGCTGAGAAAGCTCATTCCACAAACCTGAATTCTAGCTTTAAGAAATTTCAATCAAATTCATCCTACACTGATGTGTGAACTATTTCTTAGACCCTTACAGCTAAATAGGACAAGGAGGAAAGAAACCACTTCCTATATTTGGGGCTTGAAGATGGGATGGATGCCTGCAAATTAGAAAGGATGTTTAGTAGAGTCCTAAACACTGGACATCACTTCTCCGTTTCTCAGACTCCCTCCTGAGGACACAGTCTTCATGTCCTCACTTGCTTGAGGAGTGAGGAGAAGGTATTTGTTACATATATTCTGAGGCCGGTTAGCCGTGCGAGTTTCACGTTGGACCCTTGGCTTCAGCGGAAGGCTGCAGTTAACTAGGTGTGGGGTCTTGAGTAAGTTGCTTTGATCCCCTACGCTTTTGGCATTGTTTCCTCGTCTGTAGGAATTATGGGGGATTCCTACAGAGGTCGGTGATGGCAGAGGGGAAGGTTAGGGAGGATAGAAGCTGGGATAAGTGGTGGAGAGAAGAGAACCAAACTTAATGACCCCTGAAACCAGTTCATGGATCCAACTTCAAGAGACTTTCGTCTCATGAATGGCTTTTCCTGAGAGATTCTTTCGCCCACACGATGGCAGTATCTGTTTAGAAACAACCTCACTAACATCAGCAAGCCTGCTGCGGCACTCCTGAATTTGTGGAGAATAAGCTGCAGCTGACGTTTAGAGCAATTAATAACACATTAGAAAATTTACTAACAGGGATAATCCACATTGAGTTAATTAGAAAGCAATTTCAAGACTGGGGAAGTGGGGGAGGAAAGAGCACGTAGAGTGGCCGGCTCTCTGCTCCCAGTGCTGGGGCAAGTTCGCATGATCACTGAAGGCTGTCTTCTAGTAGTGACCTATTAAGCTTCTGCTTCTTTGCCAACTCAAGTTCCTTTCCAGGCTAAGGGAAGCCAGATGGCATGGGGGCGGGAGAGGGAGGGATGCTCCCTTTCCAGCATAGTGGGGAGAATCTTGTCTTGGGATCCTAGAGACCTGCTTTGTAATGCTATTTCTGCTACTAATTCCCTCCTGTGACATTGAGCAGGACACTGCCCTTGGGGGACTGTTTCTCACCTATAAGGTGTGTTCATTGGGTCAGATAACCTCCAAGTTCCCTTTTAGCGCTGGCATTCGAGTCGGTGATGTTAGGAGGCAGGAGTTTTGCAAGCTGGAGATACATAGATACAAGCTTATGTATGTAATCACGATGTCAGTAAATAGCATCTGCTGGATTATGATAAGAGCGCAAAATACCACGTTCGCACACTCAGACCGTGGCTGCAGGAGTAGATACTGATTGATACCAGCAACTGGAGCTCATGGCTGTCTGGGGAGAAATTGAATTTGAAAAGTTCTCTTAAAAAGGCCTGCAGAGAGCCAAGGGGAATGAGTGTAGGCAACTTGCTAAGCAGAGTTGGGGGCTCGGATGGAGCGGCTGGGGAGAGGAGGGACAGCCTGCCAGGTGCGCATGCCCAGAAGGAGCCAGGCCAGTGCGGGGCCTGTGGACACTTCAGGATAAACCACAGCTAATCGCTCAGCTGGGAGTGTGGCGCTCAAGGCTGGCAACTGGCATCGAATCGTCCAAACGCCAGTTTGGCCTTTTCATGCTTTTCCTCCTGCTAAATTTGGCCCAGATCTGTCAGCAGTGTTTTATTTTTAATTTGCTTGGAACAACGTGTCATCCTAGGCAGCTCTGACTTTGCTGTTTTATGATGGAAGTCCAAGTTTGCTCCGGGTGGGGTTTGTCATGTGGGAAAGATCTGGAGCAAGAATGGTGGGTAGAATTTTAGTAGCCAGGAAAAGGGACAAGAATTCATGGCTCAGCTGGTTTTTCCTGATAATCCACGGGGGGTCTTAATTCTCGGCAGAGGACAGGTGACAGTGACACGTTTTCAGCATGGATGGGAAAAAGGCCCCAGGTGTCATGGGGAAGAACAAGGAAATATTGGAAATCCTGCCCTTGAAGAATCTAATATATACAAATCTAGACTTTTATAAAAAAAAATATTAGAAGAGTATATCTTCATATGCACCCAGTATTTTATTTTGCCTCATTTAAAATTCATTAATAGTACTTTTATTTATCTGTAAATTTCATGGTTTTTTTTTTCTATTTTAAAGGTAACACATGACTGATAAAGAATTAGATGATACAAAAATCTATGATAAATATGGTTAAAAAAAAAAAAAAGACAAAGCTCTCTGGCTAGCTGGACCTCTGCCCCTGGCCCCTCCGGCCTGGTGTATATTCTTTGATGAGTCTCTGTGAACATCTAACTTCCCTAAGAAAAATTGAAAAGGGTTCCATTTATGAATTTTTGAGCTTAGTGAAATTTTCCAACTCTGGTTTGGGCATGAAGGGTGACCCACTGACCCTGTTTGCTTAGCCTTTCAGGTCTAATCTCAGGAAAGTTCCCGGAAGGTGGGATGGTGGCCACCTTAGTTTCATTTAACTTCTAGGTGAGTCTTTAGAACTGACGTTGGCCTGATCCTTGGAAGCTGGGATTTGCTCCTTTTTCTAATTCTGTGAGATATTTCCTGTTTCCTTCAAGGCGAAGCAAGAACATCTGGCCCTTTCTCTTTCTATGAGCCCAGTGAAGATGCAGGGTTTTGGAGTATGGGAGGATGAATGAGAAGGGCATCTTCTCCCATGTCCACCGTGCTGTGCTTCCTTTCTACTCGACCCCACTGGATAAGGAGGACTTCAAGGCCATAAAGCCTACCCATCCTGGAGGCCCTACTTCCTGCTGAAATTTTCGGCTCCCAGCCGCCGGGTCCCACAGTGTCGTATGAACCTCAGGTGATGGGTCTATCCGCTTGGGCACACACACTGAAGTGTCTAGAAGCCACAGGCCATCTCTCCTAATGTGATTGCAATGGCTTCTGTTCTGTCTTTAGCTTAGCGAGCAGGAGCTGTGTCCCCAGGACTAGTGATGCAGTTAGAAAGGCCCAAGTGCAAAATAGTGGAGCTAGAAGAGGAGTGTCTTATGAGGGCGGCACAGCACAGAGAAATCCTTGCACCTGCCTCTTTGACAGTTTTTGCTAAGAATCAAATGAGAGTATAGAGGATCCCTCACGTATTAGCTGGACAGAGAGGTACTTTGGGGATCAAGCTGTCCTAAGAAATATGAATGGGGTTTGAAACAGAGATGGTACTAAGTATACAGAAGTATACTCTTGAGTCATCTCCCACTATGACCACAAATTGGCTTTCAACATTCTTTTACAGTGGAGTGGAGTGGTTAAGGAGCCCACATTGACCAGTTAGTGGCGGTGTCACTACGGATAGGTTCTCCATTGCTCTAAACTTGTATTGCTTCTCTTTAGAGATAATAATGTCAAAGGTATAGATTGTTGGGATGATTAAATAATATGTAAAGCACTTAGAAGCCTGACCTATTGCTCGGGGCACAAATGATCAATCCAATTTTGTAGATGAGGAGATTCTGGCTCCCCAAATTTAAGTAATATATTGAAGACCTGAGGCAAGATTCAGATCCAGGCCTGTTGACTTCAAAACACTAGTCATGTTCAAACCCAGTGTTGTTGCAAGGAGCACAACCTTCCCTGACTGAGAATTGACCAGGTAGGAGGAATCTGGGATGGGTTTGGACACTATTTCCAAATAATAATAAAAATATGTTAGTTATTTGATGAGTATCTGCTAAGGGCCGACACCGTTCCCCGTATTTTCCTGTGATAACTCTCACTGTATAATCTCACTGACTCTGAGGTATATGCTACTAGCGTTTCTATCTTACAGATGAGGAAACTGAGGCACAGAGCTATAGAATCTTTTAGTAGAAGCCAGAGCTTATGTTGACAAGTTCATTTCCAACCCAAACAGTCTTGGGGAGTGAGCTGGCAGGTCTGGCAATGCTCCAGCATGCACCCGTGACCCTCAGGTCCCCTGGCTAAGCTTCCTGAAGAGCCAGGTGCCAGCTGGAGCTGGGGGCTCCTGGCCTCTGATTGGCTGCTAGCTTGTGTGGTTAGCCCTCTGTGGTGGGGGAGGCTGGGAAGAACAGTGGGAGCTGATAAATAATGCAGCAGTCTGCGCCAGGGGACCAGAGAGCAAAGAGGGGGAAGAGAACACACTTTGCCTTCTCTTTGCTTAGCAAGTAATACCAACCGAATTACAGACATCCCAACACTTTGGCCAGGCAGTCCTGCTGAGCAAGGTAACACTCGTAACTTTCATGCCCTGAGCCACAATATTTATTACATTTTTATGTTTCTAATCAGAGGGACTTGGGCTTTTTTTCCTTGTAGGGAATGAGGGGAGGGATCTAAGGAGGCTGACAACAATTTGATTTTTCTTTCTAATGTATAAAAATTGGAAAGGAGTAAGAAGCTAAGTTTAGGAAGACAGTGTAGGTTCCTAGAGAAGATACAGATATCCAAATTGCTGTAAATGAATATTGTGGGCAGAGGAAACCTTTAAGGAGTGCTTTTCGAATGAATGAGTAAATAAATTATCAGAGGGAAAGGTGTGACCCTTGGAAAGAAATGCTGTGCTTGTCTAGGCATGATAAATAAATCGGCAAACGAATTCCAGGGTGGGAGGAAATGTAGTTTCCCAGGTATTCCCAGGTATTGCCAGCAATTGCCAGCAATTTCCTGAACTCTGTTGGAGTAGGTAGGACACCGGCTTTTCTCAAAGTGTAACCGTGGGCTACTCATAGCAGGATCCCTGCAATGTTTACCGAATGCAGTTTCTGGACTCCATCCTAGATAAACTGATCCAGAATCTTTGGAACTGGATGAACTGCATTATTTTTTTTTAAACACAAGCTCCCCAGTGATTCTGATACATAGTCATTTTGAGAATTGCCACTGTAGAGACCCTACACAGAGATTATGTTCTTGAACTGGGATTCCGGACCAGGGCTTGCGACAGTGCCCTTCTCTTTCTGAAGTAGTTCAAGCAAGAAGTTGCCTGGAGGAAGGGAAAGCATCTTAGGGTCATTTCGTGGATGCCTGAGACTTATAGAAAGGCTGCTGATGCTGTCAACTTTTTGATGATGGTGTTTGGCAGAAAGTAGAGAATAGTATTTATGGAGTGAATGGATGGATGCACGAGTGGAATAGGGGCGACAACGAGGGATCACACTTGGGCACGCAGTGGTCACTTGGACTTTGTATACAGACCAAGTGGAAGGTGTGAAAAGGGGAGATTGTGGGTCAAGTGCTAGGATGCAGGTGTGTGTAGGGTGGGGGCTGGGCTGGAAGTGGGAGGTGTTCCTGCTTGTGGCTCAGCCTCCTGAAGTAACTAGTCATGCGCTCACCAAACTGTAGCTTCTCCCCGGGCCAAGCCATCCCACCCTGGTTTGTGCAAATGAATCCGTGCTCTGTGTTAACAAAGGCCCCGCAGCTGTGATGGCAGGTGATGGCCGCGCTGAGATGGCAGTGCCTCATGGGAACAGGGCTGAGCCGGCAAGTGAGGCTGGTCTGCTGCTGAGACCTTTTGTTAGAAGAGAGATCAGGCATTTGTAAGATTCCCGAGGGTCACACAATGACCACACGATAACACTTACATAATCCCCACTTCATGCTCTCTATAGGTCTATATTTTCGTTCCCTTTCTACACGTTTACCAGAAAAGAAAAATGAGGTTGCTGACCAGATTTGAGGCTTAGCCAGGTCTTAAAACTTGTGGGAAGATTAAAGAAGAAATAAAGAAAAGTGACAATGGATATATATAAATCTAGTCTTTAAAACATTTTTTCTTAAAGTAGATTGATTACAAAATTAAAAAAATAATACGTTTGTGGTGAAAAATTAAAATGATGTAAGAAAGAATAAAACAGGAAATTTAAAGAGACATTCTCGCTAGGGTTAATTCTATTTCTGGAAAGTAAACATTATTAAGATTTTAGTGTGTATCCTCCCAGAATGTGTGTACTTCTAGGTGTGAGCAAGTGTGCATAAATGGAATCCTCTTAGCTATTGTTGTCCTGTCTTCTGCTTTGTCATGTGGGTATCTTTCTGCATCATTGATGCATATAGAAATCACACATATGCATTAATGCGTATGGAGATGTTAAATGTCTGTGTTGTTTTCCATTGTATATCTGGACCATAGTTTATATAATAATGCCCTATTGGTGATAACTTATTTTGCTATTTCCTGTTTTTTTAAAGTAACAAACATTTTTTTAAAAACAAATCTCTTTCTATGTCTCAGTCTCTCTATATGAAATAGTCACTGTGGGAATAGCCTATGGAATGTTTATTTATTTCCACAGAAGAAATAACCTGTGGGAATGTTTCTGTAGAATAACTTTCTAAAAGCAAGTTGATTGCACCAAAGATAAGATACAGTTAAACTTTTAAAAGACATTGCTAAATTGTTCACTAGAGATATTATACCAGTTTATACTCATCATGCAATGTATGAAGATACTTGCATTTCCCCATACCTTCATTAATGCTGAGTAATAATATTTTTAATCTTTGTTAACCAGATAGATAAAATATGCCTCATTAGATCTAATTATTAAAAGTTCTATCTTCTAAAAGTAATACAGGTTTATTTCAGAAAAAGTAGAAATCAGAGGTAAGGATGAAAAATATAAAACATCTATAGTTGGGGTGCCTGGCTGGCTCAGTTGGTAGAGCCTGTGACTCTTTTTTTTTTTTTTAAAGATTTTATTTATTTATTTGACAGAGAGAGATACAGCCAGCGAGAGAGGGAACACAGCAGAGGGAGTGGGAGAGGAAGAAGCAGGCTCCCAGTGGAGGAGCTCGTTGTGGGGCTCGATCCCAGAATGCCAGGATCACGCCCTGAGCCGAAGGCAGACGCTTAACAACTGCGCCACCCAGGCGCCCCGAGCCTGTGACTCTTGATCTCGGGGTTGTGAGTTCAAGCCCCACGTTGGGTGTAGAGATTACTTAAAAATAAAATCTTAAAAAAAAAATCTATAGCATCCACAGATAACCACGATTAGCATCTTGGTGGATATTCCCCTCGAAGCAAGAAGAATAAAGCATCCCTTCTACCCCCTTCTTGCTTCTAGTTTGGATAAAGTTTTAGCAGTTGTGTTGAAAACAAAACAACAAATGCATTTAATTTGGATGTCAGTGGCTTATAATTGGCTGGTGATGGTATGCTTTCTCTGGGAGTATTTAAATAAATGCATTTTGGCAGATTTTGACATAACATTTCAAGCCAGTGGGAGTCAAGAGGGTAGTGGGTAAGGAGGGGAGATAGTTCTAGAGATCCCTCCAACATGCCTGTGGTTGACTTACTCATTGTGGAAGTTCATTATTTAGCTCCAGAGATGGTGATGCAGTGTTTAAAAATAAAAATTCAAAATATTATCTTGGAAGTCCAGAGAACAAGCATGTTAGAAAAAGACTGGGTAGGAAAAATCTAATGGCATGAAAAGGCATTTGGGAAGGAGTTCCAGCCAATGGGGCAGGGGAGACCTGGGAGGCCTTCACACCTGACGCAGGACAAAATTTAGGAACATAACTGAACCCTAAGCAACGCTGAGGTGTTTTCTGGGTGGCAGTTGAAATACTTTTGAGGTTAATGAGACCTTTGAGAAGGTTGAAATTGTTTAGATCTCACACAGTCCTGCATATAGAACAATGTAACAGGATTTCCTTTTTAACCATGCTTTGGAAATTGGCTTTTAGTTTTCACGAAGAACATCAGCCTCTGAAGCCTAGAGGATGCAAGATGGGACAAACTTCAGTAGTTTACAGGGATGACTCAAACAGAAACTTTGGTAGCAGCAGTCAGAATTGGCCCTTGCTTCTCCTTCCCCCCTAACCCCACCCCACCCCAGCTATTCATCTGAGGATTATTCTCCATGACCACATGACTGTGTAAAAATATCATCAAGCTGGTTAGTTAATTTTTAAAAAGATTTTATTTATTTATTTATTTATTTATTTATTTATTTATTTATTTAGAGTAAGAGAGAACATGGGGGGAGGGGCAGAGGGAGAGAGAGAATCTCAAGCAGACTCCCCGCTGAGCACAAAGCCTGATGTGGGGCTCGATCCCACGATCCTGAGATCATGACCTGAACTAAAACCAAGAGTCGGACGCCCAACTGACTGTGCCACCCCAATCTGGTTAGTTAAGTAATAGAGGGGGGGAAAAGGTTGCTTGACATAATTTGTGGGTCAAGAGTGTTAACCCTGGCAAATTTGGGAGAGCTAAATAATGGGTTGAAACACAGTTGTTGTTTTTCCAGTGATGTGTGCTAAGGAATTTTGAAAATATTGGGCTAATTGGATCTGGAGAGGACCCCAATGGCATTTGCAGATTTTTATTCTGCCTCACTACCCAGATTGGTAGGGTTTCCTGGCCTATGCAATTGCTAATATTTTTTATTAGAAGAAAAATATTACTCCTACCTCCTCTTATTACAGACTATAAAGCTAATGACCATTGTCCAGTAATGACTTCCAGGATGGCCTGTGTGATTTTTATCTGAAACTACTCGAATTTTTCATCTTAAAAGTCCTTTGGAATCTTTGTATGTTCATAATACGGTTTGTTGCAGGTTTAAAGAGCTCTGTGGTGTTTTGTTTCTAATGTAGACATAGCCTTGTAATTTACAGCAGTGTTCACTAATTAAAATTGTAAGCATAATTACTATCCATGATACTTATTATTAGTTAGCATTCATAAAGCCTCAAAATTCACTTCATCCTTTCAAGTAGTGAGTAATTAGTTTCTTTGGGTTTGTAGCTTTATCATCCCTTTATGATCCGCTTGTAAGAAATAAACAACCAAGCTCCCGGGAGACTGCTTTAAAAAGCTAGAAATATATTGTCCAGCTAGTGCAATGAGGCTAATACAATGCAGAAAATATGACTTTTCTGTGGTTTCACTAGCCAGTTTTTCCTTGGATTTACTCAGCAAATTACTATTCAGCCCTAATGTGTACTAGGAATGTTGGAGAGATAGAAATGAATCACTCAAAGATTCTGTCCTCAAAGACCTTAAGGTTTTGGTGGAAAGAAAGTAAGGTCATACATAAATACGTAAAATGAACCATTGTGGTGCATGTTGGTATAGATGACTGTGTACACGGTCAAAGCCGGGAAATGACTATTCTCTGCTGTATGCTCAGCACCTAACGGAGTATATTAAAATAGGAGGTTTAATAAGTAACTTTTTGGATCAATGAATGAATGAATAATTGAATGTATTAATTTGTATTCCTTCCAAGATGCATCAGTGGGATATTGAATTCTTTTCTTAATCTGACTTTTTTTTCATTGTTCTCAGGGATCTCAGCCAGCATGGCTGTCTCTTTGCCACCCACCCTGGGACTCACTCCTGCCCCAGATGAAATTCAGCACCCACATATTAAATTTTCAGAATGGAAATTTAAACTATTCAGGGTGCGATCTTTTGAAAAGGCACCTGAAGCAGCTCAAGTAGAAAAGAAAGTTTCCTCTGAGGGGAAACCCTCTCTGGAGCAATCTCCAGCAGTCCCAGACCAGGCTGATGGTCAGAAGCCAGCTCTGAGTCAACCAGCATTAAAAGCTCACCCTACGTTTCTGAAGAAATCCCATGATGATGGGAAAACAAGAGACAAAGCAATCCACCAAGCCAACCTTCGACATCTCTGCCGTATCTGTGGGAATTCTTTTAAAACTGATGGGCACAATAGGAGATATCCAGTCCACGGGCCTGTCGATGGTAAAACCCAAGTCCTTTTACGGAAGAAGGAAAAGAGAGCCACTTCCTGGCCAGACCTTATTGCCAAGGTCTTCCGGATCGATGTGAAAGCAGATGTGGACTCCATCCACCCCACTGAGTTCTGCCATAACTGCTGGAGCATCATGTACAGGAAGTTTAGCAGCGCCCCACGTGAGGTTTACTTCCCAAGGAGTGCAACCATGGAGTGGCAACCCCACACACCCTCCTGTGACATTTGCCACACTGCCCACCAGGGACGCAAGAGGAAGAGTCATCAGCCAAACGTGCAGCTCAGCAAAAAACTCAAAACCGTGGTTGACCGAGCGAGAAGAGCCAGTCGGCACAAGAGAAGAGCTCAGGCCAGGATTAGCACCAAAGAAGTGATGAAGAAGATTTCCAGCTGCGGTAATATACATCTTAGTACCACCCTTCTTGCAGTGGACTTCCCAGCACACTTTGTGAAATCCATCTCCTGCCAGATTTGTGAACACATTCTGGCTGACCCTGTGGAGACCACCTGTAAGCACGTGTTTTGCAGGATCTGCATTCTCAGATGCCTCAAAGTCATGGGCAGCTATTGTCCCTGTTGCCAGTATCCCTGCTTCCCTACTGACCTGGAGAGTCCAGTGAAGTCCTTTCTGAGCATCTTGAATTCCCTGATGGTGAAATGTCCAGCCAAAGAGTGCAATGAGGAGGTCAGCTTGGAAAAGTATAATCACCACGTCTCGAGCCACAAGGAATCCAAAGAGACTTTTGTGCATATTAACAAAGGGGGTCGGCCCCGCCAGCATCTCCTCTCCTTGACCCGGAGGGCTCAGAAGCACCGCCTGAGGGAGCTCAAGCTGCAAGTCAAGGCTTTCGCTGACAAAGAAGAAGGTGGAGATGTGAAAGCTGTGTGTCTGACCTTGTTCCTGCTGGCGCTGAGGGCGAGGAATGAGCACAGACAAGCGGATGAGCTGGAGGCCATCATGCAGGGGCGGGGCTCTGGGCTGCAGCCAGCTGTTTGCTTGGCCATCCGTGTCAACACCTTCCTCAGCTGCAGTCAGTACCACAAGATGTACAGGACTGTGAAAGCCATCACCGGGAGGCAGATTTTCCAGCCTTTGCATGCGCTTCGGAATGCCGAGAAGGTCCTCCTGCCAGGCTACCACCCCTTTGAGTGGCAGCCCCCTCTGAAGAACGTGTCCTCCAGCACTGACGTGGGCATTATTGATGGCCTGTCTGGGCTGTCCTCCTCTGTGGACGATTACCCCGTGGACACCATTGCGAAGCGGTTCCGCTACGATTCGGCTTTGGTGTCTGCTCTGATGGACATGGAAGAAGACATCCTGGAAGGCATGAGAGCCCAAGACCTTGATGACTACCTGAATGGCCCCTTTACCGTCGTGGTGAAGGAGTCTTGCGACGGAATGGGAGATGTGAGCGAGAAGCACGGGAGCGGGCCCGCAGTTCCAGAAAAGGCAGTTCGGTTTTCATTCACGGTCATGAAAATTACCATAGCACGTGGCTCAGAAAATGTGAAGGTGTTCGAAGAAGTCAAACCTAACTCTGAACTGTGTTGTAAGCCTCTGTGTCTCATGCTGGCAGATGAGTCTGACCATGAGACCCTGACGGCCATCCTGAGCCCTCTCATTGCTGAGAGGGAGGCCATGAAGAGCAGCCAATTAATGCTTGAGATGGGAGGCATCCTTCGGACTTTCAAGTTCATCTTCAGGGGCACCGGCTATGATGAGAAACTCGTCCGGGAAGTCGAAGGCCTCGAGGCTTCTGGCTCAGTATACATTTGTACCCTTTGTGATGCCACCCGCTTGGAAGCCTCTCAAAATCTTGTCTTCCACTCCATCACCAGAAGCCACTCTGAGAACCTGGAGCGCTATGAGGTCTGGCGTTCCAACCCGTACCACGAGTCTGTGGACGAACTGCGGGATCGGGTGAAGGGGGTCTCATCGAAACCTTTCATCGAGACAGTCCCTTCCATAGATGCACTCCACTGCGACATTGGCAATGCGGCCGAGTTCTACAAGATTTTCCAGCTAGAGATAGGGGAGGTGTATAAGAATCCCAATGCCTCCAAAGAGGAAAGGAAAAGATGGCAGGCTACGTTGGACAAGCATCTCAGGAAGAAGATGAACCTCAAGCCGATCATGAGGATGAATGGCAACTTTGCCAGGAAGCTCATGACCAAAGAGACGGTTGAAGCAGTGTGTGAATTAATTCCCTCTGAGGAGAGGCACGAGGCTCTGAGAGAGCTGATGGACCTTTACCTGAAGATGAAGCCTGTATGGCGATCGTCGTGTCCTGCGAAAGAGTGCCCAGAATCCCTCTGCCAGTATAGCTTCAATTCACAGCGTTTTGCTGAGCTCCTCTCTACCAAGTTCAAGTATAGATACGAGGGCAAAATCACCAATTATTTTCACAAAACCCTGGCACACGTCCCTGAAATTATTGAGAGAGATGGCTCCATTGGGGCGTGGGCGAGTGAGGGAAATGAGTCTGGCAACAAACTATTCAGGCGCTTCCGAAAAATGAATGCCAGGCAGTCCAAATGCTATGAGATGGAGGATGTCTTAAAACACCACTGGCTCTATACCTCCAAATACCTGCAGAAGTTCATGAATGCTCATAACGCGTATAAAAACTCTGGGTTTACCTTGAGCTCGCAGTCAGGCATAGGGGACCCGTTAGGCCTAGAGGACTGTCCAGAAACTCAAGATTCGATGGAATTCTAAGGAGGGCAGCCGCTTTTGAGTTGGTTTTGCAAATCAGTTTTCCTCTGGGTTGCACTGAGGCCTCCTCGCGCCCTTCACTCCTGGGTGTGGGGTTTCGCCCCCCTCCAAGCAGCGCTAGATGGGAGAGGCCGGCGGTGCTGAATCCATGTCAGGAATGGATAACTGATGAGCTGATTGCTGGAGCCGTTTAGGGAGTTCAGAAAAGCAACAGGAGAAATCAGTTATTTGAAAGCTCACTAACTCAGAACAGGAGTAACTGCAGGGGACTAGAGATGAACAAAGATGTACATTGTGTGTGACTGAGCGACATGAAAAATCAAAACCAAGGTTGTCCAAGAGCAGCCCGGGAAGCCGGGAGAGGAATTTGTCTCGTGGTTTCCATTCCCCACCCCTTCAATTTTTTATTCTTTATATTGAGATATACATGTTTTTTATATCATTTCTGTAGAATATTTTTATTTTGTAAATTTCACAGATCTGGGCTTATGCCACAAGATTGAAAAACCTTTAAAAGCTTTTCAGATTTCTCGAATAATAACATCTTACACACTTGTATGGGATGATGACCTTCACAGAGTGCTCTCAATGCATTTTCTTATTTGGTACATTTATGCAGAAATCCCCTACATCCAGGAAAATTTTGGAAAATCAGCCCTCGTCTGGGTTTCAGTGATGTCACCATGGAGTGAACTTAAGAGGTTAGGAGGTCATCTGCAACTATGAATTTTTCAGTAATAAAGTTGGAAGAATAAAACTGCTATCTACAGTTATTTATTAAGTCTTCTGGTAATACATTTTTACTTAGCTATCAGTAGCCAAGTATGATTTTTATTTTTACTTTTTAATTTCAATGAATTTAGCGTCGCCAATGCTTTTCTATAGAATCTCGAAGCCACAGAGGCTTTTAAGATCTGGGTTTATTCACTGTGTAAAAACAGATTTAATGTCATACTGAAACTTTCTGCCAGATTTTCTCCATATGAAACCTGGGTCACTTTCACTAAATCCAGATTTCATGGAGTCTTTCCCTCTGCAATGTGTTACTCTTTCTGTTAAGATCAGTTTACTTTCAGTGTATTCAGATTTTTTTTTTAAAAGCCATTCTTTTTTTTTTTTTTAAGATTTTATTTATTTATTTGACAGAGAGACAGCCAGCGAGAGAGGGAACACAAGCAGGGGGAGTGGGAGAGGAAGAAGCAGGCTCCCAGTGGAGGAGCCTGATGCGGGGCTCGATCCCAGGGATCCGGGATCACGCCCTGAGCCAAAAGCAGACACTTAATGACTGAGCCACCCAGGTGCCCCTCAGTGTATTCAGATTTTTGTAGCAGGATACCTTTGTACTTTTTGCACCTGCTAAGTGTAGACGAAGCCTGTTCATAGCGCAGAGGAAGAGTTAACATTTGTAGAGTGTTTTTTTTTCCCATTTCTAAATATTTTTGCATTCATTTTGCCTCGTTTTTTTGCCTCACAACAACTCTGTGAGGGTAGACATTGTTACTATTCCCACTTGATGGAGGGTTATACAATCTGCCCAAAGTTACAGTGATAATAAATGTCTAATCTGGAATTCGAACTCAGGCCTTTTGTCTCCAAATTCCATATTCTTTCTACCAAAAAAAATGTTAACCACCATCTCTTTTCTTTTATAAGGCAGTATCATAATTTGTTTAGGATCCCAAACCAATGACTGCAGTTTATAATTCTTGGGAGCAGGGGTGGGTGGGTTTTATAAGTCATTACTGTGTTTTGGGCCCTTTGATAGAAGAAAGTAATGGTAAAGCTACCAAGAGCCCCCCAAAGTCTCTGATGGCTCTGGTTATTTGGAAATTATTGTCTTCATCCTTAGGAATTTGGGAATTGCCAATTGCTGGCAATTTAGAGCAGGCGTGGGATTTTATATGCTAGTGAGTCATAATGATATGTTAGTGTTAATTAGGTTTTTTTTTTCTTTCTTTGATTTTATTGGCCATAATTGCCACTGTTCATACACAGTATATCAAAGAGCTGTGTAATTTAGTTGTCAAACGTGTGTCAGTGACATTATCCTAAATGATACTCATTTGGTGCTTTTGCAGGGATTGAGCCCCGTATTTTCCATTAAAAAATATAGACGTTTTCCTTGCTTTTTATATACAACATATATAGAAATTACAAAGACATTTGTAATTTAGTCGTCAAAAATATATACGCATTTTAACTGTATTTTTTCTTGAAAATGTCGAGTTTTGTATTTTGCCAACTAATGGCTTCTGTGCCACCCCTTCGCTTTCTCTCATTTAGTCCTTACAGCATGCTTCTGCACTAATAAACAGCTAAATTCATGTAATCATTCATTTCCGGAAGCATGCTGGTGCTGGCTATTTGTAGAATCCCCCCCCCCATTACTACTCTGTTACTTGATTGGTGGCACTGAAAATACTTTCCAATATTAAATCCTCCATTTCTAGCATTGTAGGAACGATTTTGAACGCATGTGACGAACAGCATGATTTATAACACAACCTTCCCAGTAATCTCTTCATCAGATCCCATTCTGATAAGCCCCAGGAACATCTGGCCGCGGACATTTCAGGACGTAGAAATGCTGCTTATGGTTGTGTTAGCCCACATTGTTGAGATTGCAATATCTAAGGCCTGGTTTGATTCTCGAGTGTATTTTTGATAATGCCCATTGTAAATGTGGTCACATACTCGAGGGAAATTCACCACACTGAATGGAGCATTTTTTTTTTTTTTTGGAGTACAGACTGGGACTTCAGAAGGGCAATGCATTTTCCTCCCGTGAAGGCCGATTCTCCAAGTTTTCTTGCCAACCCATGGAGGCA
Source organism: Ursus maritimus (assembly GCF_017311325.1). Classification (NCBI taxonomy): domain Eukaryota; kingdom Metazoa; phylum Chordata; class Mammalia; order Carnivora; family Ursidae; genus Ursus; species Ursus maritimus. The sequence continues at coordinate 22,056,992 of NW_024424786.1, forward strand.
CACTGCAGGGACCAGGGATAATGTCTGATGAAAACAGAGGAGTGGTCCAGGGGAGGTCAAAAAGTGCTTTGGGATTCATAACCATGCACTGAGAAGCAAGAGCAGGAGAAAAGATGTCTTTTCCTTCTAGGTGAGCTGGAATTTAGTTTTGCCTCCATTTTTTTTCACAAAATATAGATGAAGATAAAGATTTTGTTGGTTGAGTACGTAGGTCTCACGTTACATCAAACGAATGCAAATGCCACACGACCAGGAGGCAGGGTTTGTAAGCACCAGTGGTGTTTGGGTGAAGGAATCATCACGTGATGCAGGTGATTTTTGAGCGCAGATACATGTGTGTCTTTGGTTTTTGTATGAGAGATGGTCCATTCTTTTAATGTTAAGAGACTTTAAGTAAGGGTGGATATTTTGTTCTATTTTTTTTTTCTCTTTAACTATAGTAATCTACATAAATATACCTCGGAAATCATTTTTGGTAAGATTTTTGTGCAGAACTGCACTTCACTTTGTTTTCTTAACAAGTAATCATAAAGTTTGTTTAATGGCTCCCAAGAGCCTTCTTTTTTTGTGTTTTAGGGAAAGTTCAGGTGCCAGGATGCAATGGAATTTATTTGATGCAGGTGACCTGTGTTTCCATGTCCAATGTTTTCAAATTAAACAAAGTATGTGTTTTGAGACTTACTTTTATATTTTAATATGTTTACTTCTTATTAATATAATGGTTATTGTTAACTTTATGTTTAAGTATTTGAAATAAAAGTTTAAAATTTGGAAAAGAGCATGTATTGTGATTATTGTGGTAATACTATTAAGTGCAACATTTGAAAAAATGAAGTAATGTATATTTCTTGAGGGAAATACAAAATAAATTTGGTGTGCCTTAGAATAAAGGGCAACAGAATAGTGATTAATAGGTATCATTTACCCTAGTATCAGCTGAGACCATTTGTTTCTGGATATTGGAAGTAAATTGCAAGCCTTTTGAAAATGTAGAATTTGAAAATCAGTAGGTTTTTTTTGTTTGTTTGTTTTTAAAGATTTTATTTATTGGGGCACCTGGGTGGCTCAGTGGTTTAGTGTCTGCCTTCAGCTCAGGTCGTGATCCCAGGGTCCTGGGATCGAGTCCCACATCCAGCTCCTTGTTCAGCAGGGAGCCTGCTTCTCCCTCTCCCTCTGCTGCTCCCCCTGCTTATGCTCTTTCTCTCTCTCTCTCTCTGGCAAATAAATAAGTAAAATCTTAAAAAAAAAAAAAAAAAGCATGCTAGGATCATGACCTGAGCTGAGGACAGACGCTTAACCAACTGAGCCACCCAGACACCCTGAAAATCAGTAGATTCTGACTCTTTTTGAGAACCTGATAAAAATACGGGTCTGTTCCGCAGAAAATTCACATGTTCATATACTCAGAATTTTGATCAGAGTGGTTGACTTGTCCACGGTCACAGAGATAGTGGCAGCACTGAGCTGTATCCCAGGTTCTTTTGTCCAGTGCCTTTCCTGATGGCCATGATGACAGTGATACTATTATTACTGCTACTAAAACAACGACATCTGCCACTTAGCAAACAGGGTGGAAGGAATTGCCCATGGTTTTCTCATTGGATCCTTTTGGAGGGGATACTGCTATTACCTCCACGTTTCTCGCATGGTCACAGACGCTTAGCTCAGCCTGCCATGGGCAGAGCCACAGTGCCACAATCTCAGTCCTGCCTGTCTACCTTCACACGACTGGGTGGCCTCCTTGTCATCCATGAATTTTCAAGCATCTCAATCTCAGCACCACCTTGGCTAGAGAGCTCTCAGCTCCCTTCTGCTCAGAACAGAGATTCAACCTGGTGCTTCTGTGGAACCGTAGCAGTTTTTAAAATACTGAAATATGTTTGTACTTGTAGGTAAATAGCTTGTGTCCCGAGGGCCCCAGTACCCTTCCCATTCTGGCAGCCTGCCCATCCTTCAGGAACTCATGATCCAGCAAGTGACAGGTTTATCCCAGCACCTCAGGGAGCCTGAAGGACTGCTCCCGCACCATTTTCTTTCTTTTTTTAAGTGAAGTAAAAGTTTCTTTTTTTTTGTTTTGTTTTTTTATTATATTATGTTAGTCACCATACAGTACATCCCTGGTTTCTGATGTAAAGTTCGATGATTCATTAGTCCGTACCATTTTCTTGGTCTGATTTCTTTTTTAACAGTTAACCTTGCCTTGTTTTATCTTTTTCCAACTTCGCTGACACATAACTGACAAACAGAATTGTATATCACATGTACGACGTAATGATTTGATGTACATTGTAAAATATTTACCATAATCTAATTAATACATCCATCATCTCACATCATTACCTTTTATTTTGGTGTGGTGAGGGTGTTTAAAATCTACCCTCTTAAATTTCAAGTGTGGAATACAGTGTGATCAACTGTAGTCACTATGCTGTTCTTCAGATCCTCAGAACTTACTCATCTTATCACTGACAGTTTGTAACCTTTGACCAAGTATTTGAATATTACCCCCACATTTGGGAAGGAGGCATCTCTTTACCCTTTAAGGCCCTGCTAAGTTCTATATTGTTCTCGATACCCTTTCTAACTACTTCACCCTTTATTTTACTTTTATTCTTCTAAGAGAGAGTGTGTGTGAGTCGGGGGTAGGGCAGAGGGATAGAGAGAGAGAATCTCAAGCAAGCTCCATGCCCAGTATGGAGCCAGACGTGAAGCTCAATCTCATGGCCCTGAGATTATGATCTGAGCCTAAATCAAGAGTCAAACACTTAATCGACTGAGCCTTCCAGGTGCCCAGGCGTGCCTCAGCCTATATTTTAAGGAAATGTGTATAGGATGCCTTCTACGAACAGGCAGTGTGTGCTTGGCACTAGACATGCAGAGGTGAACAACACAGACAGTTTCTGCTCACAAAGAGCTGGGTGGAAGTAGACATTAAAATACCAGTAAGCCTAATAAATGCATCATGACACACTCCTGTAGGTGTTATGAAGAAAAAGTACTGAGTGCAATCTGAGTACAGTAGGACAGTAGAATTTAAACTGGGGGATCAGAGAAAGCATCTAGGAAGAAGGAAACTTTAAGGAGAGATGGGTGGAAGGAGTGAGGTGAGGGCAGGTGTGGAGAGATGGACCCGGAACAGACTTAGCCTGTGGGAAGACTCTGAGGTGGAGAGTAACTGGTGGAATCTAGAAACAGAAGGAAGGTCCCTCCAGCAGGAGCAGATTGAGTGAAGGCAGGAAAAGGGTTGTGTGAGTTTGGAGAATCAGGCAGAGGCCTCATTATGCAAGACACAGTGCGCTGTGTAAAGACTTTGAAGCCTACCCCAGTGCAAATGGAAATCTATGAAGAGTTTTAAGCAAGCAGTGGATGCCATCCATGCCACGTCAGGGGTGGGACACAAGTGAAATGCTTTCAGAAGGTCTAAATATGAGGGGACTTGTCCAAGAATGAGAAGGGTCACACTATATATTTAAATGACAGATTAGCAATTTCAAGCATTTTTTTGATGTCACTTGTACATGGCTTGCTAATTCACATATCTTACTCCCTCAGACAACTGTGGTCAACCCTAGGCAGGAGGACATGAAGAGAGGTTTGGCCATAGAATCATCTTCTCATGAATTTGGCATTTCTTCCCATGACAGTTTTCCTTCTTTCTCATGGGAAGTTCCCTTTCTCCTTGGCTTCTATATAATCCCTTTTTCCCCTCCCGATAGTGACAATGTATCTCAGCCTTCACAAAATACACTGAGTTACTTGCAGGCCAAGTATGCATATTTTTATCCTGAGGTCTGATCAGGGTCTAAATAAATACCTAGTGCTTGGTTAGGCATCTTTCCATTTTTGTCTTCAAAAAGTTCATTGATAAGTTTTCCCCCACAGTGATCAATTCTCCAATTCTCTAATACCCTCTAGATGTCCCATAAGTCCATTCAATTCTGACATTAACTACCCAAAGTTAGTCCGGACTCCACAGGTGAATGGCTCAGTCCCATGAGACTCCCCCCCGCCCCGTGACACCAGCCATAAATGCTGTGCCCAGGCTACCCACAGTTCTGCCTGGTCGGCTATGAATCTGGGGGTCCCACAACCCTCATTCCCAGGTTTGATAATTCAAGGGAATGGCTCTCAGAAATCAGGAAGCCACTTTTCTTACACTTACTGGTTGTTATGTTGTATTAGATGTTTCCTGACAGAACTAGGTTTGGGAAAATGTGATATCATTTATGGTAAATTCCAAAGCAAAAGGTAACCTTCTACGCTAGAGTGGAATTTGGTGGCATATACATAATGTGGAATTCTTGTCACTGTGGATTAGAATGGCTGCTTATTCAATCTAAATTTACCACAAGATGCCCAAAAGTAGTACAGATACAGACAAGTCCTAGGTGGCCTCACAGAGAGAAAGTGTATAATACAGTGTGGCTGTATGTATAATCCAAGTGGCTACACTTGGAAAGGAAGGGGCAGAATGATCTCCTTATCATGTGAGCCCACTAGGGACCCAAAAGCAGCTGAGCAAGACCTAAATCTGATGATGTCTTGTGGTTAAGGCTGAGATACAACTCAGGAGTCATCATTAAGCGGATCATCTCAGTCCCTGTGGGAGTGTGGATATTGTAGCAGAAGCTAGTGAGAAGGGATGATGACCTTAAGAACCAGATGTTTCACCCCCACTCATTTCTACTCCTGGCAACTCAGCATTATGTTTCTCCCTGGGAGTTGGATAAAAAGTTGGGTGAAGAGGGAGGACCCTAAATGTATTGAAATTAAATTTCCAACACATAGTAGAAAGGATGCATAATACAATGTGAGTTACAGAAAGTACAGTTGTGTTTCTTGGGCTTCTGAGTATATAAGCGGAGATTTGTAAGTGCTATAACCATCAAGGAGGTGACGGGGTTCAGAGCAGTCTTCCAGGGGAGCAGGTATCTGAACTGAGATGTAGAGTGGGTAGGAATGGGCCAGATGGACTAAGATGTTCGCACGAGTGATAAAGCACAAGAGGAAAGGTATGCCCTGCAGAACAGATGGGATCGTCAAAAGCCCTGAGTACCGAGACAACTAGGGGCTCTCACCAGAAATGTTAATCAGTTTGGCATTTCTGGAGATTCACCACAGAGGGTACAGGACAGGACAAACGGTGTGAACGGAGTTGTATGTGACTTTGTTTTACTAATGAAAATCACAGGGCGCCAGGCCCTGCTTATCTCTTTAGGCTCACTCCGTACTCCTCTTGTTGACTTTGTTTTAGCCAGACCGACCTTTCAGTTCCTCAAAGGTGATAAGCTTCATCTCATCCCAGGGCCTTCAGACTAGTCCTTTTCCTTACACTTCCCTTCCTCCTGACACGTTAAATTCACTTGTACCTGTAGATGTCCCTTAAAATGATCACCTTAAAATGATCACCTTGGAAAGCCATACCTTATTTATTGAAATTATTCTGTGTAAACAGTTTCCATACTATTCTTTAGAACCTATTTATAAGCCATATCAGAAAGCCCATCTTGTAGCTTGTACTCAGACTTTCTCTTTTTTACCTAAAGTGGTAATATAACACTGAGCATTATACCCTACTAGGCTTTGGATGATGTTTGTCTGTTTCCAGAAACCAACTCCATCTCTAATGGTGGAAGAGGGACAGTTGTTGAGTTTCCTCAAAGGAATGAACCATAGGCCCTGAAGGTGACTGAAATGTGAGTCCTAGAAATGTTTTAAGCATGGGGCACTTGGGTGCCTCAGTTGGTTAAGCTCAACTTGGTTGAGCGTGGTTGAACTCTTGGTTTTGGCTCAGGTCATGATCTCACAGCAGCTGTGGGCTCCATAGTGGGCTCTGCGCTTAGTGTGGAACTTGCTTCAGATTCTTTCTCTCTCCTTCTCTGCCCTCCCACTCACTCTCACACACTCTCTCTCTCTCTCAAAGAAATAAATAAAATCTTAAAAAAAAGAAAGAAATGTTTTAAGCGAAAGCAGTATATCATTGGAGTGAGTACTCTTCTAATGTGGTTCACCTGAATGTTTGCATATGCTTATTAGAACAGAAGCCCCATTATCTTTAATGTCACATCTGATGGACTCTCTTAAAAAGACCTATTTTTACTCAAATATACATACACGCATCACACACACACACACACACACACACACACACACACACCACAAAAGTAGCTATGCTGGTGGGATCTGAGTTTAACTGTAGAACCCAGTGAGTTCAGAATTACATCTCTTAGATGATCATATCTTAAACTCACTGACTACAAAACAAATGTGGTAATAATTCTTCAGCTACTCAGTCACTATAGACAAGTTGAGATAAGGGCATGTATCTACCTCTTAAGGAAATAACTCTTTTGAATTCTATGAAGGATATTTCAGTTTTAATGTATACCACTTCCTATTAACAGAAAAAAAGAAATCAAAGTAGAATGATCCTGAGAAAATTGAATAGTAAGATTTTGTCCCTAATTGGGACAATTAATAACTGGAGGAAATCAATATCAACGGAAGACATTTTAATGTTTTATTAGTTTTACATAGGTGACAAAAACAATGAAAAATCAGAGCAATGGTACAGTAAAGGGTTCAAAAGGAATATTCAATAAGCAACATTACTGAAATGATTTAATTTATCCAAGTTACTTTTAGTATCTAAGACATGGAACTGGAGCAGACGAACTTGTGTTCCAAGGGTTTATCTCCTGTATGGTCACGTTTCCCCTAAATCTGGCCATAGTACCCCCCACACTGTGGACTTTCAGGGAAGACCGATGAATAAAAAGCTATGGCTTAAGCTCTTAGGCTAACGTGAGATGCTTTGCCGGAAAAATACTCCAAAAGGAAAGACATTTCTCTAAGATCACCTGATTATTAGTTGATGTCTTTAAAGCCTCAAAATGAACAGTTTTTTAAACTTTCTTTCTAGAAAGTATCTAATTGAACCTTAGAAAGCTCATTGATTTTTGTAAGTTTCATCGGCAGCAAACTCCACATAATAACTAGATACATGTACACACAAATTTATTTTTCCCCATTTAAAATATTCTACCTATTAACTTTAGAAAATCCTTTGAACTTTTTTTTGCGGGGGGGGGGGAAGTAATACTATTGTTCTTTATGAGATTTAATTGGTGGTCCTTTCTTAGTGTGCTCTCACTTATCTTCTTTTCCCAGAATGCTAAGTGGCAGTGGACTTCAGTTTTCATTAAATCTCTCAAAGAATTTGTTCAAATGACTGGTCTTGGTTCATCATCTGTGCACCAGACGGTGGGGGGATCCTCTGAAGAAAGTTCATGCAGGTAACTTGGTAAAATATAATAAACTTGATGTAGATTCCTTTGCTCATTCTTCATGTCAATGGAGACTGTCTGTCTTATAGTTGAAATAAGCTATATGGAATTTTTCTGTTCACAGGCATAATCAAGAGCCCAATTTAGAGTTAGAGGTGTGCAAAGAGCACTAGCGTGGGATACAAGTGATCTTGGTTTTAATTTTTGGCCAACCACCAAGTTGCTATATTGTGCAAAATAATTCATTCAATTCTTTTAGGTGTTAATTTCTTTATCAGTTTAACTTTGTCTTAACTACTCTGTAGCTTATTTGTAACCAAAAATCATATGAGGGATATAAGCATACCTTGATTATTATTACTTCTTCTGTATTTAAGATTCCTTGAATGAAAAAATTCAGGTCATAAGTTCTCATCTAAGATACCTTTCAGTAAAAGATTTTCAAATATTTAGCATTGTATTATGAGCACTTTTCTTGGCACTTAATTCATAAGACTAAAAGAAATCATAGACATTTTCAATAAAAAATAAAAATATAATTTTCATAATTGTTATGATTCTTTAAAATAGGTGTACAAATTTGATGCACTTGTATTTGAAAGACTTTTGTGAAACTAATCAAACAACCTTCTAAGAAAGGATTTCTTGGCAGGAGTAAGAATTTTCCCAGAACCTTTTTTGTGGAGGGATTTCAGTGGAGGCTTTTTTAAGGGTAGGACTCTTTTGGGTGTTTGCAGTGCTCTTGCTATCTTCACATGTTCATTGCAGTAATACTTGTTGCTTCCTTCTGACAGATGAATGAGCGTGCGTTCTTCCAGATCCATGCACTGGGCATGGACCCAGTGCCCATCTCCATGAGAGCAGTAGATCATGGCAGGTTTGTTGAGCTCAGTTGAATAAAATGGTACCCAGGTGTTGATATCCACATCACAAGTAGGGCAACATGTAATCCAGTAGCCTGTCTCAGACTCATCTTCCTCATCATCTTCATTATAGGTGTCAAATTCATCATCACCATCAAAACTACATGCTTCTGCACTGAAACAAAATTCTTCTGAGTCTTCAAAGGGAGTGGAGTCGCCTGGGTCTTCTGTTGAGGTCTGACTATTTGTGAGTGTCTTCTGATCTTCATTCACATCGTCTTCAGCACATTTCAACATATAGAAATAGAAACCTTCTGAAGTAGCCTGTTTATTGTCTCCTGGTATGCCAAGGAATACAGTTCCATTTCCCATGTTGCTCCCAAACCAGATCTTGCTGTGCTTGATATCCGGGGTCCAATCTGGGGTCTCCATCTCACGAATTTCTATCTTATTGTCCTCGAAAGAGACAATGTTGCAGACCATTCTCTTTTGATTTTCAAGCTGATAGCCACCAACGATAACAAATTCATCATTGTTTGTTTGAGTCAGGATTGCGCTGGAGACAGAGATCCCTCCTGGCAAGACTGCGCAAGTCACAGCTGGGCTACCCAGTGGAAGATCAACCTTTATTCTGTATAGGTTGGCAGGGCGGATGTTATTGGCAAGTGAATGTCCTCCTAAAATATAAATGGTATCATTTCTGGCAATGGAGACATGAAAAGACAGCCCATCCTGAAGTTCTGGAAGTATGTATGACGTAGAGCACCCGAATTCAAAATCCACCAAGAAAACATGGGGCAGACAGTCAGCTACACTATTCCATTTTTCTGTGGTTCTTTGGGCAGAAGGAATGTATGACCGTCCTCCAAAGAGAACACCCATACTTTTCCCTCGACTATACACTACATCAATGGAATGACCATATCTGGCTTCAGGAACATCTCCTACCAAGTCTTTCTCTGTGCAGCGAAAAGTAACTTTTTTGTTGTTCTTGCCAACAATAGACATGACATAAATCTTATCTGAAAGCTCATTGTTTGGTGTTTTCCCTCCATGGATGATGTATTGATGCTTTTCAGACTCTAAGCTGCTTCTGAATATGCAAGTGGCAGGGTAACGAAGAGGAGGAAGGTAGCAGGAATCCTTAGAGAAAACTGCAGGCTTCAGTTTGAGATGGTTATGCTTTACATCAAAATGGAAAACTCCAGTGGGGCAGGACCTCTTTGGCCAGCCTTTTTGGCCAAAGAAGAAAACTTGCCCATCAAAATTCATCAGTGAAAAGCCTGGTTGAATTAAGGCCATGTTATTACTGACGGTTATCATCTGTAGTGACATATTTTCTGATCCTGTGTAGATCTTTTATCTGAAAGAATTTTAAGAAATGACATATATTTCTTCATATAAATCACTATATTTGGATCATCTTACATATAAAAAGCTTGTTAAAAAAAAAAAAAGTTCTTCCACAAGCTTGTAGGGGAACTGAATTAGCAAAACCCAGGAAGCTAGGTTAGCAAAGAGCCGCAGAACCTTCCTTCCCAATAGGATCCAAGCAATTGGGACGCATTTTAGACGTGGACTAGCCTCCCTTAGATTTCTGGGAATTGTAGTCCTTTTTTCCTCACAGATTCCCCGCTTGTCAGCAGAAAGAACTACATTTCCCAGGAATCCGTTCTCTATGGGATGTGTGGCCAAAATAGTTTTTGTGGCTACAGGAGAGGAGACTCCTAGGACGCCTCTCTGAATAAAGACGCTCAAAGTGCGAAGTGACTAGATGGGAGCCAAGGCGGAAAACTAGGGAATGGGAGGTGAGAGTGTCTGACGCAGACCCAACATCCGGGTTACGGGAAGGTCGCAGCACCGGGAGGGGCGTCAGGCAGCCCGCTGCCGGGTGTTGCCGGTGCTTCTCCAGGGACTCAAACAGGTGACCCAATAGGAAGCACTACTGCTTCTGGCCCTAAGGGGGTTGCCTGGAAACCGCAGCCTGAAGGGACGCCCCGGCCGAGGCGAGGTTGCAGACTCCTCCCGCTCTGGGGGACTGGACTCAGTTACCGCTCTGAGCGTCCCTAGGTTTCTGGGACAGGGAGGGGGGTGTAGGTGGGACGAGGGGGACACCGAGGTCACAAAAGCTGTGACTGTTTATTTTACGGAAGCTAAAGATCAGTCTCTGAATACTTGGAGTTCAGGGGAGAAATTACCTGATAGTGATTTACTAGTGGAAACACTGTAATTAGATTTTAGCAAGTGTCACATCAGAGGCCCTTTGTTTTCCTCAATCGCTCTTGCTCCTGTTTTTGGGTTCATGCAGCGATGCAGAGAAGATTCCTAAACACCTCCCTCCCTTCTCCATTCTCTCTCTTCTTCCCCAACCCTCTCCCTTCTTCCCTGTCCCTCTCTCTCTAGAAAAAATACAGTTGCTAGTATTTCAGATTTCTCTTTCCAGCCCAAGACATTTGAAATAATTCTTAAGTAACTATGTAGTAAGCAGGCACTAAGCAAAGAGGTGCCAGAATTATTCAGGATTTAATACTAGTATTATAGTATTTTTAAAAAGGGATTTACTAGATGAAGTAAGCTTGATACATTTTTATTATCATTACTTACCTTAGAGAGATGCCAGGAGCCTTAATAATATACTCCCTGTTTGCAGAGTGAAGTCCTAGGCACCAAATGTTAAACGAAACGAAATAGTACAGATAAGTGACTGTTAAAGAGAAAATTGTTAATATGCTTCAAAAAGTTTGAAACAGTGTATCTGAATATGGCTCTTAGTACTTCAGTCTGGACTCTGAAGGCTGACCAGCTGTATTCAAATCCTGTCTCTGTCACCTACTAACTCTATGAACTTGTAATTTAATGTCTCACTCTCTCAATTTCCTCATCTGTAAAATGAGATAATTACCTACCTCCTTGGTCGATGTTAGTTATGATTAGTAAATTAATACATGTAAAGCACTTAGAACAGGCCTTTGCACACCGTGATAGTTTTTATAATTATGCCTGAACTTATCAAAAGTAAGGTTGTTAGTACACAATTACCTCTGCCAGTCATGGCAGATGATATTTATAACGTTGGAGATGGTTCGAAGGGATTTAGGGTCTGGGATCTGTTCAGTGGGTATAGATTGATTAACTTTTTAGACTAATGAGAATTGGATAAGCATATCAAAGGAGGTGCTGGTGGTGAGTTCAATTTAAATAACAGGGAATAATTCATTTATTCTTCTGTTACCCTTTCTCTGACCCCTCATTAAATATGCAGACTTTGGAGTCTGAGTCCAGATCTGGGCTCTGAAACTTAGTTGCTGTGTAACCATCTTGGGCAAGTTATTTTTTCTCTGTTCTTTCTTTTCTGTAAAATGGGAATCGTATTAGTACCTATTCACTGGGTTGTTCTGAAGGATAAATGGGATAACACATGTAAGTCACAACACACAGTGCCTGGCATATAATGAGCATGGAATAAATGTTAGTTGACTCTATATTTTTATTCTCCCCACAAAGATTCCTTGAACCATTTAGAATCTGTGGTCAGTCTAATGAGATGTTGGAGGGGTGCTTTTTGCCTTGAAGCACTTCTTACACAAGATGTAATTAATTGCTAAATGTTCTGTTCTACTTAGTTTTAGTTTACTTGGGAGATTCCTTAAGGTGTGATATTTTAAATCATCTTGTGGGTTATTAATCCAAGTAAGGACGTGGTGAATGAGAAGCATTATTACTAAAGTCACGAAAGCAAGCCTGTCTCTTCTTCAGACCATGGTGGTTTGTAGGTTTGGCAACTTGCCCTACTTATGAAATAACATGGGTGTTTTCTTTATTCATGGCCTATCCAAGTATACATAGGAGAAGGCTTCTGGGAACTAAGGAAATGCTCTCCATAGGAATTAAAAGGAATATTGCTAACCCTCAGTTCAGTAAATGAAAACCGTAAGTGATTACACTCAGCATATGTGATGATTGTCAAAGAGTTGTCCACTTTGGGTTGGAGGGAGCACTGAAGCCAAAGCCTATTTGTTTTAAACACCTCTGAAGACTGTTATTGGGATGTAGAGCAAGCCATACAGGGGTAATGGATTCCAGATCCCAAGGGATGAGCATACACCAAGAACACTTGCTTTTAAACAGCAAACTTTTTTTAAGTTTTCACTGTAGCCTGTTGGCTTCATTTTAAGGTTGTCATAGGGAATTTGGCTTCTCATAAGTGAAAACATGATTACTGTAGATTAACAGAAACATTTTCTTAGGCAAGGCATAAGGAATACTACCCATTTTTTGTAGCTTATTATGGGTCCCTAAAGATTTATGACCTGTTCTCCCTTTGGTACCCTGCTCTTGGTACACTTCATGATTTCAGGGTCCTAAAACAGTGGTGAGGTTTATTACTGTTAGGATGAATTATCTCCTCTTGTAACACAGGTCAAATATTTGTGCATTTAATTTTTAGAATACCCATTTTAAACCATGACCAGATGACTTACGTATTTAAAGAATAAACAGGAACATCGAAAGTGTTTTCACATTATTTTGCCATATTTATTTAGTTTTTGAAATTTGCTTTATTAACTTAAATATGTTTTCACTGGAGTAGACTATTGTATATTTTCCATGGTCTTAATACGACTATATTAGTTACATCTTGGTTTTTAAGAGTTTTTAAACGGTTATACTAGAGCTAAAATAATCTACTTTCTTTAAATAGGCTAGATAAAAAAGGCAGATTTTGAAAAAGAAGACACTGTTCTTCAACTGAAGGAAGTTTCAAAGTCAACACATTAAAGATTCTTTTTAAAAGACAGAAATAGAGGACCAATAAATTTATACAATTTTCCCAACCCCATGCTAACATTCCTTGGCAGGGAGGTTTTCATTTATTCACTGTGAAGCTAGGGCATAGTTGAGAATCAAAAGAGGACTAATGGTGTGAGGTCTGGGTTTGTAGTTTCCCTGTGTCTGGACTAACTCTTTTTCCTTCCAAAGAAAAGTACTGTACTCTGAGGCATTAAATCTTACTGATCAGCGTTGCCCATGTTTTCCTGATTGCTCCAAGATAGCAGGTAACCTCATGTAACTGCAGTCATTTTGTGCATGAATTAACACTATCTTGCACAGCTAATCAGGTTCGAGGCATACATTATTTGATTTTCTTGCTGGCACTGAAGGCAGGATTAGGTCTTTTTTCTGACACTTATGCCAGAGAAGCATTTATGTACTAAGATTAACACATGGGCTCTGATGCTACAGGAATTGAATCCTTGCAGCAGCCTGACACCAGAAAGCCCCATAGTTTCCAAATTTTACAGCATGCCCTCCCCATCTGGACACCCAATCCATCTGTAACTAACACGCTGCTAAAGGGGAGCATCGTCTTTCCCTGAAAGTTGACAAACGTGGGTGCCCATCTTTTAGCTTTGGTAGAAATGAAGGTATTGGACCTACCTGAAGGCCAGAGGGGTGCTCGCCCCTCTCTGAATCTTTGACGCTAAACCAGGTATTAAATGTCAGCACTTGGGGAAGATTCACTGACTGCCCACTCTGACCGTAGCACGCAGAAGGCTCACAGTAAAGAGAGTGTGTATATGTGCCTACAGATGTTCCAGTGAACACTGATCTAACGGGAGTAACTGACTGTGACCTTTTTTTTTTTCTTGTGTTTAGATGGTTGAGGGAGATATCCACCAGGGTATATTCTCAAGATTTAACTATTTCCTTACCAATCAACAATAGAAACACAACCCACTATGTGTAAAGACAAAAAAAAAAAATCTGGCTGAAACCTGATTCATATTTTTATTAAAAACATTTTAGAAAAATGTAGAAGAAAATGAATATATTTGCTGTGACTTAAATAATACTATTAAGAATCCAATGGTAAATTATTTTTCCAAAAGCAGAGACCACTAATACCAATGCCAGTCATTTTGATCTTGTTGCTCTTCAATGGTCTCATTTTCTTTTAACACAAAGCTCAGAAGTCATTCTAATTATTGGAGGTCTCCTACCAACTTTATATCAGGAGCTGTGGTGTAATATTGTACAGCAGAATGATTATGAAAGTGGGCTTTGGAGTCAAACTGACCTGGTTTTCTTTGCCAGCTCTGCCATTTGCCAGTGGAGTCATCTTAATCTCTAAGCCTCTGTTTCTCTGTCTCTAAAATGGGGTAATAATAGAAGTAGTCTCCTCAAAAGATTGTTGCAAAAAGGTTAAGTCAGATAATATCTTTAAAGAGCCTGGTAGCAATGAATGACAGTTCCCGTTGCTGCATGTCCTTGTCAGCGTTTGGTGTTGTCCGCGTTCTGGATTCTGGTCATTCTAACAGCTGTGTAGTGGTTATCTCCTTGTTTTGGTTTGTATTTCCCTGATGACATATGATGTGGAGCATCTCTTCATGTGCTTATTTTGTCATCTGTATATTTTCTTTGGTCAGGTGTCTGTTAAAGCTTTAGCTTATTTTTTAATCAGGTTGTTTGTTTTCTTATTGTTGATTTTTTTTTTTACAGAAGTTTAAAGCAGCTTTATTCATAATTGCCAAAATGTGGAAGCAACCAAGATATACTTCAGAAGGTAAAGGGATACCTGTGATACATCCTGACAGTGGAATATTATTCAGTGTCAAAAAGGAAATAAGCTATTAGGCCATGAGCAGAGATGGAAGAAACTTAAATGCATATGACTAAGTGAAAGAAGCCAATTTCAAAAAGATACAAACTTTATGATTACAACTGTATGACGTTTGGTTTTTTTTGTATGATATTTGTATGATCATTTGTATGATATTTATTTTTTTATTTAATAATTTTTTAAATTTTATTATGTTAGTCCCCATACAGTACATCCCTAGTTTTTGATGTAATGTTCTATGATTCATTACTTGCATATAACACCCAGTGCACCATGCTATACCCATCACCAGCCTATCCCATTCCCCCACCCCCCTCCCCTCTTGTTTCTGGGAAACAAACTGAGGGCTTATTGTTGAATTTTAAGAGTTCTTTGCATATTTTGGATAACAGTCCTTTATCAGATGGGTCTCTGGCAAATATTTTCTCCCAGTCTATGGCTTTTCTTTTTATTCTCTTGTCAGTGTCTTTGGCAGAACAGAAGTTTTTAATTTTAGTAAGCCCATCTTATCTGTTATTTCTTTTATGGATTGTGCCTTTGGTGTTGTATCTAAAAAGTTGTTGCCATTCCCATGAACTATGAACTTTATGGTTTTGCATTTTTGTTTTGTTTTGTTTAGGTCTGTGATCCATTTGAGCTAATTCCTATGAAGGGTGTAGGTCTGTGGCTAGATTCATTTCTCACTTGTGGAGATCCAGTTGTTCCAGAATCTTTGTTGAAAAGACCATCTATGCTATACTACTGTATTGCCTTTGCTCCTTTGTTAAAGATCAGTTGATTGTACTTATGTGGGTCTATTTCAGTGTTCTCTGTTCTGTTCTATTGATCTGTTTATCTATTCTTTCACTAATACCACACTGCCTTGATTACTATAGCTGATTTCATTTTAAAACAATTCATAAAAAACAGTTACTTCAGGAAAGATATATACCACTCATTATCCCGTCACCTAACATAAAATTTTTTATTGATTTGTGCTCTATTACAGTGTTTATCCAAATATATACACATTTTACCTGGTTATAATGAGAATGCATTTAAATTTCGTTTTATCTTTTTAATATAACATTTCATATACAACTATAAAATGTATATTTTATTTTTACCTTTAAAATTTTTAATCACTTCCTTAAATTCCAGTAGGTAAATGTAACATAATAAACCTGACCATCCACCATTGTTGGTCATTTAATCAGTTTCCATGTAGGTTAGATGATAGAATGTGCAATCAAAGGTAGACAGGTCTGGATTTGAGTCTCAGTTCTGCCACTTACTAGCTAAATGATCCTTTCGAGCTTCAGTTTCCTTATCTCTAAAACAGATGATACCTGCCTTCTTGTAAGGTTTAAAGGATATAAAGTGTCTGGTATAGAAGAGTGTACTCAGTAAATTTTGTCTGATGATGATGATACTATAAATATATTTGTACAAATGAATATTTTAATTCTTTGCAAAATTTTAGGATATATTGTCAGGGTTGACTTTTTAAAAACTGATGAGTAGCTCAGTTGTTTGGCTGGTTTTCATCATTTGAAGTGTAGGTCCATCCTTTGAAAAAGCATCATCATCTCTTCTAGTTACTTCCATGATGATTTTTTTTTTCTTCGTCTGAAAAAGAGTATTGGATTATTTCCCTAACCTGTTTATGGTGTTATATAATGATTATAGTACTTGAAATTCCAGCATCAATGACAGCTCCCATAAAGTTGACATATTGGGTATCTCCACAGTAAATGTAAAATAAGAAATGTAACATGGAAACCATGGGTATGTTTAGGCAAGTATTTCGCCTTTGTGTTTTCCTACTTACATCAACAGGCAGTTTGTTGCTGAATGGGTTATGTGTTTCTTGAAGCAACTGGAAATTAGCAACACGTTTGGAAATGGGTTTCAAGCCCTCAGCCTTTGCCACACCCTCAGGAGGGCATTGAACTTGCAGTGATCTCAGTCAAGATCCTAGTCTACTAAAGTGCTCAGCATAGAAACTAAATGTGAAATAATCAACAGTGTTTACTGATCATCCACTATGTACAGAGGCATTGGAGAATTAGAAAAATTACCACAGACACAGGGCTTGCTTTTAAGGGACATACATGGTAATAGGACGAAGCAACTTTACATCCTTACACTCACCCTTAAAATTCTTAAAAGTTCACCAAGAAATCATAATTATAGGTTACTCAGCCCATTCTTAAACCTTGAGGCAGAATCAAATTCAAATGTTTACTGAAATATGTTGATTTCTCCTGCCTTACATTCAAAAACAGTAGATAATTAAAGAATGCAAGTCAGTGCAATTCCAGAATAAAATAATTTTTATTTAACAGTAGGGGAATAAAAGTAACAGGCTGTACTGACATAATAGTTGAACAATTAGGAAGCATAATTGGAGAAAAACAGAATGCCAGCAATGGAAGACAGCTTCAAGTCCAGTCGCTTTAGTTTTACATTCAAACAACTTAAGGCCAGAGAAGTTAAACCACATCACAAGGGTAACACAGCTGCAGGGGTGTGTATACATGGTGAGTTGAGGGGAGGCAGGGAAGAAACACTCGTGTGAACTCATGACTGTTTTTGTGCAGAGTGACTCTCAAGCATTTCCACCCCTGTTTTATAAATGGGGAAACAAATTACATGGTGGTTTAATGAATTAATAAGTGTCAATGACAACTTTTCATAGCATTCTGATAGGAATAGACAATTTTTACTTTTTAAATAAGTGGCTGATTTTTAAGGAAATAATATAAATAGCATAGGAAAAGGAGGTATTGACGTGTTGTTGAGTGAATCTCATAATGGGAGCTACAACTGAAACTGGCAAAAGGAGAAAAGAGGAAGGAAGGGGAAATATATGGAAGGAAGCAATCTACAGTTAGTATGATGGATTGTCAAGAGAAGAACATGACAAGTGACTTGTCACTTTTTATTTAGGGCAATTAATTAAATATGGCCCCCTGACTGGAATGACTGGTATTTTCCTATGTCTCATTGTTCTGTGATTTAAGGTGGACTCTTTCCTGTAAAATAAAATGGAGAAAAATTTCAGAGGTGATTTACAATGCTGTACTAGAAAAAACATCACTTCAAAAATTTTTATTTTTAAAGAAGGAGGGGTTTTGTGTTTCTTAGTTACTATCTTTGGCTGTAGAAGCCATGTTGGTATATGTGTGTTATGTTGTATACATTAAGGCAACATTGCAAATAAAATGCTGAGATTAATTGGAAGCTGAGAAAGCACTGTATACCTCTTAAAGCTCATATATTATTCCACAGTCATAGGAATTTAGAATAAAAAATAGTTGGGAAATGCATCTTTAAAATCCTGTTTCTTTTAAGAGAATGTCAAATGAAAAGGTCGATTTTATTAGCAAGATCTGGCATTTTGAAACACTTAGAAATGAATTTCTGCAAGCAGAGTTGATTTAGTTGGGTTTGTCTACACCTGCTCCTAACTAGCTACGTGGATTTTGCTTTAAAGCAAGCTTTCTGGTGTTGTACAAGTGCTGCGCACTGTGCAGGTGGCTGACAGGCTCAGAAAGCTGGAGAGGGGGAATAACTTTAATTAAGAGCGGATGCCTTTGTGTTACAGTTGTTCCACAGTAGAGAAAACACAAGCATTAATAGGACATTGCATCCCATGTGAAGGTGGGATTACAATTAAGCTAAAAAATCTCTTATGATTGAAATATTATTGCATGATTATAGAGCTATAAAGTTGATTCAGGAACTCTACTGTCTCTACTGGATTCACAGCTTTATTAGGGTCCTTGAAAAAAAAAAGTTCAATGAAAGACTTAACTGTTATCATTCATAACTCACTGATGTAGTTGATTACATTTCTGAAGATAGGAGATCAGTTTTGAATGTGGTTGAAGGACGTGTATTGAACATTTTTCTTGATAAATGTATTAGTCTAGAGTTAATGCACTCGGAGCTTTATTAGGGGGTGAAGATAGGGTATTTACTTGTGATCATCCGTAACTTGAACTTTTTCTACAAAGGGACTAAACAAAAAGGGTAATGAAAAAAAAGTCTGATTTCCAAAATAGTAGATTTTCTGAAATTTGTCTTATGGGTAAATCCTTCAGATTCCATGTCCACTGGCAATCTAGTGTTTAAAAAACAATAGGGAGTGAGTGGGGAGAGGAAGTTTGAATGCTTAACTGTTTGCATTTTTCTTTGTTTAATGGATTAATAACTATGCAATTGAAAACAGTCTAATAGTTGACCTGCCTCGGTGAGTCAATGCAGACATTTCTGGATTGACTTAAACAGCTTGAAGGAAGAGTATATTTTGGGGAAATAAAATTGATTTTATACAATCTGCTGATGAACAGCAAGGCTTAATGAATGATAGCCTCAAGAAACCTCATTACAGTAGCTTGGATGGCTGAGCTGGGAAGGGCAGCAAATTTTTCAAGAGGAAAGTTTCTGCTTAAACATGTAATTTTATAGATTAGTGTTATTCCCATTCCCCCAGAGCTTTCTGCAGGGGGGAAAACAATCAACATGCATGAGTTCCAGCATTCTTGGTACACTTTTAGTGATAATTTTCTTTTCTTAAATCTTTTTTGCCCTAATTGGCTTAGCCTTCTTCTCCTGCTCCTCTTCCCCCCTGCTTCTAAATTTTGAACTTCAAAATAATTACAGATCACCGGATAGACTTACGTAAAGTTGCAAAAAAAAAAATGTATAAGGAGATTTTATGCACCCTTTTCCAGGCTTTTGCAGTGTTAACATCTTGTGTATCTGTAGTACAATATAAAAATCAGGAAACTGATATTGGTGCAATCCACAGAACATATTCAGATTTCACCCATTACATATACACTAATGTGTGTGTGTGTGTGTGTGTGTGTTTATAGTTCAACTATATCATGTGTGTAGCCTTGTATAACCACCACCACAGTTTAGATACTCAGCTGTACCACCGCTATAAGACTCGTGGTACCCTATTTATATCCGCATCCACCCTTCCTCCATCCCTAATCCCAGCAACCATTAGTCTGTTCTCCATCTTTATAATTATGTTGTTTCATGAATGTTACATAAATGGAATCATGCAGTATGTATGTAGCTTTTCGAGATTGACTTTTTTCACTGAGCACAGTTTCTTTGATGTTCATCCAAGTTGTTACATAAATTAATAGTTCTTTTTTATTGCTGAGTAGTATTCCATGGTATGAATGTACCAGGGTTTGCTTAACTATTCGCCCAAAACTACTTTTGGGTAGTTTTCTGTTTTTGGCTGTTATGAATAAAGCTGCTATGAACATTCATATACAAGTTCTTGCATGAGAATAAGACTTTATTTCTCTGGGATAAATACCCAAGAGTGAAATTGTTAGTTTCTATGGTAAGTCCATTTTTAGTTTTGAAAGAAACTGCCAAATTATTGTCCAGAGTGGCTGAATCATAGCAATGTATGAGTTATCCAGTTTTAATGCATCCTTGCCAGCATTTCATGTTCTCACGATTTTTCTGGTGATTTTTCTCACACATTCTGAGGCGTGTATAGTGATAGCTCATTGTGGTTTTAATTTATATTTTTTTAATGGCTAATGATATTGAATATCTTTTCATGAGATTATTTGTCATTTATATATCCTCTTTGGTAAAATATCTGTGGATATTTTTAGGTTTTTTATTTGGATTTTTCTTTCATATTGGGTTTTGAGAGTTCTTTAAATGTTTTATGTGCTAGTCCTGTGTTGTATTTGTAATTTATAAACATTTTCTCCCAGTCTATGATTTCTCTTTTCCTCTTCTTAACAAGATCTTAAGAAGATCTTAGAAAGATCTTCTTAACAAAATCCTTCACAGAATAAAGTTTTTAATTTTGATGTGGTTTAACTTATCACTTTTTTTCTTATAGAGCATGCTTTTGTTATCAAGCCTATGAACTCTTTGCCTAGTCCTATGTCTTAAAGATTATGTATTTTTTCGTGTTTCTTTTATAAAATCCACTATTTTGCCTTGAGATGTTTTTATTGTTCCTACTAACTATTACAGCCTTCATTTGAAAATACTTTCACTCCATTCCATATTGCTCTAATTTAAAAATAATCACCACGTGGGTCATCAGAGTCATTCCTGTTCCAAAGATGGAGTCCTGTATAGAATGCATAGATTATAATCCTCTTTAGGAAAGGAGCTAGATCTGTTTCTGTTAAGGCAGCTTTTGTGGTATCTGTGTTCATGGTAAGCATGTACTTAGCCCACATTTTTTATTAGATGCAGTTTTTAGAATGGGTATCTCCTTTTACTCTTTTCCTCACGGTGAGATTTTGTCAAGGAAAAAAATATAGCTGAGACAGGCCTACTACTAAAACCTTCACATGGATGACAGTACAGCTTCTGTCATTGTTAAGTTATGTAGTTAATAGTAAACCCCAAGCTTTTCCCAACTTCAAGTGTTTCCTTTAAAATTCACTGCAGAAATGATCCGTGAGAGACTATGGACTCTGGGAAACAAACTGAGGGCTTCAGAGGGGAGGGGGATGGGGGAATGGGATAGGCTGGTGATGGGTATTAAGGAGGGCATGTATTGCATGGTGCACTGGGTGTTATATGCGAGTAATGAATCATGGAACTTTACATCAAAAACTAAGGATGTACTGTATGGTGACTAACATAATATAATAAAAAATCATTATTAAAAAAAGAGAAGTGTACCTAGAGGAGGTGTTTTTTTGTTATTTTTTTGTTGTTTGTTTCAGAGAGGGAAGGGGGGGGGAGAGGAAGAGGGGAGGGACAGAAGGAGAAGGAGAGAGAGAATCTTAAGCAGGGCTCAATCTGACAACCCTGAGATCATGACCTGAGCCGAAATCAAGAGTCGGACACTTAACTGACTGAGCCACCCAGGTACCCTGGGGAAGTCTTTATATAGAGGTCTAGATGCTTATGCCATCAACATTTTGGTGACAATGAAGAATTCTGTGACTTAAGTGTTAGGAAAGGTTCACTGGGAGAAGTTTACAACTTGAAGTGCAGCGTATTCTTTGATACTAGAATTGTATGTTTTTATCTCATCCTGATAAAACACAGTAGAGGAGTTACCGTGCACACACACACACACACACACACACACACACACACAC
>NW_024424786.1:22078872-22094708 GCF_017311325.1 Ursus maritimus
CACACACACACACACACACACACACACACACACACACGCTTTGCCTTGCTTTGCCTTGCTTTGCCTCAAGGTGTTTTGTATGTTATGGGGTACAGAGTGTAGCTGGGGGCCTGGGTATACCCATCTGGGTGAGATTGTTGCCTTTTCCTTAATTTCCTGCTGATTTCGTGTGTGCCTTGAAATTCATAGTCAAAAGCACGTCATTACTACTTTTGACATGAGAGCCACATTACTGTTCCTCATCAATAGTCATTACTTAACAAAAACCCTCCCTAAAGTTTCTTTCCCAGATTTATTTATTTATTCTCTATCGCTGGACTAGATGACCTTCAGCTTTCTCTCAACCCTGAGAATCTGTGACAATTTCAGTCATTGGATTTCTTTCTCTCTTTTTAATATGATCTAAAAGACATGAAAAATACTAGAGTATGCAAAATAGATGTAGTTCAGTCAAGGAAGAGGAAATTAGTTTATACTGGGTCTCTTCTGTCACATAAATAAATCTGTACACTTGCCATGTAATTTGGTCTCTTGGAGATTTGCCCATTTTCCAAAATATAAAAGGAGACCCATCCTGTGAAGTACCAAGGTTGCTGGTTTCATTTCCGTAGGCAAGGTGAATTCTTTTGATAATATTCCATCCTACCATTCAGCACAGCAGGAGATTCTTGTTGAGCAGAACTATGAAAATTTGAGAAAGTGGATTTTGACAGCCTCTGCACAACTCTTTAAAAATCTGTTATTTATTATTTTAGAATATCAGCAGTAAACCTCACAGTTTAAAAGAGACAACCCTATTTTTACCAACACACAACTCTCTGTGCTGTTAAAAAGCAGGTTACACACTTTGAGAGGAGACTAGCTCATGGCAACTTGTTTCTGAAGATTTAACCACTCTTGCCTCTGAAAGTTGCTTTTTGTTTAGGGAGTTGCATTAAGCAGAGATCTGAAGATAAACATCAAAGATGTGCTAAATCCATGGTGAGAATTCCACATGCCGTATTTCATAATAATGTCCTTTCAGAGAGCACAGAAACCTAACTGGTTCGGGTGGTTGTTAGTTTCATTATTCAGTGGTAGAAAGTAGGACTCCAGGAAGGTTATGTGATTTTTCTCTCCATCTCTCAGTGACTGGAGAGGAAGAGAACCAAGCCTGTGGTCTTCCTGTGAAATTTAATAGTCCCAGCAGAGCAAAACATCCTCCCTGTTTTTCCTTCTAGCTGCTGTGATTGTGAAAGTGTTGTGTGTGATTTACTGGTCAATATTCCTACACATTTACTTACCGTCACAATGTGTTCTGGGTCTTTCATGCAGAGCTCTAAGCCTTAAAACGTAAAAATCAAACCAAAACAACCCTGTTATGGGCAAGTGTCTCTGTCTCCCTTTTTTTTTCTTTTAGAAAAAATACTTCATGATAAAAACACAAATATACATGAATGGCAACTGAAAAAGCATTGCTTCCTTCTAGAAAACCACTAGGATTTGCATAAACCACTTCACTGTCTGGTAAATGATTATCTGCTCTGTCAGTCCCTAGGGACTTTTAGCATTAGGTTATTTGTATTTTTATAGATAAGGAAAGTTCTGAATTTGCAGGTGGGTATTTGTTAAACTCTTCAAATAATGACAGTTTATGAAACTGGATTTTCCAAAAGTCTTAAAAAAGTCAATAAAAAACATTTCCTCTCCTGTATGATGATAACCACATAAATAAAATTAAAGGCCTTGAAGGAGTTTGAATGTGTGCTGTGCATAGCCTGTTAATTATTTCCCTTTAGTAGAACTGGGATGTGTTCAGGCTAAAACCTCAAAAAATACCACTTCGAGAATTGGAAAGGAAGTTTAAAAGAATTTCTATTATCACTTTTAAAGCATCCACAAGGAGACATTTAAAGCAATTTAAAACACAACCTGGCTGCTTCTGTTTGGTATTTTGCTCGCTGAAGTAGATTGCCCAAGATGGTTTGAGGAAGAGATTGATGTCATTCAGTGTTGGAATTTTGCTGGGGTCCAATTCTGGAAAAGCAGATTGACATTAACATTCTTGTAATTAAGTACATGTCCTGACAGTGAAATAATAGCCACCTTCGAATTTATTTATTATTTTTTATCTAGCAACTGCAGCATAATGTATTAAACTTCGGCTTGCTGAAGCCTGGCAGTGTTACAGGTAAATTTGCATAAACTCTAACTGATGCTTTTTCCTGTATTTAATTTTCAGGTACAAATAGTTTGAAACAGTTTCTTTCATTTTGAGTTCATCTACAGCGACACTGAAAACTTTCATTTTATTTCCATTTTATTTTTTGTGGTTTTTGGTCTTCTACAACACCATGTTTTTATCTAGGGGTGTAAAGCATGAGGGCTTATCTTGTTTATCTTCAGGTGACATCAGTGTCTTCAGAGTCAGAGGGGTCACAGTCAAAGCACGTCTTTGTGTAGGCAAAGGACAGAGTACCAAGGCTGATCTGTTACCATCACGATCATCATGGCTGACATTTCTGAGGGGCCATGTGTGCCCATTTGATCCTCATAGCAATCCTGTGACGTGTGTGTAGATTTCACAGTTCCTTATTGAAAACCCTTAGGGTCAGATGTGTTTCAGAATTCAGAATTTTTTGGAGTTTAGAAAGGTAATCAGGGATAATACCACATATGACACAAAATCTCCAGTGGGGTCTGGGAAAGCACCTCAGAAGCAAGCCCGTTAACATTTCTTCAGGGAAACATATGAGTAGTCACACTGAGTAGAATAAATAAAAGCCATAAATACTTCCATGTTAATTCAGATCAGGTCTTGCCCCCCAGTGACGTTGGGCATCATCTTATGAAAACATTTTTGTGTCTTTCCGAACTTTTGGTAAATACCAAATAGATAAAGTTAATAACAGGTAACAAAATTTTACTCTTGTTTTGGAAAAATAGAAGAAGCTTGGTGCTTTCTTTTCCTGCTGTACAGTATTCGAGAACCCCCTCCTTTTTATAATCCCCTATGAATTATACTGACTACGTAGGCAGTAATTACTCTTCAGCTTTCTGTAGATGGTAAATTTCTCAAAGCCATGCAAGAAGGATATTTCATACAGAATGAGTGGAATTTAACAAGGTGAAATATCACAAGGAAAAACAAAGTTCAAGCTGCAAGGATGGAGGCATTGTGTCTTAGCTGACAGGCATTTAGCAGTATGTTAAATGAACTGACAATGTGAAGAGGCTACCAGCAATGTGAATGCACTGCAGCTACATAGCGGAGGTGCAATATTTAGAATGTGAGAGTTAGCCCAGTCTCACTGGATCCAGACCATATCTGGGGTCTTGGCTTCATTTTTGGATGGGATATTTTAAAGGGAGATGCGGGCAGTATGAAATCATTTCCAGGTGAATTGAGCAGGAGGATGGAAACACTTGAAGCTATGTCATGTAAGACACAGGTGAGATAATTGGGCAAGTTTAGTTGAAAGTTTTGCCAGCTTCTAGCAGTATTTGACTACGGTACCTGCTCAAATGAATAATTTTAGCTTCATATCGATTGGCTGCCAGCTGTATGCCACATCCTAAGCTGTTAAACGTTCAGGATACAAGGTGAAAAGACAGGGGCCCTGCCTTTCATGGGCTTTGTGTCTAATAGGACATGGAAGTGTACACAGCTATTTCCAATACAATACGATAAGTGGAACAGTAGCCACAGTACAAAGGCAGCACAGAGAAATTATGATTAGCTCTCTGTGGTGATGGGAGATAAAAGGCTAAAGCCTTCAGAGAGAAACTGAATTCTGAGCTGGGTTTTGGAAAAGAAATTTAAGCGAGTAAGATAAAATTGAGAAGGGACAGCATAGGCTCGTTCAAATATTTGGAAAGATGTCCTGTATTAGTAGGATTGACATGATTCAGTATGATCTCAGGGGCTCAGGGACCAGTTGGGGAAATGCACAGGGAGAGAGATTTAAAAGAGGTCTTTGATAGAGCTATCCAAAGGTTTCTTTGGACTGTTTGGAGTTCCTAGTCCCTGGATGTGTTGAAGCACAGACAAGTCAATTGTTGGGCAGCAATAGTACAATAGTACACGGTGGGGGCTGAGTGTCATGCAGTGGATAGAGTGAAAAGCATAGTGGGTGTGGATTCTAGGATCCAGCTCTAGAACCCATTACTTCTACCTACTGGCTCTGTGACCTGAGCTCGGATTGTTACGAAGTTAACATTAGCGTTCTCAGAATAGCACTTGATACGCAGTAAGTGCTAAATAAGTAGCTAATAAATAGTAGCTATTATCGTTGTCATTGGATGGGTGGTTGACATACTCTTTGAAGTCCATCTCACCTTGAAAGACTTTGAATTTCTGCAGATTTCTACAGCATTTTCAAAGAGGCTGGTACTGCACAAATCTCTCTAGCTCATGTTTTTCTTTTTCTCCTAGATAAAGTGGCCTCGTGAATAGGAATGCCTGCCCAGATATCAGAATTGGACATCATGGATGAAGATCAATTAATTGAAGAAGTCTTGGATAAGTTTGTTAATTGCCATGAACAAACGTATGAAGAATTTCTGAGCACTTTTACTCATCTTTCAAAAGGTAAAATGAAGTAAACTTTCTACAGCAGTAGAGATAAAGAATTTTATTATAATTTTATGTCTTTGCTGCCTTTTCAGAAAGACTGTGCAATAAGCATCCATTCATTTCTTTTGATAAGCTAATCAGGTGTTCGAGACCTATGCATGTAAATACCAACATTTTTATACAACCAGGAGTTGTATTATGGAGTCAGAACCATTGCATTTGAGAATTAAAAGGGACCTGAGAAATCATTTTGTATAATTCCTTTATTTTTGAAGAAATGTAACTGCAAAGAGTGGAGGTTTTTTAAAGCGTATTTAAAACTTTAAAGAAATAAAGCATAGTGTAGGCTGTAGAGTTTCACTGTATCCATTTGAATCCTGGCATTCCTTCTTGCTGGGTATGTGACCTTGGGGGAGGGGCTTGAGTAAAGGGGGGTAATAATAGTACCTTAAAGGTTGATGAGGGTTAATTGAGTTAATCCAAGTCAAACTCTGAGCATAGTGGCTAACACATAAATACTTAATGGATGCTAGATATTGTGTTGTTGTCCTTGATATGACGATGATGCTAGAATTTCTGTAGAATGGAAACAAACCTTTAGATGGGAGATGATTAACTGAGGCCTAAGGCCCATGTTGTGTGTTTCATTGTGTGTCTTGTGTTTTTTCAATTGAGCCAACATTGAAAAGTTGGGAAATTTTACGTAAAAATATCGACTCGCGGTTTTATTTTGTTTTGTTTTGTTTTTTCCGATTAAGAGAGAAGACCTGTTACCTCTTATTTCCCTGATGGCAATAGCAGCTTGAGCTTGGGAACCCTTGTCCTGTGAGCCCCCTGTTTATCACACCCTCTGGCACTCACACATTCTAAAAATGTGTATATACACCTTGCCTGCTTCATTGACCCAAGTGGCACCTGTAGGCATTTGAGTTTGTTCTGGGTTCTGCTTCAAATGGCCTGCTACTGGCTTGCTCTCAATTTGGTCCTTTGTGGGTCATTGATCCACATTTGTGAGGCAGTTGGTTCTCCACCTTACTGCACTTTGGACTCACTGGAGGGTATTTTAGAGCATGGTGATTCTGGGGCCCCCTCTGAATCTTAGGTGGGGCCCAGAAATCCGTATTTTGTAAAAATTTCTCTGGTGATTCAAATGTGTACCCGATTGAGAACAGGGAGTTTCAGAATCTCCTGGGGTGATGACATTTTCAAGATACTTGACTTGATGACTTCAAGTCATGATTCATGTGTCCTTAACAAATGTGTAAGAAGGGTATTTACAATGAAGAAAAGGAAAAGTGATTCTACCCTGTTTCTTTTGCAAGACAGTTGGAATATCGATATTTGTTTTGTTTACAATTTTAAACTGTGGACTATGTTTTTGTTTACACTTAATGGGAAAATTAGGAAATAGCTAGTTTACTTTGGGGCTGTGAATGATCTGTTTTGACAGGATATGTGGATCAGGGGTGCCTGGGTGGCTCAGTCGTTAAGCGTCTGCCTTCAGCTCAGGGAGTGATCCTGGCGTTATGGGATCGAGCCCCACGTCAGGCTTCTCCACTGGGAGCTTGCTTTTTCCTCTCCCACTCCCCCTGCTTGTGTTCCCTCTCTCTCTGGCTGTCTCTCTCTCTGTCAAATAAATAAATAAAATCTTTTTAAAAAAAAAAGGATATGTGGATCAAATTAATCTTGATTAATGACCAAATCATCTTTTGGCCTATGGACTTGGGTTTGGGAAGATGTTTGCTCTCTCTGAGCCTAATGATTTTGTTCCATGCTCTCTGTACCTAACAGAGCAGTGTGAATGGTTGGGGTGGAGTTTTGGAAGCAAGACTAAAACTAGCAGGATTAATACATTCTGAATGCCAATGGCATTTTGATAATCCATATTATTTTGGAAATTACTTGTAAAGCTGACTTTATGTTCATACTCTGAAAAAGTAAGAACTTCTTGCAAGCACTTGAATATTTTAAAGAGGTTATAATGTTTTTGTTTTGAGGGTAAGGGGTATATTCTGTTTTCAGATTGCCGTAAGGTCATCACATGCTGAGAAACTGTTGCAGATGTGGTGACTTCATTGCGAGTTCAGTTTTGGGCCCCAAATTGAGCTGAAATAGATGATGCAAGTCACATAAACTGCATCTCCAAGCACACTCTTTTTTTCTCCCTCCTTTCAAAATATCCCCAGGCGCCAGTTCACATTATAAACTAATGACCTGAAAAACTTCCTCTTAAAGCACAAAGAATTGTGAGTGCAAAAATGTGTCTTAAATTAGTAAGCGTCCTTGTCCCCCCTGAAACATTTAAGTACCTTCTGAAAAATCAAACAGCACTTAGGGACAGCCTAGGAGTCGAGTGATAGCCCGCAGAATTGGTCGAAGTAAATGTGGTTAGTTCTGTTTTAAGGAAGACATGAAAGCTGTTTCTTGAAATTTTCCCCCTTCTTTCCAGCCCTTCATCTGTCTTTGTGTGCTCGGTTATTTCGCTGATGTATAGAATCCTCTCTCCGTGAAAATGGTTATCACCACACACGCTCACGTACATTTCTTAAGTTTGGTTTCTCAAGTCTATTACGATTTCCCCTGATTGACTGTTCTATTTATTTTTATAATAGTTATATGCCAGAATGCTTATAGGATTCATTTTCTTTCCAGGAGTGTTAAAAGGGTCAGTAATCCTATTAAAAATATTTCCCCGGAAAAAATTAAACTATAGCCTGATTGAAAGAAATTCACATTACTGCTTCAGACTGTTGGAAAATCATTGGAAGCTGTAAATATTGTAGCAAATTCTTGCTCCAGTACATTGATGTTGATCACGTTTTGAAGGTTTTTTTTTTTTTTAAAAGCAACTCTGGTTTTTTAAACCATGGTACATACTTGATAATAAATACAGTGTTCTATCAAAATGTTTAAAGAGACACATTAGTTATTTGTTTTAAACAGTATATAATTGTATATTGATGTATTGAATTCTCAGTAGTGTCATCAGTTCAAGAGAGTAAGACCCAAGTCATAAGATCTGTATTAGAAAATCAGTGTGCAGATTTTAGTTTTATTCATTATTGGTGAAGATATTATTATATTATTGATATTATTGTGAGTAAAGATAAGAGGCTAAGTTTCAGTCTTTGGCATCTCAGTTTCTTTGTGAAGGTGATTAATTTATAGGTCTTTCTAAACTATCCGTCTAAAGGAAAAATGTGCTTTTCCCTCCTTGTCTGACATATTTCTATCATTTGCTTAAGTTATAAAAACACAGATGTGAAAACGTATTTGATTTTCTGTTAATGCATTTATTCATTTATTCATTCATTAATTCTGTGTCTCCTAATGGTCTATGTATTGTTTTAGGCACTGAGGATCCAAAAATATAGTTTGTGTTTTCAAGCACTCATATTCGAGGAGGAAAGATAAATAAGTAGACAAAAAAATTATACTAGTGTGATAAGTACCATAATGGAGAAAAGCACAGAGTTCTGTGAGAGCTCATGGGGGGGCCATAGAGCCCCTACTTGGGTGGGGAGCGCAGTATAATCCACCCGTTGGAGAGGGTGCCCGTGGTGAGTCTGTGGTAACCACTGAATCAAAACTTGCCTTGAGTCCTAAGATATAAATAAAATAAAATAAAATAAAATAAAATAAAATAAAATAAAGTAAAATAAAGTAAAATAGAGTGCAGGAAGTTTTGACAGATAAGAGCCAAACTGAAAGATTTAAAAATGCCTCCATTGTTGATTGTCCTTTGGATCATGTTTCCATTTGTTTTAGTACTAATATACCTGTTCTTTAAATAATGTATGGTGGAGGTGGAGAGGTAGCCTTGTTTTAGTAAGAGTGAGAGTTATTTCTAATTTCCTTCCACACCAAGGTTACCACGCGATCTGATTTGGGAGCCATCTGCTCCCATTTTTTAGAGTGTTAATTACTACTCACATTGCGGTCACACAGAAATTATATATTTAAGAAGCCAGTGACTTAGAAATGGACGTTCAATCTTTTCAAGTCCATTTTGTTACATATAGTAGAAACTTCAGGGGGGGAGTTTACAGTAATTACATCCAATTCTCAATCTTTCTCTCTCTCTTTCTCTCTCTCTCTCTCTCTCTCTCTCACACACACACACACACACACACACACACACTCTTATTTTTCTGATTTTGTTCTTCAGGCTACATGATTAATTTTCATTAAAGTTACCCACTTTACCAACTGTTTAACTTAAAATATTTTGGAAATTGAAATGAATCTACTGTGATTTTATGATTAACTGTTAAATAAGTCTTTGTTTTTCATTCTCTCCTTTTAATCTTAAATCACGTAGGATCCAGTTTCTAAGTGATTCTTCTGGTTTCTGTATTACCACATAACAGCTTTCTGTGCACTGCTATATTTATCTACTTTAACCTGTTTTCTTATGTCTAGATCAAAGATTTTGTTTCTGATTTTGATGTGTGATTTCGTTTCTAGTTCTCTTTATGCTATTCTCATTTCGCTTGCAATACTTTGTGCTTTTAGCGTTTTATTATTCTTTCAATAAATCTTTGAAAAAAAATCCCATCAACTCAACCTTCCTCTCCCTTTATACTTGTTAATATAAGAATTAAATTCTCCCTGAGGTAGAACATTCAGGAAAAATGGCCAATGCCTGTGGCTTTATAAACTGGTGGTGGTCTGGCCTTTGATTGTTCCAAACTCTTAGAGTTTCAAAACCTCTAAATAGGTTTTGGTTTTTCTTAGATTTTAGTAATCTTCTGAGATTACTCTAATCACGAGAGAGCTTAATCCATATTTTCTACTTTATTCACATTTAGTTCTTTAAGGAGCTATGCCAACCCTCTATCATCATTGCAAATTTCAGGAATGTGCAGTTACCATATGATGTGATCATTAGGTCCACCTGTCTAATATGGAGCTTCTAGCCCATGTGGCTGTCAGTTGAGTACTTGAAATGTGGCTAGTGCTGCCCACTGAGTTTTAAATTTCATTTAATTTTAATTTGTTTAAGCTTAAATAAAAATATTGCTACTCAGTTCAGTTATTGGAAAACTTAAATGTATTTGGGACAGCTTGGCTATGTGAATCAACTTTTTCAAATGTAAATTTTATGAGATGTAGAGTAGTTCCCTACCACCCATCTGTGGTTTCACTTTCCGTGGGTTCAGTTACCTGTGGTCAACCAGGATGTGGAAGCAGATAGTCCTCCTTCTGAATTATCATCGGGTCATAGTAGCCCAATGCTACACCACAGTTCCTGCCTCATTCACATCACTCCATCTCTTCCAGTAGGCTTTTTATCATCTTATATCATCACAAGAAGAAAAAGGGTAAATACGGTATAAGATTTTGATAGAGAGACCACATTCACAGAACTTTTATTATAGTATGTTGTTATAATTATTCCATTTTATTATTAGCTGTTGTTAAAATCTTACTGTACCTAATTTATAAATCAAACTTTATTGTAGGTATGTATGTACTAGAAAAAACCAGTATAGATAGGGCTTGGTACTGTCTGCAGTTTCAGGCATCCACTGAAGGTCTTGGAACAAATTCCTTGTGGAAGAGGGAGTGACTACTACAAATACAGATCAAATACTTCTGATGAAAAATTCATATCTGAATTGAGATACGGTATAAATGCAAAATATGCCCAGGGTTTTGAAGACCTAGTATGAAAACAGAATGTAAAATATCTCAATAATATTTTTATTTTAACTACATTTGAAATGACAATTTTTGGAAAATTGGCTTAAGTAAAATACATTATTAAAATTAACTTCACTTTCTAAAACTTTTAAAAATGTGGTTGCCTGAAAATTTAAAATCACATCTGTGGCTTATGTTATATTTCTCCTGGGCAGCACTGCTATAGATCTGTAATTCTTAAACTGGGCTGAATATCAGAAAAAACTTTTGTACTGTCAAACTTGTGTAAGACTAGGGGCACCTAGGTGGCTCAGTCGGTTAAGCATCTGCCTTTGGCTCAGGTCAGGATCCCAGAGTCCTGGGAGCAAGTCCGACATCAGGCTCCTTACCCAGCAAGGAGGCTGCTTTTCTCTCTGCTACCCACCCCCAACTTGTGCTCTCTCTCTCTCTAGCATGCTCTCTCTCTCAAATAAATAAATAAAATCTTACAACAAAACAACACTTGTGTAAGACTAAAAATTTCCAGACACTATCCTGGGCTTATTAGATGAGAGGCTCTATGCTGAAGGGGGTCTAGGAATTTTTACATTCATAAGGCTCTTAACTAATAATTTGGCTGTACCACTAATTTTGAGAACCAGGGGAGAAATAATTGGAGTTAGGGAGCCCAGCAAGGAACCTGAGCAGAAATATGCCTGGGGGGGGTATGGACCAGGGCTGGAGAGGGGGACACGGAAAGCAGGGAAGGCTAATGAGACCCTGACGGCACTTGGCAACCAGTGAGTGACAGAGGATTAGGGAGAAAGAGTCAAAGATGAGTCACACATGTCTTGCCCGGGAGAGGCCGAGGCCCACAGAGGCCGAGGGACTGTTCAAAGGTACACAGTTCTCGTTTCAGGAGGCTTTTGTTTCTTTCCTTAGTGAGCGTCTGTTCTGTCAAGAGCTTAGGATCCTGGGCTGGGATTTGCTTTATGCTTCCAGACTGATAAGTTTTGAGTTGTCAGTTCAGCCAAAGGAATATCACTGCTGGTACTTGACAAGTTCTAGAAAATGTAATTAAAAACGAAAGTAGTGACAGCGCATAAAACAACACACTTCCGAAGTTGACATATCATTTTGGTCCCCAAAGCTATTTTGAGTTGGAACGTCAGAAAAACACATCTTTAAACTTCCATAGGGGTACAGAGAGTCTTTTCCCAATCTGAAGGATGCCTTTAAGACCTACTGTAGAAAAATACCGCAGAGAAAAAAGTAGAGAAAGCAGCTGGCCCTCTTACCAATCTCAGAGCAGGAAAGGAATTTCAGTGGAGCATAAAAACAGCTTTCTCTCATAAAAGAAAACACCACAACAAAAAATAATCCTTGCTGTGTAGCCTTTTGCGGTTGTTTTCAGTGGAGTATTAGACAGAGACCAGCGGGCTTAACACTGTTTTGATACCCTTGCAACTGGCAGATTGCCTGCCAGAGGGGAAGCTGGAAACGAACGGCCCGGCTTTCTGCTTCCAGGTGGCATGCACGCCACATTTTCTGCGCAGTTGTTGTCAGTCACTTTAATTCCCTACTGAATATTGAGTGGTGTTTTTAGTTCACAGGCCATTTGCAGTGTCTTTCTGTTTCTCCTTTTTTTTTTTTTTTTTTTTCCGTTAGCCACACTGAGAAAAAAAAAGGCAGCTTGGAAGGCACGTTTGCAAATGTGAGTGTAACAGTGAAGTGCATGCACAGTGGAAAACAGCCCAGCAAATAGCAGTAACCTTCCTTGGACTTAAGACATAGGCCATTGGAATGTAAACCTCAAGAGAAAGTTGTAGGAGGCATCCTAGGAGGACCGGCTAATGAAAGCAACCGGGCCATTAAAAACCCCCACTCATTAGTCTGGCAGCCCAAGGGAGAGAATAAGGAAGCCCTGTCAAAGCTTTTCATTGACTCTTTTTTTTTTTTTGGTATTGCTGAAAAGATTAAAAAAAGAAAAAAGTTCATGGTTTTATATTGATTTAATATCGTCTTTCTATCAGTAGCCGTATGTATGTGACTTCTCTGTCAAAACACAGTACCAAATATCACCTAGAAGGCTGAAGGAGGGAAAAGTGTTGAGCAAAGTGAAATCATTTGTAGCAGAGCCTGATGGAAGAAACTGCCCCAGAAGCAGTCCCCTCTTCTTTCTCTTTGGGGGAACATCTGTAAACTGTAATTAAGCAATTTTCATTTGTTTCTCTATTCCTTTTGTCATCACTAAATCACTACATTTAGGGAACAAATTGACAAATTAGGAAACACAGAAAACTGCTGGTTCAGTGGTGGAAGGAAATTTCCCCCCTCAGATTATGATACATTTTGAATTGATTAAGCTATTTTGTTTTAGATATATTAGTGTAAATGTTCAGCTGCGGTTATTACAATTCATAGTCTACCCATGAATGTTTGGTCCATAGATAATCGTTTGTTTTCTGTGCCTGCTGTAGTTCAGGTGTAATTGGATAAAGGAGAGAAAATGTGTTTAAGTATTTACAACATTTTGAATTATAACCATTAAATTTATTTTTGGCAGTGTTTTAATGCATAGTATTTTGTTGCAATAAATTTATTTCTCAGTGAAATAAAATATTATGAGCTTTTTAATTTGGTTGTCATACAAATAAAGAGCAATTTTCTTTGATTTTCTTTATATGTTTTGAACATGTATATATCATATATATTTCGTGTGTGGATACAAATGAGAGAAGTTAATTTTCTTAGGGAAATGGAATCTTGAACTTTTACAAAATACAAGCAGAAAACTGCTAAGTGGCCAAATAAACTTTTAAGATGGTCACATCAGCATTTAAGTGGCTGATGAAAACAATATTGAGTGAGTGCACAGTTGTTTTGTATGCATTTGTCTTTAACTTGAGACGTTATTTCTACTCATCATTGTTAAATGTACTGTTATACTTGAAGAGAAAGAGTAAATTACTTAGCTTGAAACTGAGGTGGTCTTAAGACTATGTCCTTTGATTCAGTTGAATGGGTCTGTATTCAAATGTGAGTGGCTTTCAAATCTGGAATCTTTCAACCATAGAACAATAATATTTTCTTTGAAATGGTCAGCTAAACCCAAAGGGATACAAACAGGAAACTTTATCGCAATCAAACTCATATCTTCTTTGTATGAAAATCAAACCACAGTCTGTCTAGTTTGAGATTGTTAGTGTCTTTTTTTTTTTTCCCCTCCTACTTGGATTCCCTCCAGATGAGATAAAGTGGCACCACTTAGCTCATTCTCCTTGAAGCCCACTGCTTCTTTAGCACAGAGAAGAATCATACCATTTTCATGTGTTTTTTGGCCTTAGCCTGCCTGTGCATTTGGTTTTATAGTGTATGGATTGCTGATTAGAAAAAAGGGATTGTGGATCAAGTGCCACATTTTCCTTCTCTTCTCCATCAATTATGCTTTGTGTGACTTGTAACCAGTCATCTAATTTCTGGGTATTACACTTAGTCCCCAATTAAAGTGTCAATGCTGTTCTTCTTGCAAATGTTGAGATCATTTCGGTATTGACTGTGTTCCTGCTATATTTTAGGCATTGAGCTAAAATCTGGGAATATAAGATGAATGAGACAGAGTCCCTAGTCTGATATGTCATTCTTATTTCTGTGTGCTCTGTGTTTCAAATGCTCTAGATGTGTGAAGGCACACTAGCAATCAAACAGACTGTATAGTTAGAGGGGTTGGTAAGCTAATACTAACTACTTTTCACATAGTGCTGATAAAACAGTAAGCAGAATATTGCCTTTGGTCTGGGGGACTCAGTTTTTTTTTTTTTTTTTTTTTAAGATTTTACTTATTTATTTACCAGAGAGAGAGGGAACACAGGCAGGGGGAGGAGGAGAGGAAGAAGCAGGCTCCCAGTGGAGGAGCCTGATGTGGGGGTCCATCCCAGAACGCAGGGATCACGCCCTGAGCCGAAGGTAGATGCTTAATGATTGAGCCACCCAGGCGCCCCAAGGGGGACTCAGTTTTAGATTAGAATAAACCCTCTATATAAGTTTAAAAAAGAGCAATCAGAATGATTAGACCAGTGGATTTTTCATACTGCTTTTTCTCCTTTTTTGACTTCATCCTTTTTTTTTTTTTTTTTTAATGAGGGATGCACTGAAGTGCCCTGAAAAAAAAAATGAGGGAATGTGAAAGACATGTACAATTTAAGTGTGTTCTTGCATTGCCTTAATGCTTTATGCCAATGAATGAGTCCTGGATTATTACGAGTTTGTGCAGAAGATGTTATTCCACCTTATAAAGTTTGAAAACTCCTAAAAAGCATTTATTTGTAAAGGGATAGAAAAAAAATCACTTTCCCTGACTTTCTCCAACTTATATGAATAAAAGAGGTTGTCTTAAGTCAATGTATCATTGTGTGGGCAGGCAGAAGGAGAGCATAATCTCAGGGTTAAGGAAAATTTTTTAGGTTGATGGGATTTAGTTTTATGAAGAGTTTAGTGTATTGCCCTTACATTTCTCATTTTGTTGCAAGCAGGGCCAGTGTAATGGAAGGGGTTCTATTTGAGCTTAGGATTCAGAAGACCTGGTCCACGCATTTATTAATTCTTTGACACCGCAGGCCTGCCACTTAATTTCTCTGAATCTGTAAATCAGGGGTAATTCTGCCTGCTCAGTGTGTCTCATAGGTTTTGATGTGAATCCGATGAAATATACATGAAGGTACTTGGTAGGTTTTAAAGATGTACTCCAGTGTAGTTTTATTTATGGGGACTAGTAATGATTTAAAAGAGAAACATCAAGGTGAAATATTAAATAAATCTTGAGTCTACAATATAAAAAAAGTAAAATATTATTTACAGTGTTAACTGTCCACATCTTGTTCCTTGATGGAGTCAAAACCAACTCTGTATGGTATATAATGTGTGGTGTCTATGTATAGTGTCTATTGTATAGTGTAAGACTACACAGTTCAGGGAGTAATCCTACACTGGCCTCTGGTGGATAGACTAAATAGTATGTTTACACAGAACCTGTAGGCAATGGTATTTATATACTTTGACAAAGATGTCCATACTACATCTTTTTTTTTAATTGAAGTGTAATTGACACATAATGTTACATTAGTTTCAGGTATACAACATAGTGATTCAACAACTCCGTACATTGTACTGTGCTCACCACGTGTAGCTACCATCTGTCACCATACAACACTATTAAAATTCCATTGACTCTATTCCCTCTGCTATACCTTTCATCCCTGTGACTTTTTCATTCCATAACGAGAAGCTTGTACCTCCCTCTCTCTTTTTAGTTCTCAATTTTTACGTTCTACTCTAAGGACTCTTTACTTGGGAGTCTTACCTTAAGTATTGCCTGGGAGATGCTTATTAAAATG
The DNA here is from genome assembly GCF_017311325.1 of Ursus maritimus. Taxonomy (NCBI): domain Eukaryota; kingdom Metazoa; phylum Chordata; class Mammalia; order Carnivora; family Ursidae; genus Ursus; species Ursus maritimus. The sequence continues at coordinate 22,094,446 of NW_024424786.1, forward strand.
TGGATTCTTGGGGAATCAGTCCCCAAATTTTGGTTCAGCAGTGCTAGTGTACGGACCAGGAGCCTTTGACTTCTGGACCAACTTTCAGAAATATACCCTGAATGAGATCGAGGAGAGGTATGGGGAGATGTGTGTATTCAATAAATTCCCTGCTTTTGTATGTATTGCATTTTCCTAGGAATAAGGTCCACAGCTTTCATGAAATTGTCTGCACCCCCTGCCCAGATGGTAAGAACCATTATTTTACTTTTTTTTTTTTTTTT
>NW_024424786.1:22094718-22113206 GCF_017311325.1 Ursus maritimus
TTTTTTTTTTTTTTTTAAAGATTTTATTTATTTATGTGACAGAGAGACAGCCAGTGAGAGAGGGAACAGAGCAGGGGGAGTGGGAGAGGAAGAAGCAGGCTCCCAGCGGAGGAGCCCGATGTGGGACTCGATCCCGGAACGCCAGGATCACGCCCTGAGCCGAAGGCAGACGCTTAACGACTGCGCTACCCAGGCGCCCCCATTATTTTACTTTAACCATAATTTTTTTGTTTAATGTCACCATTTTGTATTATTTAAAAGGCATTTTGACAGTAAAAAAGAATGATGGATTACAAGAATAATTTTACCGTGATCTTGCTGATTCTGATACAGAGGCTAGTGTATACTTGCTTATGGAATTTTAGAGTGGGCTTTGGTTCAGCATACATTCTGTCCCAAGCCTGAAGGATTAAAGAGCATGTGTGTACAGGCCAGAGTTACTCCATCACAGGGAAATCTGGCTACTTGTGTTATTGCCGGAAGAACTGTGTTTTTTATGAGCATTTCGCCATTGGCAAGTGCACAGGCAACAGTGTCGGGAGACCAGAGGCATCTTGTCGCCTGTACTTCTAGGAAATGCGCCTCCAATAATCCTGGTGCCTTTGGTACCTTTTTTGCTGTATATTATATACACGAAGATACTTTTAGAGACTTATTCAAGTGTAACATTTTATGATTAGGTAACTAGGACTTAAAAGAGGGACATCAAAGTTGAATATTAAAAGAACCTTGAGTCTATAATATAAAAAATGTAAATGTGAAATATTATGTATGTGTATGTATTTTTTCTTAGTATTTCTAGGAATGACTTTTTAAGAAGGAAGGAGATGCATACAGGTATTCTCCCTCGATTAAAGATTCAAAAAGACTTGGTTAGATAAAATGTTTTTCACCTCTACAGATAAGTTTGTTTTTTTGTTCATGGTGGGAGAGTTAGAAAATAAAAAGCCATGAACACACACACCCTCACACACAGACAGGAAAACAAAAAATGCACTCTTTCTATAGCAGTAACATTTGTAGCTGCTCCCTGGTCCCTCAGAATAAAGATAACATTTTCCAGCCTCCTTGCAGCTGGGTATAGCTGTTTGCCTAAGTTTGTGCCAGTAAGAAGTGAGGGGAGCTGATACGTGTAACTTGTAGGTAATATCTTTAAGAAACATGTCCTAGACTCTTAATCCTTCTCCCCTGGCTGAAAATAGGCAATTGTCAGAGCAGTCCTTAGACACAGAGATGGAAGCCATGTGCCGAGGATGGCAGAGCCTCCCTCCAGCCTGTATCCCTGGACCATCACATGGAAAAGAGCCTGCCCACTTGCCCTAACCTGTTACATGAGAGAGAAACAAAATTCTTATTTGAGCTGCTCTGTTTTGGTACCTCCTTGATATAATAGCTTAAACTATGCCTTCACTAATGACAGAAGGGAACAGAGGTACACACTTTCTTCTCTTTTTTTTATTCTCTTGCCTGGAGCAAGATTGTGTTGTGCACCATCATGGACCATGTTGGAGAAGGGTGGTGCCCTAGGGATGGCAGAGCAGAAAGGAAGAAGGAGCCTGGGTTCTAGAATGATTCTGTGAAGCAGAATAACCATAATATTATGGGTTATCTGCATCTCTATTAGTGCATGAGAGAGAAATAAACTTCCATCCCATTTAAGCCATGCTTTCTTGAGGTGTCTGTTTCATACAGCTAAAGCTATATCCAGTTAACTAATTAATAAAACTGTAATCCTGTGTCTTAGAGATAAACCGTGGGTGTACACCTCCTTGCTGAATTGTTCATGGGACTTAGAGACAACCAGAATTTGAATCTGAGCTCCGCTGCTTCCTGACGAGGTCTTCTTGGGAAAGTTTTTTAAATCTCTGAGTTTCAGTGTTATCATATGTAAGATGGACATAATAACCTCTACCTTGCAGATGTTTTATTAGGATTAAATAATTATATATACAAAACCCACACATACATATTTATGTTTGTTTATTTATTTATATTAACAGTACCAAATTACCGTAAGGGCTCAATGTGATATTTCATTTATATATTCAGCAAATTTATTATAATTTTTATAAAAGTGATATCATATTATACATACTTTTTGTAACTTGCTTTTTCACATAATGAATTATGAACTTCCCAATTAATAAGTATGATAATTTAATAGAACTGTTAAAGACTGCATAGTATTCAATTGTGTGGATATGCTATAATTTATTTAACCATTCTCTTTTTTGTTGGCCATTTAGTGATTTCCAATTTTTGGCTATTATAAATGATGTTACATTGCACATCCTCATTCATTCGGTAAATGTTTATTGAACACCTACTATGTGCCAAGTGCTGCTCACATAAATGACCAAAAGAGACATAGGTCATTACCTTCAGGGAATTTGCATCCTAGAAGGGGGAGAGAGCAAGAAACAGTAAACATAATAAATAAGAAAAATATTTGTGTTAGGAGATAGTAACTGCTGTGGTAAAGAAACAAAATATACAGAGCAGGATGTGGGGATCATAGTGCTGGTGGGGGATATAGGGTTGCATTTTTATGTAGAGTGATGCGATAAGGCCTCCTTGGGAAGGTAAAATGTGAATGAAAATTGGAAGGAGCTGATGGAGGAAAGCCTGTGGATTCTTGAAGGAAAGGCATTTGAGGCCAAGGGAACAACCAGTGTGGAGGCCTGGTGACAGCAGCGCTTGGCCTGGTTGAGGAGCAGTGAGGAGGTCAGTGTGGCCAAGAGTGGCAGGAGCAAGGGTGAGTCGGGGAGCTGAGGTCAGAGGGTATGGAGGTCGTGGGGCAGATGATGCATGGCTATGGATAGCCTTGTAGGTCCTAGTAATGCCTTTGGCCTTATTTATTTATTTTTTCAATAGCTACATCTTTGTACCCTTCTTATTTATGGCCTTCGGATAAATTTTTACTCATGGAAATTCAAAGATATGCAGAAATTTAAGGCCTTGATTAAGTAAAAAATTTCAAGGGAATAGATTAGACATTTTTGGCTTTGTAGTGAAATCTTTCCCCACTTACTTAATTATTTCTTTTGGACAAATTCTTAGACATGGAAATGCTGGCTGAAAGATATGCAAAATGTTGTGCCTTTGAGTGAGTAAAAGTTTTAAGAGAATAAATTATATGTTTCTCACAGGCAGAAGCCACGTCTTGTACTTTCTTAACTCCTCGAGTCTTTCAGCTCAGCACGCAGTGAACTCACTGGTTGATGGGTTGAGCATCACTCTGCATTCAGTCTTAAATGTTACGTGCTTTTTGGAGTGGAGAATGGATATTTTGCCTTTCAGGAACTGTGAGTAATTTCCTGACAGAGAGGTCCCTGCTTACATTTTAGTTGGAAGAGGTAGACAGTGAATAATAAGAAAGGTAGTTTCAGGTGATTTCAGATAAATTTGAAGAAAACAGGACCATGTAATAGAGTGGCCCCATGCTAAGGCTGTGACCATGTGAGGAGATAAGGTGATCAGAGAGTTTTAGCCTCAGTGAGTATGTGCATCCTTCCCATTGTCTGGGTGTGGAGGGAAGTTGAAACTCTGACCTTGTCTTTTGTTTTGGTTTCATCCTGTTGTGGCACTGCTCGGAATTGGGTTAGCAATGGTGGTCCTTGGATCAAACTCAACATCAGAATCAAGGGGGTACAAAATGTGGAAACCACCCAAATGTCCATTCACCGGTGGAAACAAAATGGGATCTATCCAGACAGTGATAAAAAGGAGTGAAGTACTGATACGTGCTACAACATGGGTGAAGCTCTAAGATGTTACGCTAAGTGAAGAAGTCAGGCACAAAGACCACATATTGTATGATTACATTTATATGGAATGTCTAGAAAAGGCAGATCTGTAGCTATAAAAAGTAGATGAGTGGTGTGGTTTGCCTGCAGTTGTATGTAGGAACAGGGAGTGCCTGCAAATGAGCCCCAAAGACCTTTTTGGGGTGATGGAAATGACCTAAAGATTTAATTGTGGTGATGGTTGAGTGCTGGTGGGGGATATAGGGTTGACCAACTCTATGTTGACCAAAAATTATTGAATTGTACATTTAAAATAAGTGAATTTTGTAAATTATACCTCAGTAATGGAGAGGTAGAGCTACTATTCATGGATACTTCGATTTTTATTGTAAGTTCTTCACTAGGTGAGTGTATGGCCTTGTGACTCTGGATTTGGCTTAAGAACGAGGAGAGTCCTGTTTGTCTCTCCTAATATTTCCTACTGAGAAAATAAAGTATGTGTGCATAGACTTGAAAGTTTTAAGTAGGTAAGGATTGTGATACAAAAGGAAAGGAACTTCTTGGATTCAGCGAGATCGTACCTTGCATAGACAGTGTCAGCAGCAGCCGTTAAGGATTCTGGGAGCTAAGTAAAGCTGTGCTCAAATGTGTGGGATCTGCTGCGACTGCGGGCCACCTTCTTTCTATGGCCTTGGCTAAATTTGTTGGGAAGGTGAGCTTATCTCATGGGGTGACATGTGTAGCCTCTTTGCACCAAAGTGTAATCCGTTTCACAGGTTGCAAGCATGCTGTATTACCTACTTCCATCTTCACAGGGATTGTTTGTTTTTTTTTTAAAGTAACTTAGGGTGTGCCAAATTAAATTAAAAGAATAGTACAGATTGCAGTGGGAAGATAAGGTGAATATTCTGAGTTATCTAGAAGGAGGAAATATAACCACTTGGAGATAGTGTCTTCAGTTCCGTCTTAGAGACAAAAGAACTCCCTTTGAGAGCTCTTTTTTCCTTTCTGAAATCCTTTGCTGAGGGTCCCTTTAGTTCTTATCTGGATTACTACCTCTACTTTCTACTGCTAACTCCAGTGTCTCAGCTACTCTGCTCCATTCTACCCATTTCCCCGCCTTAGAACACAGCTGTAAATGTGACTCCCAAGGGCCTAGGTAAACTATAGAGTTTTGGTCAGGCCTTCCAAATATTAGCCCTTCCACGTGTCACTGAACGTGTGCTCCCATCTTTCTTAAATACTTTGTGACTCTTCCTCAGGGGCTTTGCTCATGTCATTTTCCCTCTGTGGGATAACCTCAGCAGTGCTCACCCATTGAAATTTTGCTGTCTTTCAAAGCCCAGCTCAGATACTCCATGCCTATGTGAAGCCTCTTGTGATTCTCCCAAACCTATTGTGATTTTGCCGTTCTCTGACTTTGGACTCCCTTCCATTGTCTGCCATAGTTGTGTTCTCTTTTGGTGGTTGGCATACCTAGCTTAACTTCTTAGTTTGTAAAGTCTGTAAGGGCAGGGACTGGGTCTTGCCCATCTTTGTCACCTTGCATATAGTTGATGCTGGGAATGATAACTTTTCAGATTGAATGGATTGCATAACTCAACTGCCACTCAGATTTTCTTCCCATAAATCAACTTTCAGCCACTTTACACTCTCTTCACATTTTTCTCTCTTTGAGTACCTAAAACTGGATGTTTCAAAAATTTCAACTTACTCCTGTTGTGTCCCTCATCTTGGGCTTTGACACACGTTTTTCCAGGCCAGGGTTGTGTATTTGTGTCTTGGCAGCTTGAGAGCTATGACTGTGAATAATGAGTCAATTATCATCCAGCCTCGGGGAAAGCACAATTATTCCTGACTGGCCAGGCTGAGGTAATCCTCTCCTCCCTATGCCCTTTCAAAGAAGAACACAAAACAGTTGGAATTCAGAGCACTGCAAAGGGAATTTAGACAAAACATTTGTCTGCTGAATTTAGCTTCTTTGGATTTATTCTGATTTATGATTGATTGGTTTTTAAATTGCTTATTTATTCCTAACGACTATTGCTCCAGGGGAGGCCAGATACCAAGGAGCGTGTGATCAAGAAGCAGTGGAGTGAAGTAGTTTGGCTGGACAAATCAAGAGCAAATATTATTGTCCAGAGAAACATTGCTCTAAGCTAGGAATACAATGTGAAAATCACCCCTGACTTTCAAAGTACCCAACCTTGTTATAAGCATGATTGCTTATAAAGAGAATAGGGGTATTCTCTTTGCAGAAGGCTTTTTGCAACTACCCAGTGTTGCCCAGAATTTCCCCCCATGAATTTTTCTTTCCTTCTAGCAACATAGTCAATATCTCTTCTCGACTGAGAACATGTTCTTGATTTATATTGCTGTTGACCATGGTGCAGAAGTAAAGATACTCGAGGTTGCTGTCAGGATTTGGTCATGAATTCCGATGCTGGTTGTGATGATCTGTGAAAACTCTCCTGCCAGGGCGGTGAAGCTTCTCAGCACGTGGCCTCTAGTCTAGTCTGGCTTTTGTATGGACACATTTGAGTTTTTAAAATGTTTTTTTTCAAAATGGAGTTCTCTGAAAGCAATCACTTTCATCTGGAAGATATACGATCACTATGTGATTAGTGTTTAATTTATCGAGGTATCTGTGGTTTCCACCTTTTCAAGGAGTGAAATCTTTTTCCTTGGCCTGAAATTAGACACGGTAGGTCTAGTTAGTGGCCTTGTAAGGGAGATCTGTTGGAAGCTTGTCTGTTTGGTATCAAAAGAAAATTGAAATTCCATTGCTTCAGAATAATGCAACCTTTAGGAGGAAAAAAAAAACCCACAACAAAAAGCCTTTGTTTCATCCGCATTGAAGTTTTGACTCAGAAATGTCCAAAGAAACTCTCTTTCAGGTCTCAGTAACCTACTTGTGCTCTGAAATATTGCTGCTAGATTTCTAAAGTGTATTATGTCTGACACTTATTTCAAAGCAAGGAACATTAGGGATAAGATGAAAGGGGGAAAAGGACTTGATGGAACACAGAAACAGAAGGAGATGAGACGGACACTTGGGTGGCACGTTTGGATTGCCACCAGGATAACTCTGGGAGGCAGCTGCTGGCTGTCTGATCAGGCTTTAGGCCACTTTGGATTCTGGGCTGTGCCAGCATCTGCCATTTTGACATTATCATATTGAAAAAAGAACTTTTTTCCTATCTTATTCTGCCACGAGATTTATTTTTTGCTGTTTTTTCAAAAAATGATAAAAGCCTTTATGAGAAGCACTTCTGGGTCTTTGGAGTGATAGAGTATATATTGTTGTGAAACTACTTTCAAGGTTCAGGAAGGAGGCTTGAACTGTAGGTTCCATCAGAGAGAACAGGTTCTTTTCTGAATCTTCTTGTATTTTTAAAATGAAAGCTTTCTGTTTACGAAAGGAAGTTTTAAAAGGATGAACAAGATATTTTGTTATATCGGAGACCCCAACAGCAGTTCAACATCAGCATTGGAAGTTGGGACTTTGTTATATATTGCTTTTTATTTTGAAGAAGTTTCATTTGGTTATCTGTCAAATAACCTGGGTGTTTTATTGGAAATGGCAGAGGCGTACATGGAGTGATTATGAGAATAAATAGAACTTGTCCTTACAGAGCATCTGTTCCTCCCAGACATCACTGTGCTTTTTTGGGTTTTTAAGTCAATAGACTATTAAAGTAGTGTGCTGGGACATAGTATTTTCCTTAGTCAATAGTAGATTTAGGTTGTGCTAGACATAAGCAGGGAGAAGGGAAACCGTTCCCCCTCTTTTAGAACAGTGCACTGAGAAATGACAGGCAGCCATGGGAAGTCTTGCCTCTAACTTTGATGGAGTTTGAGGAACTGTTTCATTCCTCAGATTAACTCCTCCTGTTTCCAAGCATTTCTACATGTATCTCACTCCACCCTGCTACCATTGCTTATCTTTGCCCTGGGGCTCATTTTGCCCCGGGACTGTGGCTGTAAAAGGGGAAGAAGCCCAGGAGGAGAAGTCCCAAGACCATCTCTACCTCACTTATCTGATCTTTTGTAGTGCTGGTTGGTTACTCCAGCAGTATTCTTAGCAACCCTCCACTACCTCACTCACTCTCCCCCTCCCTGTCCCCCTGCCCCCCATGCCCACTGCCAAGGCTAGTGCTTCACATCAGAGTTTCTACTCTCCCAGTGGAAGCTATTTAGGAGTCATGGATGCTGGTGCAGGAGTCAGTAGGGAGAGCTGGGCTGAACTTGTGCTTTATTTATTAATACAACCCTTTAAAAGAGAAAGTGATGCAGTCAGTATTTGTGCTTTCCCTCTTTGGCTTATTGAGTATTAATAACTTGTTATAGACTAGGTTACCTTACCTCTGTGCTCCAACAGTATTCCTGTGTTAATGTCCTGTAGATACCCCTACAAGTCTTAACTCTGCCAATGATGGGGGAGAAGGGAGCAAAGGACTCTGGAGTTGCACCAGGCTGTGAATAAGAATCTCATGACTCTGATGCAACTAATAGGTCAAGAGAAACAAGCATGGCCACTGGGCTGGGTTAGGCTGTCTCCTAACCCCTTTAGTCAGATACCTGCCTACAAAGCTCACAGATTAGACAGTCCTTGTAGCTCTGGAGCTTTTTCATGGTGGAGTACCATAAGGGGATGGAACAGGGTTCTCCAATCTGCCTACAGCTTAATTTGTACCACTTGGCCTCTTTTGACTCCCTTTATCACTCTTCTGTTGATCACTACATAGATTCCTGCATTTGCTATTGTCATTTGCAGCAAGTCACTTCTGGTTTTGGAACGTACTGTGCACCCTTGGTTCTTCTTGTGCTATTGTAAACTTTCTTCTTTGTCTCTTTTCTGGAGTTTTTTTTTTTTTTTTCTGTTTCATTCCTCTGTTCCCTAAGGACCCTTTGCCCTCATTTGCTGTGTTACTGTATGTGGCATAGCACTGTGGTTGCTGGGAGTGTGGATTCTGAGTCAAAAGCCCTGGGTTCAAGTCCCCACTGTGTTATTTACCAGCTGTGTAACTTCGAACAAGTTACTTGATCTCTCTGTAGGCCTTGGTTTCCTCATCTGTAAAATGGGGATACTAATGGTACCTACCTCTAGGGTTGTTGTGGGCTTTAAATGAGATTTATGAGATGCTCATAAAAGAGTATCTGACACTCAATAAATGTTAACCCTGATTATTAATTCTAATATAGAAAACAATTTCATGGCTTAAACCATTATCCCAGTGTAATTTTTACCAGATAGTTACCTATAACTGCGGTATCTCTCCCACATTTTAGCCTACATTTGCAGCTGCCTCTGGGATATTTCCCTCACAATTTCTCTTGGTACCTGAAATGAACATGATCAAAGCTTAATAATTCATTAACTCTTATCAGAATTTATACCCCACATTTCTGTTAATGGCGTCATGTTATCATAATTTTCTCAATCTCTTAATTTAGGATTAATCTTAGACTTTCCTTATCCTAAGAAGATAGTCATGAATGTGCATAGATTTAGTACCAAGGTATTGTTTATAGCTTTAAATAGTCAAGAATAGTCGAACATTGCTTTTTTGAAGTATATGGAAGCACAGATAAAATATGAGAAAAATAGCCATTGAAAAAATTGTTATAGCTTTTCTGTTTTGTAAGATTATGAGTGGTTTTCTAATTTTAATTTTTTCTCTAGAAATTTTTCAAAATCACCCATACATTGCTTCCATATAAGGAAAAGCTCCCCTCAAATTTAGAAAAAAATGAGAGAATGTCTAAGAGTTTTACAAATACTGTACTTTATTGACCTTTCAGCAATGGCTGAGAACGGTGCTGGGTATATAGTAAGTACTTAATAAGTATTTGTTGAAAAGTGAATGAAATAGTGTAATCCTACTATGCATTTTTAGAAACAATTTTATAAAGTTCAGAGTGCTCAGTACCTCAAGCATTCAGCTTGTAGATTTTGAAGAGCATTTTTTTGTTGTTGTTGTTTGAAAGAAAGACCCTCAGGAAATGCAAAATAAACTAGGCTGAGTGTGGCGTATGTTTTCTAATATGTAACTTATCATTTCAGAGGATAATGTGACCAAAAGAGGAGCATTTGGAACTGATTCTTCAGAAAACATATTTCCTTCAATAAAATTTGCTCGTGGAAATGAACCAAATGATCATCATCTTAGAAATAAAGCCATCTTTCTTCGTGCTTCATCACAATGTTCAGAAGAGGAACAGGTAATACCATAGCACATTTATAGAAACAGGAAAAAAAAGCATTCTTTATGAATTAAAAAGAAAACTGTGAAAACAAGAATCATTGGACAGTTATTGGATCAGTAACTCAGACTCTTAATTCTAGAAGGAGTACCGTTGGGAAACTTCATTAAGAATCATCATTACATTTCTTTTTCTTTTTTTTTTTTTTAAGATTTATTTATTTATTTGAGAGAGAGAGTATGTGTCCGTGCGAGAGTTGGGGAGGGGGCAGAGGGAGAGAATCTTACGCAGACTCCCCACTGAGCACGGAGTCCAATGTGGAGCCCAATCCCAGGACCCATGAGATCATGACCTGAGCCAACACCAAGAGTCAGATACTTAACTGACTGAGCCACCCAGGCACCCCGAAAATCATCATTACATTTCATGATTACAGCAGCCAGTGTTTATGATGGTAACTTGGTTAGCCCCAAGTTTTTAAGTTCCTTTAAGGAATTGCCATCTAAAAATTCTTGAAATTATTTACATATTTTAGCTTGTCCTCTATTTGTCCTTTTTATAATTCTCTGTGTAAAATGGGAGCTTCTCTTATCAGCTCTGGATTCCATCTTTTAAAGTAAAATCTGTTATTTTGTTTTTTCCAAGATTTAGTCATTAAATGTTGGGTGCTCTCTTCCTAATCTTTAAGACTTACTAGACAATATTCATATTCTCCCTAGCTGTGGTTTTTAACTCTTAAGGAACCCTAGTGGAAGCTGTTCTACTTTTTACAACATTTGAGTTTCTACTTTCTAGCTCGTCATGTCTTCCTTGTGTTATTGTGGACAAAATTGTATATAAGATTGTGGTTTCATATGACAGAACAAAAGTCTCTGTGTTAGAAAAGTGTTTATATACGGCAGAGGCCTACATTTCTTTAATTCTAGAACTTGCTTCCAATGAGATGATTATGGGACCAGAACGTTTTTTTTTTTTAAGATTTTATTTATTTATTTGAGAGAGAGAGACTACAAAGAAGGGGAGCAGCAGAGGGAGAGGGAGAAGCAGGCTCTCCGCTGAGCAGGGAGTCCGATACGGAGCTTGATTCCAGGACTCTGGGATAATGACCTGAGCCGAAGGCAGACATTTAACTGACTGAGCCACCCAGGCACCCCCAGAACTTTTTTTTTTCCCCTAGAGGATTCACTTTCTACTGGCAATCACTGGCAATTGGAATTATATTTTCTATTGAGTCTTTAACCAGCATGTGGAGAGGCAGAGAATTGTTCAATGATATTATTTCCTAATCACTTGAAAATGTTGTATTAGCATTCTCTGGTTTGTCCTTGAGAGGGTTCATTGGGATGGGACGGGAGGTGGGGTAATGAGGTGGGGCGTGTTCCTATTTTACACATGAGAAAACTGAGGTTAAGTAATTTACTCTAGGTTATACTGTGGATGAGTCTAGAGGCACAAGTAGAAGTCAGACCTCCTGAAAACTATTCCCTGACCACTACTATGGTTTAGTGGATCAGGTCCATCATGCATAGCTAATTAACAAAAACCGGAAGAGGAGTTTTATTGCCTGAAGGGCTACAAGATCAGCTCCTTTATTTTTGGTTGTTTCATTTTCTAATCACGATGTCCTCACTGTTTTTTTCAGGTAGTGATAGATGAAGGCCAAAAAGTTGGCATTTCCTTTCAAGGTGATCTGACTTGGGCAGGAAAGGTGAAGGTAAGGCATGACTCAATTTTCTGCCATGGCAAAAAATACAAAAAAGTAAAAACAAAACAAAAAGTCCCGAAGGACCCATTTGCTGTCTCTCATACAAAATTAGAGAATTCAGCAGATTTTGTTTCTCAAGCAAATGATGGTGGTGGGTCTGGCTATTACCATAATGGGCTTTTCACTCTAAAGAGTCAGAGAAAAGAAACTAAAGAAAGCGAAAGAGAAAGGTTCATTCGAGACAAAATCATCCTGCCCCAGGTAAATCGCAAGAGAGGTGAGATAGGTATAGATAGATATCTATCTATCTATATCTATCTATCTATCTATCTATCTATCTATCTATCTATCTATCTATTTTTAATTGACGTTTAAATGTCTTAAACTATGCTCCGTTGGCTGGGTTCTGGATCTTTCTTCCTCAAAGCTTAGCAATGGAATGGGTACTTCAATAGAGAAACATGACTCTAGTCACCTGAACATACACCATTAAGAGAAATGACAGTGTAACAGTTTTGGTATTGAAACCATTGTGGGGAAGATAAATTTTTGCTGTCTCTTGGATGCCAGGAAAGAATTGCAGTGATGTACTTATAAGCAATGGAAGCTACCATTTTTAAGTCATATGTAAGAGCCATGGTCTGGGACATACAGCTAGGGGAAGAAAGACCCAGGCTATGTTTTGAATTCCACTTATGAGATCTAAATTTGTAATTTTATGGTATTTTGTTATGAATACATTTTAGGTCATGAACGTAAAAGGCATTTCAACATTATGCTTTTACTTTACGAGGTCTCCTCTGTGCCGGTGGTGAAATCATTTTCTTATTTACACTCTTTGATATTCACCTGAGAGGAATTAGTTCGTGTCTGAAATGTTACTGTTCCATTAATCTGAAATGTCTCATTGTCAGCTTGCTGGGGAAAGCAGTATTCCACGTGGAATAGTCTTTCATTGAAATGCTGCTATTGTGTCTGCAAAGGTCATTTGCTCTGCTTTTTACCTTTGAAGTAATTTTCGGTTTTATTTGCTCGAAAGAGAGAACACTTGATTTTTGGTCATGCTCACCTCTCTTGCGATTTACCTGGGGCAAGATGATTTTGTCTCAAATGAACCTTTCTCTTCTGCTTTCTTTAGTTTCTTCTCTCTGACTCTTTAGAGTGAAAAGCCCATTATGGTAATAGCCAGACCCACCACCATCATTTGCTTGAGAAGGAAAAGCAATAAAACAAAAACAAAAAACAGAGACACTGTTTTGGACTGTCGCGGTGGTGGTATATATCCCGAAGAGAATCTGGGAACAAAGTCGCTTTTCAAAAACTCCTCAGACTGTTCTTTCCCTTTCAGTATAGAGATCTTACTATGGTGCCTACAAAATCCAGGCCAATTTCCAAATTTACTGCTTCTTTCAGATGTCTCTGGGAAAGTACAGTGAACACAAAGACCTTTAGCTGGGACTCAAAAGTTAATGAGAAAAGTGGATTCAGTTGCTCACTTTGAATGCTGTGGAAGTGGATTCATTGATTCTTGATTGCACTTTTTCTTTAGGTCTAATATACATAACAATGATGTTAATCCTTTTCTAGGTAGACAATTTCCTAGATTTAGAAGATTTGGAGGAGGATGAAGAGACTCAGCCCCAAATGAGCAAGGGTATGCTTTCTGTTTCCTCTCTATGCTGCTTGACCTCTTTCCAGAAACTACACGTAAGACTTCAGACGGCTTTTTTTTTTTTTTTTTTTTTTTTGGCAGGCCCTACTTGCACCTTCCCTGACTTAGGGAAAACTACAGTCGGGCAATTTCTTTTTCAGTAACAAAGATTTCAGCCGAAAGGTCAAAGCCTGTTGAAGGTTGTAAAGTCTTTGGTCTAAAATGAAATAAAGGTACCTTCCCCCACTCCCCCGTATGGTTGAATTTTGGATAATTTTCTCAAGTAGAGCCATTTGAGTAAAACCCTTATTTCTCAGAGGCACCATGTAAATTGAGTTATTTTTGAGTGATAGGTAACATATCAATTGATCATAAAAATAACAGAATTCATCATCAAATAAAAAAATAAAATAAAAATTTTTACTTTTATAAATATTTATGAAATATCTAAGCCAAACACTTAAGTCTAAAGACATACTGTAAACGTTTCTTCGGGGCATTTTCCCAATTGAACTGGGCTGGGAGAAGCTTAATGCTAGTCCATTAATGTTTATGCAGATGAGGCCTTTTTCCTTTCCTGCTTAACATTACCATGTAAACACAAGAATCCTTTGTTGCTCAAAAGACCTTTGAAATATGTTCAAAATTAGAGTTGTTTGTTTTGAAAATTCTCATTCCTAATTTAATGTGCAAGAGTATCTCAAAGTTGATATTGAATGTTAGGGAAGGGGCTGTTTCCCTTTGCGATTTGGTTGCTGGTGTTGAATTGTTGTTTACAGTCTTTAGGTAATCATGAACATGGGTGACTGTGATGGTTGTTGGGGAAGGTGATTTGTTTATAATCACACAGAAGTGACAGTGCTGGGTGTTGTTGGTTTGGGGATGGCTCTGGCTTCTCTGGTTGCCCAAATTTGAGAGGCTTTGGTAATTGGAAGCAATTAACATTTTTATTTGGCTTCCAAACATTACATTACTCCATTGAAGGGATTGTTTCTCATGCACTCTATTAACCAGTAGACTTTGCACAGATATTTTCCTTACTTACTTGGTTTAAGTGAGATCAGAGATCTAAAGGAATCACATGCTTCAGGGAGAGGTTCTCTTAACTTTAAAACCCCAGACAGCTCTGAATTTCTCTATGTGAACAGCTTAAGGGGTCAGATTGGTTCAGAAGGGATAGCTAAGGACTTATCAGGAAGCTGAGTTTGTAGAGCAAGCACACTATTTTGGGGGAAGAGATGTTGAAAATGCAGAATCCTGGCCTATTCCTAATAGAGAGTCTAATTCAGAAGGTCGTTGGTGACAGCATTTTTCACCACTACCCCGGGGGATTCTGATATAGTTGTCTGTGGAAGACACTTGGAGACAAATGGTTCTGGTCTGCATGTAGTACATTTGCAATATAAATTAAATTTTATAGGAAGGCGCAAAAGTGTACGGGTTGGGCATTTTTTTCATGGCTTACATTTCTTGCTCCCTGCCATTAGTGAGAAAGTCTGTATATTGGCATTAACCTACATAGGCAACAAATCTGATTATGGTTATATCAGTCTTTCAAATGCCCTTTTTTACCTTTTCCATTATTTTCACATTGTTTTCTTTAAACATTGTTTCAAGTTGTGTTTTTTTTTATTACCAGATCTATTTCTTTAGTTAAAAAAATAGCATAAAAACATCTCACTACTATGATTTTTCCAGCAATCAGGTAACAGGCAGTGTTGCGTTTGTGTATAAGAGGTTGCTGAGGCTGAGCCAGGTCTCCGTAGACTTGAATGAGCTAGTCAAGCCCATCCCACGTGTAAAATAATGTGGACAGTCTGGACTGAAAAGCAACCCAAGCTTCAATGATCTATTCCAATTACTGAAAAGACCACCAGGGCTTCACAATTTGTATAATGCAAGTTCTGGGTCATTTGAAAGGAAAAAAAATTAGTTTGTGCCAAGGTGAATTTTAGTTTGGGCCTAATTTGTATTACACTTTAGGAATGTGAGCAGACAACAGATATTTATATCCGATGGGAAATGTGACATTTTAAATAGGCAAGTTGCTTGTATAATTTTGGCAGCTGAGAGGTTTACTGATGAGATCCTGTTGTTATTGTTTAAGCAACAGATTTGCCCAGGGCAACAAGGAAGAGAGCGCGTATTGTTTTTCTATCACTGATTTTATTTGTTCACCTTGTTTGCTATCGTAAATATTCTCCAAGATTCAGGAGCGTGATTCTTTCCCAGGATTCGGCTTATCATTTTGGTGGCCCAGGCAGAGACAGCTTTTCCCAGGAGCCAGCCTAATGCAGCTGAACCGAGCAGTTGTCTGAGGGTAACATTTGCCACGAAGTTTGGTGTCCCGTGTTTATTTGACATCAAGTTAACCACTTTTTCCTCCTTTGAATTCAAGGTAGGGTAGTTAACCTGATGGTGACTGTCAGGCACCAGGCTGTTATCCAGAAAATGATTATTGGAATAGGTATTAGTTATTATACTGAGGCCTCAGAGCAGGAAGAATCTTCTAGACGTCTTTATTTATTTTTTCCCCTCAGTTGGCCGAGCCTGTGCTCTGGCTGAGTGCAGTTGACTGAAGAGAGTCTTTTGAGGTCTTATTCTCAGAATCATACCATCTTATACAGGTCTTTTGACTGGTGGTGGGTGTGCTTGTGTTGTGGTTGATTGTGTTGGGTGAGAACAGATGACTGACCTCTGTGTGAAGATTGCCAGCCTTATTTAATCTTCATTTTCAAGCTGTCTGGTACTCCCAATTCTAACGAAGGCATCAGTCACCTCTTTTTAAAAAAATTATTTCCTTACCTGCAACTTTAAGCAGCTTTTGCAGCCAATGAATGGCTTGGGACTCTTATTCAACAGACATGTAACAACTATGACTGGAGCCTGGAATCTAATGAAGGATAAACAGATCCAGCTTCTGTCCTCATTGAACTCATTAACCAGACATTAACCAGATAATCACTAATAGAGGATTATAAATTGTTCTAGATCTCATGAGAACATATGGCAGGGGAACTTAAATTTGTCTGTGGGATCAGAGAAAGCTCTCTGAGAGCCTGAGATCTAAAGCATGAGTAGCTGAAGGTCCTGAGCTCAGAAACACGTATTTCAGGCAACTTATGGTTTAGGCCTTTTGTTTATTTTATATTTAGTACTGTTAAAAATCATTCTTTCAGGGATGACTGGCTGGCCCAGGGGGTTAAGAATCCGACTCTTGATTTCAGCTCAGGTCTTGATCTTAGGGTCTTGAGTTCAAGCCCCATGCTGGGCCCCATACTGTATGTGGAGTCTACTTAAAAAAAAAAAAAAATCATTCTTTCATTGCCCAGAAGATCACTGAAAACATTGAGAGAGAAAAATCCTTCCTTCAAAATGTTCCCTTATCCCTCTTCCTCCAATTTTTTCCCCCTGTTCCTCCAAGTTTTGTATGTACAAACTT
Organism: Ursus maritimus; assembly: GCF_017311325.1. Classification (NCBI taxonomy): domain Eukaryota; kingdom Metazoa; phylum Chordata; class Mammalia; order Carnivora; family Ursidae; genus Ursus; species Ursus maritimus. The sequence goes on from NW_024424786.1 coordinate 22,111,470, forward strand.
ATCTATCTATGAAGGCCCAGCTTGAAAGCCACATCAACCACAAGGGCAAACTGTCACCCGATCCTCACAATTGTGCAAGGAAACTTCTGCTCCATTCCCGAGAAGAGCACAGAATTGGGAAGATAATTCTGCCCTTTCCAAATCCTTTGTCTGTTTCTCCCCAAGGGAAATGTAAGGGTTTATCTACTTACAGAGATTGAGAAAAGAAACTATGTATTTATGGATCAGCCCCTTTCTTTCTTCTTTCGGGTTCATGCTGTTTGGAAGATGTAGATCTTCTCCTCTCTGTCTGTGCCATTTTTCTAATAGTAGACACACTTAAGATGGGGCCCATACCTACCTTATTCAGTGGTACTCAAACTTAGAGACACAGTGGCATCACTTAAAAAAGAAATTAGATTCTTGGATCCTGCCTTGGCAGATTCTTTTTCAGTAGTCTGGTGTGTGTCTGTTTTGAAGCTTCTTAGGTGATCCTCCTGTGCAGGTGAGGCTGGGAACCATCTCTAGGCAGATATCTGGACGCATTGCTCTCTGAGGGCCGACTTGAAGGGCTCTAGTGGTGATGTGAAGCAGTTCTTATACCTGGATGGATCCGAGTCAGCTGTGTGGACTTTCTGTCAGGTGGGATCCCGAGGTCTAGACTTGTAGGAAAGTTTGATACATAAGAAGACTAATTGTGACTGCAGGACAAGCTCTATTTTCAAATTCAGCTCTATTAGTTGTAAAGCTCATGTTTTAATCCTCATCTTTCTGACTTCTGTATATATTTCTCTTTTGTTTCTATACTTGAAGATAGAGGGATATGATTTATTATCACTGTCAAATGCAAACCCAACCCAATGAAGTAAGTCTTCCTTCATCTTCCCCATCTTCTCCTCCTTTTGCACTTCCATTTTTATTTATTGTGCATCTTTTTCCTCAAAATAAATGTTAGTTAATGTGTCCCTTGAAACAGCATATGGTTTACATATATGCATCTATACACACACGTTCTAAAATTTTGCCTTTTATTGGGAGTATTTAGTTCATTTACACTTTTGACTTTAAACCTGGTATCTTATAGCTTTGTTTGTGTTTTCTACTTGTCCTGCCAGTTTTATGCCTTTACCCCCTCTCATTTCTTGCCTATTTTAGATTAATCAACTATTATTGTACTATTTCATTGCCCACTATTTTTGCTTGGTTGAGAATTCTAGGTTTGTAATTATTTTCTTTCAGTATTTTACAGATGATATTCTATTCTTTTTTGATGTTAATTGTTAAAAACTGTTGAAAACCAGATGTCAATCTGGTTGTTGTTCTTTCAAAGATAATGTATTTTTCCTCTTATTTGGCTGCTTTTAGAATTTTCTCTTTTGTTTCCCCAGTAATTTCACTATGCCTTGGTATTATTTAATTTGAATTTATTTTGTTTGGATTTTGTAGAGATTCTTATATGTATTGGGAAATTCTCAACACTTGTCTTTTTAAATATTACTTGTGCCTTGAACTTTTCACCATGTCCCATATATCTATCTTTTGTGTTCTTTTCTGCATTTTCCATCCTTTTTAATTTCCTTTCTTGCTTCAGTTAGAATATTTTCTACCATCAGGGCGCCTGGGTGGCTCAGTTGATTAACCATCTACCTTCAGCTCAGGTCATGAACTCAGGGTCCTGGGATAGAGCCCCATGGCCACCTCCCTGCTCAACAGGGAATCTGCTTCTCTCTCCCTCTGCTTCCCCACCCCCCCCCCCCC
>NW_024424786.1:22113214-22319478 GCF_017311325.1 Ursus maritimus
AGGGCACACTCTCTCAAATAAATAAATAAAATCTTTTTTAAAAAAAGAATATTTTCTACCATCTATATTCCAGTTCACTAATTCTTTCTTTTAATTTTGTCTGTCTTCTGGTACAGCCATCAATATTTCAGTTATTTTAGCTTTTTTTTTTTTTTTTTTTGAGAGACAGAATGGGGGCATGAAGGGGCAGGTGGAGAGGGTGAGAATCCTAAGCAGACTCCCTGCTGAGTGCAGAGCCCACTGTGGGGCTCTATCTCATGACCCTGAGATCATGACCTGAGCCGAAATCAAGAGCCAGACACCTAACCACCTGAGCCACCCAAGCACCTCTCAGTTATTTTAGCTTTTAAAAGAGATCTGGAATATCTGTTTTGAGAGATTTCAGTTCTGTGCTGATATTCTCCATTTTTAATGTATTTTTTGGGGAATGTATTAATCAGATATTTTAAAGTTCATGTCTTATAATGCTAATACCTGGGATCTCCTGTGGGTCCATTTATATTATTCATTTTCCTTTTGATTTCATGTCTTTGTATACCTGTAATTGTATACAAATTGTAATTTTTGTTTAAATGCTGAACGTAGCATATTAAATATGTAGGGTCTGGATGATGTTATCTTTTTCTAGTGTAGCTTTTCTTTAACATTTTGCTAGCAATGAGAGTAGTAATAGATCACCTTCATCCAGTCTGGGGTTGGGCTGATTTAGGACTGGGTTTAAGGCCTTGTGGGGGCTACTCTACTTTTAGTTCTTGCTTACTCCTAGGGTGTAGCCCTTCAAGGTAAATCATAGCACCACCTTCTTGGAGGCCCTGAACTCTGATTTTTGTCTTCATAGTATTGTGATTCTGTTGGTAATTCTGCTAAACTTCTCAGCCTCTTAACTTCTCTCATCTTTGCATTTCGGCTTCTCAGCTTCTCCTTGCAAATCAGTAAATGCCATGAGTTGAAAAGCATCTTAGACTCTTGGACTCACTTCTCAGTACTTTCCATGTCTCTGGGATCTTGGCCGCTCAAGTCCTGGGCTGCCCTGGTAGCTCACCAATGCCTTTAAGTAGTTAATTTTTTGGTAATGTATCCAGCTTTACTATTGTTTTTAGTGGGTTAGACTGATATTAGGTAGACCAGCAGACCCCTGGGGATGTGGTCTCAGAACTCCTAGGGAAACCCCAAGGTCTGGATTTCAAATGTGTTGGTGTTTGTACTGATGTAGCAAAAGCAAAGTGGGTAAAGATGCTGGTAGCTCAGTGCAAATCAAGGTTGTGACACAAAATTGTACTAATAGTCATTGTAATCTTCACGGTCATGAATTTGTAATTAAAATGAATGCTAGAGGGGCACCTGGGTGGCTCAGTGGGTTTAGCATCTGACTTTGGCTCAGGTCATGATCTCAGGGTCCTGGGATAGAGTCCCATGTCAGGCTCTGTGCTCAGCAAAGAGTGTGTTTCTCCCTCTGCCTCTGCCCCTCCCCCCGCTGGTACCCCCCCAAACAAATAAATAAAATCTTTAAAAAAAGATAAAATGGGTGCTATTTTCCATTGAAAATGTTCTCGATGAAATGGTAAAAATTATTAATTTTATTAAATCTTGATTCTTGAGTACACCTTTTTTAATGTTCTGTGTGCTAAAATTGTAAGTATGCACAAAGCACTTCTGGGGCGTTCTGAAATACTGTGGTTGTCTCATGGAAAAACACTTGGGTGATTGAGTGGTATGCTGAGCTAGTTTTTTTTCCCCCCCTTACTTTCATGGAACAACATTTTTACTTGAAAGAATGACAAACTATAGTTCTCAGAATGAAGTAAGCCTGTCTCTTCAAGAGAGACACTGGTAATGTTCATTGCTAATGATAAAATTGGCAATGGATCAAGTGAAAATTCATTTTTGGAAAACTTGTACCCAGTACTGTGAGCTTGACAGCTTCCCAATATTTAATGACTTTTCTGATAAAATTGGTGATGTTAACTAATGTGATCTTTATACCGTATAATGAAATGGGTCAGCATTTGGAAGATCTACATAAAACAGTGAACCAGTATTTTCTACATGACCAATTTATGATGTTACACAATTATGCATAGGAGAAAGATCCATTCATTGTGTAAGATAGACCAATGAATTTTAATGTAACAGTATGAGAAATTCACTGGAATGGTTTCAGATTGCACATTGAAACTATTTTTAAAAACTTTGTCATTTGTCAAGATCTGGTATAGCATCAAAGAAAAAGATCTACAATTATATAAAAAGACTATTAAAGTACTCCTCTCTTTTCCAACTGCATTTCTGTGTGAGACTAGATTTTCTTCATTGACTTCAACTGAAACAGCATATTCCAAAATTGAATGCAGAAGCACATATAAAACCTAGCTTTTTTTCTCTTGAGGCAGACGTTTACAAAATATAAACGTTTAAAATGTTTAAAAAATGTAAGACGTTTAAAAAATGTAAAACAGTGCTTTCTTCCCCCATTTTTTTGTTTTCAGAAAATAGATTTTTCATAAAAATATTTATTTTAATATATAATGGTATTATTGTCAATGATTCAATAAACGAATATTTGTAAATTTGTCAGTTTTAATTTCTAATATGTGAGTATTGATTGATATAACCCACATAAACAAAAGCTCTTTGGAGTCTTCAAAAATTTTTAAGAACAAGAACCAGTGAGATGGACTATCACAGCAGAAAACTATGTGTTGAAGAGGCCTTATTACCAAAGCAGTTCTTATCTATATTCTTTTTGGTCTTGGGGAGTGACCAAAATTACAGAAAATTTTGGCCATTTCTACATGGCAACAAAGGAACAGATGGGTTAGTGTTTATAAATATGCCAGGCAGATTAAATATTGTTATCTAAATTATGAGATGTCAGGTAGATTGCTTACTTTTTAATGTTGTATTAGATTATGCGGTTATCACTTTGACTTGTGATTATTGACCTAATATGGAAAGACAAACGGCATAAACACATAGTTTGTAAATGTTGAAATTCTTATCATGTAGTTGAGAAAGAAGAGATTGGAATGTTTTCAACCAGTCTTGCCATCCCACGTGAAGATTCACTTTTGAGAGATGGCTTGACTCTGCAGTGCACATCAGCCAAGATAGTGGTATTTAGTTAAGATGAAAACAAGGCCTTTGGTTGTTTCAGAAACAATAATTAATAAGATCAGAGTAAGTTACATCAAGCATTTCAGTTTTGGAGAATTTTACACAGAACTTCAGAAATTCCATTCCCCCCACTCCATCAATGAATACAATCATTTTTCTCTCTGAGAGCATGTGAGTATATAACTAACACATGTGTATAACCTACACGTGATTTTAAAATGGCTGAAAGATAAGGTGGCCTTCTTCATAAAATACGCCTTACCAGACTATTCCTGTACGTATTAGTTTCACTCTTTTATAAATCTGTCCTATTTAGGGCTAAAGCTGTTCAATTTTATTCTTGATTATTCTCAGATTGATTTTATGTGTGAAAATGTTACCCCTGTAACAGAATTTAGTGTTTGAGGGTAAGGACTGTATATAGTTTACTTCATCCACAGTGTCCTATTGGTAAGTAGACTCTTGATACTTACTGTTCAGTTTAAAAGGTGAGATGCGGGGACTTCATTTCCTGTCTCAGGTATTTGTTGAGAATTTGCTCTGTGTCAGGTGCTGTGTTAGGCATCAGTGAGTATGCATTTGTGCATTTCGCTTTTACACTGAAGAAACAAATGACAAGAATTTAAAGTGTGGAGGAAACTGAATCTTACTGTTTTGAGGGAATTGTTCCCATGGCAGTAGAATCTTTATGAAAGAAACCATTTTTGTTGAAAATCCTACCTTCTCTGCAAACATATCAGGGAGGCAAAGAGTTTCAGCATAGGAATTAGAGAGTTGTCCTCCTCGATGCATAATATTGTCAATCAGATTTTAAATAGCTCTGAAAGCAGAATTGATTTTGATTCACATTTGAACTGATGTCTGCGCTGGCAGCCAATGGTCTCATAGGTACTGATTTTCCCACAAAGAGGCCAGAACCTTTCTCTTTTTGCCTTTGTTGTTGGCAGGCCCCTGACCAGGCTGGTATCTGTCCTAGGTAGTTACACCAGGGAGCTCAATGAGGGAGTTGGCTTTGAGCTCATGAATAGATATATCAGAAAGCCAATCTTTCCATCAACCTTATTGAGTTTAAAAATATTACTTCTCTGGGTATAAAATGTTTAAGTGTACTTAATACTGCCTAACCATGCTAATGTGCTGTAGTAGTGACATTTCTTGGCTCTGAGTTCGATTAATCTGATAAACTTAAATAATTTGTGTAATGAAATTGCTTGTTTAAAAGAAGTTCATAATGTGACGTTGTGGGCAGAGTACGGGCTCTGCTGACAGACTTCCCGGCTCTGACACTTTCCAGCTGTGGCCCCTTGAGTGCGGTTACTCTCCCTGCTTAGAGTTCCTTGCCTGTGAAACAGGAAGTAATAGTGCTGTTGGGAGGATGAGCTGAATTGATGCCTATAAATGGCAGCTCATATAAGTGTTGACTATTGTTTTTATTTCTGCTAATTAGGTCGTATTTTAAGGTTCCAATAATTAATCATAGTGGAAGTATCTTCTTCACGATACCCCTACCCACACACAGATTCAGTTTCTAGGCTATGTTCGTTCTATTGCTGGAGTCCTAAGAATTTTGTAATTAATGTGTTTTGTGAAGGTGTTATTTGCAGTGGTGAGAGACATATTTCTAATAAGTTTCAGTTTTTGAATATCAGTACCTGCTTAATTATCTCCCTATACATGCTGCCATTGGCAACAGCCAAGGCATGCCTGTTGTTAATTAATCACTTCCACTGAGAACTTAATTAGTGTCTTCATTAGGATCATCATTGAGTAGCAGGCAGCATCGTCCTGAACCAGCTGCAAGTTACTAGCCAGCTCCAGCAGCCCTTCTGGTCCTATGAAAGCTTGGATTGACGAGGAAGCCTGTTGTGCTTCTATTTGTTTTTATTTTACGTCCCCCTTAAAGAAAGCTATGGAAGATCCGATGGTGATGCCCCCATGTTCTGTCACACACGCAAAAATAAGGCAACAGATCCACTTACAATGGACAGATCAGAAAACCCAGATTGGTTATTGAATTCTTGTCATGGTGCTAAACAAGCTGGAAACAAGTTGTTGTTTGCAGCCTCGAACATCAGATCATGAATTCTGCATATGACAGAGTGCTTCATTTTTCTTCTGGAAGTTAAAGTTCTTTCCTTCTGGCATCACTGTTTTTTAATATATATATATATTTGAAATATTGCCACAGTGTTACAGGATGAATTCAGCACTTCATTTCCTTTCTTCCCATCCCTCGGGAAAATATGGAAAATGAGGCAAAGGTAACATCTTGCCTTATTTTCCTATAGAGGTAGAAATTGGGTTGGGGGTGAGAGGCATGATCAAAACAGTTCCTAGACAATCCTTCCCGACCTTTTGGATGGAATGTGACCTTGAGACAGGAAGATAAAAATAAATGCACCAATGGCGTCTTTTTTATGGAAAAGGGAATCCCTTGGGTAAATCCCCAAATGAGGACAGGCATTGTGAAACGAACCTACTTCACTTGAGCATTTTTACTTCATTCTTTTGACTACTATAGGCTTGTAGGTGACTTAGGTCAGTTGTGAACTTGGCGACCTTTTGCCAAGTGAAATATTTTGTATCCAACAGATTTGCTGCTGCTTCCAGGAGAAGTGGAGGAGGACATCTTCACCTGCGTCCCTTCTTACGTTCCTTCTGTGGCCCAGCCCTTCGCCCCTGCGGTAAAGCCAGGGCCCTCTGTGAGAGGAGCAGACAGACAAACGGAAGAGGTACTCCATAGCTGGTTCAATCAGTATTGAAATTGCCTTGATTTCGTAACCTGTCCTTTCAGAGAAATGCTGCTATATCTTGTACTTTTTTATTTTTCTTACATTTGGGAAAATTTAGAATTCATGTTGCTTAATTGAGTCCCTCTGGCTGCCATCTATCTCTAATGTGTAGATTGCTTTTTAAACACAGAGCAATTATGTTTTTATGTGGAAACTATTTTTGTTTCATGATGTATTCTATGCTACAGGACAGTGTTATCTGGGGACTATGCAATAGATTCTCTCTTTTTGTCTGGACCTGCCATTTTTTTTTACTCTTCTTTCCAGGGTCCTATAAACATCTTGTATTGGTTAAGATAAGGCCCAGCTATTGCCATAGAGAATCCCAAAAGTGAGTCCGTGGCTGAAAGGAGATAGAACTTTATTTCTCTCATATAACAGTCTATGGAAAGCCTTTATTTATTTTTTTTAAATATTTTTTTATTTATTTGCGAGAGCCAGTGAGAGAGCCCTCACACATAAGCAGGGAGTGGGGTAGGGGCAGAGGGAGAGGGAAAAGCAGACTCCCCGCCGAGTGGGAGCCCTACATGGGGCTCCATCCCAGGACCCTGAGATCAGGAGTTGAGCCAAAGTCAGATTCTTAACCAACTGAGCCATCCCGGCACCTGTGGAAAGCCTTTAAAGTGAGCATTTGCTCTGTTCCCTGGGGTCATCAGGGGCCCGGGTTCCTTCTCTCTGGATCTCCACTGTGCCTTAGGACATTGTCCTCTTGTGAATGTTCCAGTTCAGGTCACTATCCTACCTGGAGGGGCAGCAGAGAAGAGCATGGGAGCTTCATGTTTCCCCAAGGCTTAGGACTCAGGACTCTTTCTTTCTGCTCAGATTCCACTTGCAACCACTTAGTCACAAGTTCCTGTCCAGCCACTGGGGGCGCTGGGAAGTGTCATCTAGCCAAGCACTTCACAGTCAGGGCGTGGGATCTCTGCCATGCCTGTACTGTCCCATGGCACATCTAGAAAGTCAGCTTTTGTCATGGTCTGCAACTCTTCTGCATATACTCTACAAACGCACATGAACCAAGGCTGCTGGTGGTGTTGGGTCATGACCTTGATCACCCTGCTTACTCCCAACGTAAAAGCATATCAGGCACAAGAAGTTGTGAAGGGCTTTTTATTATTGCTTCCTAATAAACCCCTAGGGATTGCTTGTTTGATTATTCAGGTACTACTGGTCTTGTCACTTAAAGATATTCTGTTACGGAAGCAGTCATTCAAAAGGTAATCCATACATTTCAATTTTAAATTGCCTCTTTCTCATAGAACTTTTGTTTACAGACATCACAGGAGTGTGTCTAGGATGCTTGCAGGCTTATATTAAACCCCTGAATTGGTTACCAGATAAACTGGTAGGGACAGCCACTCTTCAATGTGCTCTTTGAATTACAGATTGCTTTCTCCGAGTAATAAGAAACTAAAATTGCAGTGTTATTTCTGGCAGGAATCAGTTTCTTTTAAAGACTTGTTCATGCTCTTGACTTCAGTTTTGACTATACAAATTGCTGGACCAGCCAGTGGTCATGGCACCTAGTGCCATTATAGGAATTGTTATAAAATTGTTTCTGTTGATGGGTTAAAAAACTGAATGATTCCTAGAATCCATCAAGTAGCCGGTAAAAATGCAGGTTAAAACCTTGTATATGATTGTATCTTTAAAAGGAATATCAATTTCTCCCCTGAAAATGTGAACATTTTTAAATGTTGGAATCAAAATGATATGAACAAATTCTGTGTTGGCAAACTTAATGAAACAGAGATGAAGAACTTTTGCTGTTTTTTGAATACCTAGAATATTTTGGTTGGGGTTTTTATTTCTAACCACGATTTGTTAGAGAAACATTTCAGAACTGTCTAGAATCCTAATACTGTATCAACTGCACCTTGGTTTAACAGTATCAATCTTATTTTAAAGCACTCACTGCCAGTAAAAGATCATAATAATCAATTTCTAGCAAATATGTCCTGTAAGGACCAACCAAGGGGCAATTTTGGGCTAGATATGGTAGCTGCTTTCTGTGATATCAGTCTCAAAGATGAAAATGCATCCTGGATGTCTTGACGTCCTCTTAATTGCCTAAGAAGAGGCCATGACTTCCTGATACAGATTAGACCATTTAATTTTTTCCCTAATTTTATCGCTGGAGTTTTATACATGTGCATCTTCCCCTTAGAGTCAACTATTTGCCAAGAATCTTCCATTTTTCCATTTGTGAATAACTTCTTGCCTTAATAATTCTGTCTTGATGAATTTTGTGACAGCTTTATAGACCAAAAAGAATCTACATTAAGAAGGTGAAAAATTGTGTGTTCCTCCTCCCATCCTTTTCCCCCACCCCTAAATCATTGAAGAAACTTTTGTGGTATTTCAATGGGAGATCTCCTGTTTTTCCAATTTGTAATGGGACTCTAAATTTTTTCACCTATAAAGACGGTTTATTTACTATATTACTTTGTAAGATAGCCTACAGCTAAATGCTGCTCTTATTGATTTGAGCATTAGTTCTGTTTTCTTTAATTTGCCTGTGTGGTACTATGAATGAAAATGATTTCTCTGGTAACAGGGTCTCTCTTTGAATAAGTCACATGAGCAATTTTAAGGAAACTCGCCGTTTTCTAACAGTGTGCAAATTCTATTCCCTGAGAGGCTACAAAAAGATTTCAATTAGATTTGAAATGAGACCCCTCAAATCCACATATTTCTCTCAGCTCCTTAGGCAAAAATAACAAGTTAATAACTTAATTCACAGTTGTTTTCTTTTTAGTAGCACGGGATTTGGTTTTCCATTGCACAAATTCTTCTCTTTGAAATAAATCAGAATTTCAGTTTGTAATCCCAAAGCCTTGGAGTCGTACAGCTTAGAACCCTGAAATGAACCTAACTCGAAGGAAGAGAATTCCCAGCGTGTGCCATAGTAGCCAAGAGCCGAAATACATACGTAGAATTGCAGCTTTACTGTATTTTAAAAGCTGCCATTTCGAAGATCGCAGTGATGTCTTCTGAATTGCAGTGTACATGTACTTTGGATTACATATGTGGCCCTTGTCTGGGAGGGCTCTGAACTCACCAATGTGTGTCTTCATAAGCTTACTTAATTAAAAAGCAAAAAAAGTGGGAGGTAGTGCCGAGTTCCGTGCTGTGCATGTGGTAGACATGCGATAAATACTGAATGAACAAATAAATAAACGAAAAACCTCATTACCCACTGAGAGTGTGTTTCTCATGTAACACCACGGTCAGGGTCATTCTGTCTTTTCCTCTCTATTGGTTCGTTCTCCTCAACATGTGAACATGTTCAAGTCTCCCATCCTTAATGAAATGAAGTAAAACAAAAGGAAAGGAAAAATAGCCTTCTCTTTACCTCGGGCCCTCTTGGGCTACTGTCTATTCTTCTCCCTCTGTTCTCATGTAGACTTCAGAAACTATTAGACTTGACTCTACTAGTTGACTCTGCTTCCTTTCCCCTCATTCCTCATTCAGTGTACTGCAGAACGTCCTTGGCTCCAGTCACCTGCCTGGATATATTCAGAAGAAAGGTACCAGTTACTCTGTAGCTGCCAGATCCCAGTGGACACTTCCCAGTCAGCGTGGATGGAGCCCAGTGTGGGGCTCGATCTCACTACCCTGAGATCTCGACCTGAGCTGAAATCAAGAGTTGGATGGTGGGGGCGCCTGTGTGTCTCAGTCGGTTAAGCGTCTGCCTTCGGCTCATGTCATGATCTCAGGGTTCTGGGATCGAGCCCCACGTCAGGCTCCCTGCTTGGCAGGGAGCCTGTGTCTCCATTTCCCTCTGCCTGCCATTCCTCCTACTGTGCTCTCTCTCTCTCTGTCAAATAAATAAAATAAAATCTTAAAAAAAAAAAGTCGGACGCTTAACCAACTGAGCCACCCAGGCACCCCTCTAGTCTTTATTTTAATGGATCGCTCTACTGTGCCTGCCCCTCGTGGTCCACTGGTTCTCACTTTACTGCTTTCCTCAGATTCTTTGTGCATTTCTCTGTTCTTTCCATGTCTTCTTTGGGGGGTTCCCTCCATCCGTCCCTTATGAGTTGGTGTTGCTCAGTGTTCTGTGCTAAACCTCTTCCCACTTACATACTTGGATCCATTTTCATCTCTAGATTACTACCTTTTCTGCTTGTGTCTCTGAATCTGTATCTTTAGCTTCAGACCTTTCTCAGAGCTTCAGTTTCCCGTTCAGTTGCGTGTTGTTATCTCTATCTGGATTCCTTTGAGTACCTTCAAATCAACATGTTCAAAACTGAGCTTGTCTTTCTTTACCTGCTTCCCTTCATGCATTCTTGCCTTTCCATATCCAAATCAGTCATCAAGTGCTGCCAGTTTTACTTTCTGATATTGTCACATCTCTGCTCTTAGCTTCCCGTTCTCATTATTTCTTGTGTGGACTGCTCCAGCAGGCTACTAACCAGTATCCCTGACTCCACATCTACTCGTTTTTACTCTTCAAAGTAACTGATCTAGATATAATCTCCAAGAGGGTAGGGCATCTTTCTGTTTTGTACAAAGCTACCTGTCCAGCACCTGCCTCATTGTAGGTGCTCAGTTAAAATTTGAATGAATGAAGGAATTAACCTGAAATGCATAGATGACCAAGTATCTACCTCCCTTTCAAAAAATCCTTCAGTGACTTCATCATCTCTAGGATAAACAGCATGTCAGACTATCATGATCTGGCACCATCTTTGTCTCTTGCTTCTTTCTCTGTACCTTAACACTTAACTACTTGCAGATCCTCACATGTGAAACTTTGCATCTGATTTCCTTGGCCTGCTCACTAGAAGTTATCTGCAAAGTTCTTATCTGCAAAGTTCTTCTTGCCTCAACCTTGTTAACTAATATCCTTTAAGATTCTGCTTAGGTATCACCTCTCCCAGGAAGCCCTCTCTGATTCCTTCCCCAGACCTTACAGCGTGAGTGAGGTTAGGTGTCTCTTCGCTGTTCCCATCACCCCCTAACTTTACTGTTTGTATTTATTCTGTTTTACTATACAAACTTGTTTATTTTATTTTTTAAAAGATTTTATTTATTTAATTGAGAAAGAGAGAGGGGAGCAGCAGAGGGAGAGGGAGAAGCAGGCTCCCCACTGAGCAGGGAGCCTGATGTGGGGCTCAATCCCAGGACTCTGGAATCATGACCTAAGCCGAAGGCAGATGCTTAACTGACTGAGCCACCCAGGCGCCCCTATACTGACTTGTTTATACATCTATCTCCTTTCTCTGTGCTGCCATTCAAGTCTTCATCTTTGCATCCTCAGCATCTAGCACAATGCCTAGAGTTTCACAGGAACACAGTGTTTGTGGAAAGAATGAAAAGTAACTGAATGACTGCCAGAGGCTGCCCCTCTGACATTTTGAATCAGGGGTGTACTAGCCACATTACAGGGCTACCCCCACGTGGTTTAAAATGTCTTGAGAAGCATCACATTTTGGCATTGCAAATATGAAATTACTGCTATTCTTGGTTTCTTGCTTTTTATAGTTCAGCGTTGAACTGATTGTCTAGGGAGTTAATCTAACAATAGCTGTCATTAATAACCTGTTTCCAAGTGAAGAAATGTATATTTTTAGGTATTTTTTAACTCTAAGTGTATTATAAATGAATAACCTTTGTGTTGGCATCAAAATTATTGACTAGCTAAAAACTTTATTCCTTCCTATTGTTTCGGTTAACACCAAATGACCGATTAAGGGAATCATACTCTATAATACAGAAAAAACTTAAGTGTATTAAAAAAAAACTTAAAGGAAAATAAGAATTTTCCACTTAAGGATAAACTTCTACATCTTTCGACCATAATGTTGGATATTACAGCTGCACGGTATGTTGGGACCTCAGGGAAGGGAGAGGAACAAGGAGGTGATGGGTTGGGCCATATGTAGAGCTAAGTTGGCCATGGGAGTGAGCCCTTATCAGAGAGTCTAGAAGTCCAACACACAAGCTGTACTCTGTCTGGGTTGCTAATACAAGGTGGGTCATGACTGGGATGTTAAGTGGCGAGGCCAAGTAGGATTTTCTGGAGAGTGGCAATGCTCAGCTGAGGGTAAGGTAAGCTTCGGCACATCCCCTCTGTGCTTTTGCAACCCCTTTTTGCGTTTCTCTGTTGGAGAGCACAACACACGATGTGGAAATTGTTCATATACTCTGACTTCTCCCTGAAGTGAGGAAACCTTGTGGACACAGATTTTGCTGTTTTCGTCCTTTTGTTCCCCATCTAATACATGTTAAACGCTCAATACATGTTTATGGAGTGAACAGGTAAAGGGGAGTGAGGTGGGAATGTAAGCGTTGTTTATGTTGTGTAGAGGGAATGTGAGGAGGATGGTCTGGTATCACTGGGATTTTAGCCCAGCAAAGAGATTTGTCTCTTTTGAAACTGCATTCTAGCCTCAAAAGGAGGTGGGTGAGAGCAAAGTGACTGCATCTAGAGAGTGGCTGGTAAGGCGTAGGTAAGGTTTTAGAGGCCTGGGGGTGGAGATTCAAATTCCTAGTGCAATGGGCCCCCATGGGTACCTTCAGCCTGAAACTTGGCTGACAAGTGGATGCCAGGCCTCAAATCAGGCATAAAAGGGCAGCAAGAATCCCATCAGACTGGACGCACTGGTAGAGAGGGGCCTCCTTCTGGTCCTTTCCCAGGATCTGTTGGAATCAGCTCAGGTTGGGGTGTGGCTGGGCCTGCCAGCCATGGTGCTTACTACTGAGTAGAGATGGAGATGGCAAGGATGCTTATGTTCAGGAAATGAACATATTGTGTCATTGTTTATGTTTCTTCATCTGAGCTGTTCTTAACAATATCACCACTCTGTCTTTTTCACTGTGGTCATAAATGTAATCTTAGAAAGTGACCAAAATGGACATATCGGTTACTCTGCAGACGGATTGGCTTCCTGTGTACACCAGTTCTTTTAAAGACAGTCATGGTGTGACATGGAGCCTTGGATATGTTCTTTACGATAAGCTATGGGAATTGCTTAGCTTAGTTAGAAAAGGTCTTTTCTCCCCAAGAGCTGTCTATGATTTGGCTTAATGAAAAGCTCAAGGTTGATTTTTGCTGGTGTTTTTGTTGAGAAGATAAAGCTTTATCTGAAGCCCATTGCCCGGGATTCCAATCTTGCTTCTCTCCCTTACTAATTGTACAGCCTTAGGCCAGTTACTTAACCTTTCAGAGCTCCAGAAGAGGGGGTGTTTGAAGATGACTGCTGATGCCCACACCGTTCCTTGTACTGGGGTTGACACAAGGTGAGAACTCACTCAGTGGCAGCTCCCATCATTGCCTGTGTCAGGAAAGCACGCAGATGGTTTCAAGTAAAGAGGAGATGACATGTCTCTGAAGTCTGCTCTCTTGCTGGTTTTGCTTAGAAAGGATGGTAGATGGCTGCATGTTTGCTGTTAGCACTGCACACCTAACTACAAGATGCAACTTGCCAAACAGATGGGAGATGTCTACTTTTCATGCCCCCCACCCACATAGTTTCTCAGCTACATGGTCTATTTTTAAGAACATTGCAAAATCCATTCAATGAGATAATCTTGGATGCAAGAATATTTAAAGCTGATTATAGCTTCAGGGCATTTTTTTCATTCTTCCATAAACCATAGTTTTCAATTATTTTAGCATCACCATACACATCATAGAGCTACATAGAGGTGTCAGATAATTTCATTATATCACACACCATTTGCTTTCAGAGAGGCTCTTTAAGGGGTAAATACAATGTGATTTAAGGTATTTTCTTTTTGTTTATTGGAAAATATCTACCTTCCTTTAGGAAGTCTTTAAAACTCACAGATTATGAATAAATAGGTACAGAATTATTGTGCCACTTTGCAGCTACCCTGACTTGTAGATAAATTCTGTAATATTTTTAAAATTCTTGGGAGGAGAAAGAGATCCTGGAGGATTTCTTTTTGAGGTGATACCATGGGTTTTAATTCCCACTGTTATTGGCTGGGAAGTTATAGATATTATCTGAAGAAGTAAGTACTTTAAGTGTAGAGTATTTTTATCTTTGAAAATCGTTTTATTGATAAAAGTCTTTTTTAAAATGGTGAAGGTGTATTGAAGTTTGATCAAAATCTCAAGGTATATTTCCTCACATTTTAATGTAACTCTTAGTTTTTCTATATGCCTCAAGCCCTAACACTACAAGTGGTGAAAATGTAATGAATGTGTGCAAGAGAAACTCTCTGATTCTTGCCGTGGGCGGAATTAGTTAATGATATTCATTCAGATGCAGGATGGTACAAATGGGGCATATTAAGAGACTTAAATTAGGTCAAATTGAATAATTGAATTTATTCCTTTACTTAAAAACACCTTAATCAGCGGAGAGTGCTGAAGTCTAAAAAAAGTTGAATTAAATATTAATAGGGAGTTTATGTTTTCAACTTTTTCTTCATTTACAATGATCATAGGATTTTTCTCCTTCTACCTTTTACAGATACTCGGAGATGAAGTTCAGCCCTTCTCACTTGATGAAGAATTTGATTATGACGCTGTGATGCTAACCCCCAAGTTCACTCCTGCAGAAATAGATGCGATCACAGAGCTATCCCAGCAAACGAGAGAGATCGCCAACCCAGACTTAGAGGAACCCCACGGCTGATCCACCGAGACATCTTTGTGTTAACGTTTATTTTGTTGTTATGCAAGCAACATTAGAATAAAAGGTAAACCTACTATAATTCCCTTTGTCGAAATTTTCTTGTGCATTATTTGATCAGCGTTATTTGTCAAGAGGGAGGTGTAACTAACAAGACCAAAGAGATCCGTACGCTTATAGGATTCTCCTCTGTCATGTGTTGCTGAATCCCATGACAGGTGGGGGAAGATGGAGGTGGCAAATGGGGACAGAAAGCAACAGCTACAGAGGGTCCATTTAAAAAAAATTTTTTTTTTTAATTTGAGTATAGTTGACACACAATGTTACATTAGTTTCAGGTGTACAACAGAGTGATTTGACAAGTTTATACCTTATGCTACGCCCACCACAAGTGTAGCTGCCATCTGTCACCCTACAACACTATTACACTGTCATTGACTATATTCCCTAGGAGGCGCCTTTATTGCCCTGACTGGAAGCCTGTATCTCCCGCTCTCCTTCACCTATTTTGCCCATCCCCTCAGCCCCCTGCCCTGCAGCACCCCATTTTAGTTTCAGCTATCCCACCAGGGCCCCCCTGCTCGGAGAGCTCAGGGACCTCCTGGCCCTCAGGCTGCCTCAGCTCCAGCACCCTGCCAGGGCACCCCCTGGGTGCAGAGTGCCCCGGGATACCCTGGTTTGTGCCTGTTTCAGCTTCAGCCATCCTGCCAGGGTACCCACGGGGCCCAGAACAGAAGGGTTCATTGTGATGAGAGCACAGCAACTAGAAAATGTGAGGTGTTGCAACGAAGACTGGAAACAACCTCCCACCTCCTTGGGGGTGAAGGACAGTCGCATACATAAAACACTGCAGCACACAGAGATAAACTGACGGTGTGGGGAGGTCACTGGTCCCAGCTATCCAGAGACTGGGGTGTGAATGTGCGTGCTGAGAGGTTGGGCTTCTAGGATCAATCGGGAAAAGCTCCGCTGAAAAAGAAGGCATCTGAGAATTGATTATATGTCATATATTAAATTCTTGCACTTTCGTATTACCATTAAGCCACGTGTGATGATAGTTACAAAGTACAGGGAATGGTGTCTGTCTCCAGAAGCTTAAAATATCATTTAAGAAGGCCAGACATAGGTAGAGAAGGTAACTGGAGAATGTGGAAGCATCTTAAGAAGTGCTCATTGTGAAGAATACCCATAAATGTGTTAACGGAGGGAGAAAAGAAGAGTGAAGGCTCAGAAAAAGGGGGAATAGTATGTATGAAGTAATTTTCATTATTAAAGGAATCAGTAACAAGTCAAATGTGCATAGGCTTAATGAGTTTTCATGCAGGCCTGTGCTTGCGTGTGCCCCTTACATTCCTTACAAAGGACATTCTTGATTTAATGTGATAGTGTCAAGTGATTTCCACATCTATTTTTCTTTATCCAGTCAACAAACTTTCATAAAACACCGTTTTCATGCCAGACCTTAAACTAGGCAATGGGGAAGAGGTAGTAAATTAGACGTGGTCTGATTTAGTTCGGAGACAGATACATAACTAATTACAGCAGAGCTGCGCCGTCCGATATAATAGCCACTGGCGGCGTGTGGCTCTTCAGCACTTGAAATGTAGCTAGTATGACTGAGGGACTGATTTTTAAATGTTAATTTTACTTTGATGTGAAATAAAAAGGTAATGTAATGTACAGCATGGGGCATATAGTCAAAAACATTCTATTAACTCTGTAAGGTGACAAATGGTAGGTGATTAGACTTACTGTGGTAACCATTCTGCAGTGTCTATGAATGTCAAATCCCTGTGTTGTACACCTGAAATGATACACTGTATGCCAATGGCAAAGAAAGAAAGGGCCCAAGTCTTTTTTTTTTTAAAGTTGATATTTGATACAGTTATAAAACTTTCAAGTGTACATTTGGAACAATGCGGGTATGGGAATCTATATTTTCATCTGTAAATTTTATGACAGGTAAATACAGATCAGTTATTTTTGATGACAGCTTTAGTACCTAATTTAAAATATGCTAGAAGTGTGAAATACCCGTTGGAGTTTGAAGAATTAAGATGAAAAGTCGTAGACTCTCTTATTACATTTTTTGTGTGGATGACATGTTGAAATGATATGGATCAATGATTATGGATCTATCTGATTAAATAAAACGTATTATTAAAACGCACTGATTTCTCTTTGCCTTTTTAGTGAGGCTCCTAGAACATTTAAAATTCCACACGTGTCGTGCATATTTCTCTTTGCCAGCCCTGCTGTAGGGGGCAGCCTGTGTTGGAAGAGTGGTGTGCACCGAAAGCTACTGGGGCAAAGTGAGTGCAGTTATTTAATCACAAACGGAGAGCTGGGGACTCTTCATCGAGGGGGTGACATTTGAGCTTGTTCGGGAGCAAGCAGTAGGAGTTTTTGGTTGGATGCTGTTGGAATAGTTTGCGTGGGAGATGATAAGAGCTCGAATTAAAGCAGTGGAGGTGGAGGGCATGGATCTGATTAAAGATTTGGAAGTAGAACAAGCAAGGATTATTGATTGGGACCATGTGGGAAGGAGGGAGCGTCTGTGAGGTTAAGACAAGATTTTAGCACATGATCTATGTACACACTGCTTGAGGACAACACGTCGTGATCCAGTTGTTCACGAGACCAGCACTCTCTCGTCTCAGCATATATGCAGCGTTTTGGTATTTTGAATGAAGAAGAGACTTCACCATTTCTAAGACATCTCAATTTTATGGACTTAAATAATTTTATAATAGAAAAAAAGAACCACAACTATCTTTCTAAGTGTTTGAAAAGAACTACACTTTAGTGGAGAATTTTATGAACCAGCCAGGCTACATGGCAGGGGAGGACGTTGCTGCTGAGCATTCTATCTGTGTAGCTGCTGCATTAGGTTTTGGCTTTATTCCTTTTGGCATTTTGATTCTCGCATTATTTGGGGGCAATTGTGCATTTACAGCAAAAGTGACGCTGGAAAATGGGCTCCTTAAAGCCTCTGAGTGATCTAGTTGTATCTCAGTTGTACCGTCTCTCTTCCCCTAACTAGCAAATGCTCCTCCGTGACTTTCAGCTTCGTGGATCCCTTGAGTCGATGTCAATGGTTTGTCTTATGTTGGCTGGCAAACCCTAACCAAATGCCTTGAGAAGAAGCCTGCACTTCCATTGATGGATCATGCTTACCTGGATTAGGTAGTGGCATCCGAGGTAAGACGAATAAAGAGCAAAAGATAAGGAGAAGCACCTGCGTGTGCAGACCAGACTGGGAGGGAAGAACGTGAACACTTAAACTATGTCCTTGCAATAATGCAGCAGTGGCAACACAGACTGGCTTGAACAGAGACAGTTTCCTGCCGTGCCAGGCCAGGGTCTTCAGGGTAGGGGCAGGCTGAGCGATCGTACTCTTTCAGAATCTATCGGTTGTGGAGTAGCACAAGGAGGAAAAAATAGTCAGATCATCTTGGATTTCCTTGACACCTTCATCAAGAATTCTCTTTTCTTTTGCCACGAACGTGATAGAACTGTATTCTCACTTAGAAAAAGAAATTTTCCATATGCGTTCAGTGATTGTAAGGTCGAATTAACATGGAAAAAGATAGTTGAAAAAAAATTCATTTCATTTGTTTGTTTCTTGGCAGTTGATGGTGAGTGAATACAATAGCATTTTATTAAGTCATATTCTTAAGTCTTATTAAGAATTTTCTAGAAAAATATTTCTCCATATGTGAAGGGAAATCCATACTCTTGACCTTGGCCTACCCAGCCCTTACATAGTATGGCCCCTGCTTACCTCTCCGATCCCATCTTGAACTATCTTTCTCAGTTTTTGTTATGACCAGTTGCTATTTTTTATTTTTTAAACACTCAACCTTGTTTCCACCTCCAGGCCTTTTACTCTTGTTCTTCTTTCTGCCTGGTCTCCCCTGGCCTTTGTATGGCTGGATCCTCTCATTATTCAGGTCTCAGGTGAAAGGTATCTCCCTAGAGTCTCTGACCACCCTATCTAAAGTAATTCCTGTCTCACAACCTCCACCCTGTCACTGTGCATCCCCTCACCTTGCCTTGTTTATTATCAGATGCTCCCAGGAGGACATAAGCTGCAAGAGGGTAGGGACTTATTCTTGTTATTGATGAAAAGGGCTGGAGTAAAATAGGTGTTCAATAAATATTTACTGAATGAATCCAACCTGAAAGTATAAGCTTATTAGTTTGAAAAACCTGGAGGTCCATTTCATCAAATGTTTGGTTAGACAAATGTTGAGCAATTTTTATATACACCTTATCAACTTATATATGGGAATGTACAAGTTCTTACTTCCTAGACTCATGCTAATCTGATGGCCAATGCAAATTTGGGACACCTAGCTTGACTGAACAGAACTGTTCCATGTTCCACGTGTGCCTTCTTTTTTCCTCACCATAACCCCGTGGAGAGTTGAGAGAATCCTGGTTCACATGGGAACTTCACCCATTTCTCAACTGCTCTTTTGAAATTTTGTTACAACTTCTTCCATGAAAGATCCATGCAGGAGCAATTCATGCGATACTGGTATTGCCAGCGATCTGCATTGAAAAGTGTGGCCTGATGACAAAAGCCGAACAGGGAAGGGAAAGGAAAATAAACCTCGGAGAGAGAGGTAGGAAGAGGAAAAGTCCCATTTTGGTAACTGTCTGTAAAGCAGGATCTTTTATCCACTCGTTCAACAATGTTGATGCTCCTGAGAGCCATCAAACTTTAGAGGTGACTTAGAGTCCAATTCCCCTGTTCCCTTTATATTTTCATTTATTCCGAGAGCAGTGCAATCCACAGAAGGGTTTAAACAGAGGAGGGACGTGGTCTGACTTAGGTTTGAGGGGAGATGGGTGGAAAGGGGGCTGGGCTGTATTGTCCTGGGGATGGGTGAGCCTGGAGGGAAGGGGATGCAGGGCTGGGCTGTGAAGGGCCTCTGCATGGTTTTCTCTCTGGAAATGTATGCAATCTTGTTATCCCCAGTTTTCTGACAGTGTAGAATGATATTTATTGACAGGTCTATTTTCATTCTTTGATACTGGGCACTCAGTAGCCTTTTGGTTTAGAAAACTATGTCTATAGGGGCGCCTGGGAGACTCAGATGGTTAAGCGTCTGCCTTCGGCTCAGGTCATGATCTCAGGGTCCTGGGATCGAGCCAGGCATTGGCTTCCCTGCTCAGTGGGGAGCCTGCTTCTCCTTCTCCCTCTACTGTTCCCCCTGTTCCCCCTGCTTGTGCTCTCTCGCTCTGTCAAATAAATAAAATCTTAAAAAAAAAAAAGAAAACTATGTCCATAGTTCTGAGAAATTGTCTTGAAAATTTTTTTGATTATTCTCTTCCTCATTTCTTTCTTCCCAGAGTGTCCATATTTCAGATGTTGAACTTTTTAGATTGCTCCTCTAATGCGCTCCCTCTTCTCCTATTTTGTACTCCCTTCTCTCCTGCTGTCTTCTTTTTTGCTCTCTTTTCTGAGATTCTTTTCAACTTTATCATCCACATCTTTTATCACCGTGGGTATATTATTTTCTTTTTTGAATTTTATACTATTTTTAAATCCATAAAACAGTAAAAGCATTCCCACAAACAACAAAACAAAAGGCAAACACCAAGAAAACACATCCTGCTCTGCCAAGAGTTGCATCGGGACAAGACCATCAGGACCGTGAAGGTGAAGATGGCATGTCTTACCCTTGATCATGTTGAGAAGAGTGCTTCTTGATGGGAAGCACTTGTACTTACCATGTTGAATGAATGAGCAATAGGAAATGGGGTGAGATGTCAAGAGGGTCTTAGATATTCCTCTTGTGTGTAGGAAGACTCAGGTGTGGACACGTGGTGGCTAGGATCCCTGTTCTAGGATCCTTGATGCTGAGGGAGGGGAGAGATGCCTCAGGGTGGTGGATCGCTGGCTGTTGGCCTGCAGTGTGTTCCAGGCATTCATGTGTTAGGCACCGCATCCTCTAAAGCGGCTCCTTTTTCCGTTTCTGATGTTCCTGTTCCTGTTGGTGGCACCGCATTGGTTGCCAGGATTTGTTGTTTTCGCCTCTGTGCTACCTTTTGATTCCATTCCCTCTCCTGTATCCTGCTTGCTGTTCAGGCCTTCGTTTTGTACTTCTATTCACTTGGAAGCCTTCTTCCTTCCCAGCTAGATTCTAATTGCCTCTGTTCTCTCCACTGCGGCTTGTTTTACATATTGTTTTCATATCAATCTTCATGGCGCTTATCTTGTTCCAAAACTACCTCTAGCTGCTCATTGTCTACTTATTAAAAACTTCTCAAATTAGTGTTCGAGGCCCCTGCCTATGTACCCCCACGAAGCAAACGAAACAGACCACATGTGGCTGCGAAATGTTTCCTTCCACCTCCATGCTTTCCTTCTTACTGTTCTTTCTTTCTGGATGGTCCCCCTTCATTTCTGCCCATTGAGTTTCTGCTCAGCCTTGAAGCTGAGCGCAGAGTTCACCTCCTTCATGAAGACTTCGTTCTCCCACCCGGGTATCATTTCATCTTCCCCAGAACCCAGACGTCATCTGTCACGCTGTTAGTACTTGTCACATTCCACCTTGTATTAGTTGTATACATGATTCCCTCCCAACCCCAAGGGCAAGCACCAAATCTCATCATGCTTGCGTCTTTAGGAAGCGCTGTCTCTGGAACATTATGGTTCCCATCACTGGCGTCATTGACTGACAAAATCCAGGTTGAGTGCCCTGAAAATGGATCAATTAAGATTTATTCATTCAACTAATATTTATCTAGTGTCTGCCTTCTTTGCTGCAGTTTGCTATAGAAACAAATAACTAATGTCATGATTTATTAACCCATTGAATTTATGGTAAAGAAATGAATGCAAAATATCTGTACAAGCAAGGCCAGAATGTTGATGTGTTGAGATAACAATTAGAAAAAGTCATTCCATCCAGTACAAAAGTTGGGAGGGAAAAACCACAACAATATAATTCGAATGTAAGTAAATCTTGCATGAACGAGTTCAAGAGGACACTTTAGTATCAAAATAATGGCAAGTCAGTAATAATGGTTATGGCACATGATATATAATTATAATACTTTTCATGTCTTTCAAAATGTGCCATCTTTCCAGAGAGTTTTCTCGTTGTTGGTTCCACTTCAGATGCCAGTGAATTATCTTCATTTTGTGCGCTTAGACTATTGACATCCCTGTTAAGATTAAAAAAGTAAATCCAATAACTCTCCAAATTGTGTTACTATTGGCTATATTCTCAGAAGAAATTAGCATCAATTTTAGTTTAGATTGAAAAGTATTTTCAGAGGACGGCTTCTGTGCAAGGGGTGGTAATGACGCTTGAAGTCATTAGGGTGTTTCACAACCAGGCAGAAAAAAACCCACTAATTATTCTCCTCTTCTTCCCCCTCCATCCCCGCTCCCACAAGGATGGGCGAACTTGGGGAGGATTTGAATCCTACCCAGACTGGGGCATTTTTACTTGAAACCGTGGTATCAGATGCCGTTGCAAAAATGGTTTCCGAAGTCCTTGGGTTTAAGAATGTCGGTGTCTTGGAAAATAAAAGTCAACTGATTCCTGAAGAGGTTTTAGTTCCTCAAGAATAGTTTATGCCTCTCTTTAAATCATTTGATTCTACTGTCATCCTGTCATCGATGCAGATCGCTGTGTATTTTCTATGTCCTTGTACGCATGTTAGTTTGCTGGGAATCCGACTTCCTTTCACATGTCAACAAATCCCACAGATTAGTCTGTGGGGCCTTTTTGTTTTGCTGAAATTGAGTTTGTTAACCTTTTTCAGGAGAAAAACCATGCAACATTTGTTTTTAGTGAACTCGATTCCTTTCTGTTGTTTTGGCCTGTAGCGTCTGTACTGCTTCGCCCAATCCACCAAGTGTAAGCGTAACAGAGAGAGGTACGTGTCGCTTGTTGGTTTGTGTTCCAGCAGCTGAGCACCTGGCTGCTCGTGTGCAGGTGCACAGAACTCCGGAGAAGGGGTTGCAGTTGAAGACAAACAGAAGAATATATGCAGGTTGCAGAGGGTTCTGGGGTGTTGGCCTGGAGATGCTCTGTGTGCAGAAACACTAAAGATGTGAGCTTCTTACACGTCAGTGCCTGTGTAAAGTGCTGGTCCTAGTGTTTCTGGAACAGGTCTTCACTTACGTAATGGCTGCTGTATTTGTCAGCCCGAACAAGTCTCTTATATCCTATTCAGTCCTTGTCTTCAATTTGCAAGGATCACAGAGAGTTTTCCACAGATGGCACCTGAAGGGATCACTTCGCATCATGCTGAAATTAAACTCTAATATGTTATATATCACATAAATAACCAATCTAATGCCATCACAATAGTTCAGAATGAGGAATGGAATACATTTAGCAAAAAGTGGGCTGCCATGTTCATCTCCCCAAAATATGACAGTTGCTACATTTTAAACAGTAAGTGATCAAAATAGAAAATATTAAGAAAATACTCAGTATCACTTGAGTGTCTACCGTATGTCCAGCATCATCTTAGGTGAGATGTGGGAGAAGGAAAAAAAGAACGAATATATACTTTATAACATCACAGTGTGGCCCATTTTGACACAGGAAAGGGAAGTCAATGCAGTGTCCCAGGAAATCCAGGGGTGACCGGGTGCTACACTAGCTAGACCCATTGCTTCAAATCCTGACATTTTGCAGCTAAGAGCAGAAGTAAAATGACTTGCTTTATAACTTTCTAGAAGTTGAGCTCAATGTTCTTTTGAGGAGAGATGGCTCGTCTAGATTATGTAGCATCAATGGCAAATAGCATTTGTATTCTGCCTTCTGTCTGTATTATGATATTTTCTTAGCCTGTCCTGCTTCCCTGTTGGACACTTTGCTAGACCACAGATGGCACGTGTTCACCATGTGGTAACAAAGGGTTGACCTCAAAGGCAAAGAAGCCCTTGAAATCCATCCCTCTCAGCCCACAAGAGCAGCTTCTTTCTACCACAGCGATGAAAGCCCAAGATAACAGGGGCATTCCCACCACTGCACCCTCTCTTGTGGGCAGCTGACAGTTAACACAGGTGGGCGTAAGGGGCTGCCCATCTTTTGAAGGTTGTCTGTTGAGGGGAATGCCACCTCTCTGGGACCAGTGCCCTGCTTTGGCACATGGAGCTGCTTCTGAGAAGTCACCAGGTGGTGAATACCTGCCCGACTTTTCAGAAAAGCACAGGTGGCTGTCAAGTGACCCATGATCGTTCAAAGGCTGTCAGGCAAGGTGATGAGTCTTTGACGAGTGGCCGTTTGAGGGGCCACCTTGATTTCTTGCATTTTTCAGAGGTCACATTGGATTGCTGAGCAGCTGGCTCATCTACCCCCATCCATAAGTAGATGGGAGGGAGGCTGGGTCTGTTCAAGTTGGGGAGTGCACGGCTGACGTGCATAAAGAAGGAAGCAAATGTTAAATGAGTCTGCCATTCACCAAGCAAACATCATTTCGTTTAAATTACACTGTGCTATTTTATCTTGACCCACAACCAAATGGAACTCATTGTAATACATGATCACATACAAGATAGTGGCTCATTAATAAAACCCTAGGATGGAGACAGGGGTAAACAATGAAAACTCCCACACATTAGCACCATAATGTACTACAATATTTTTCCTTCTTTTCATCAAAATCCTCCGTGTAATTAAATCTCAAGTAAGTCAGCAAACAAATCCCTCAGCTTCTTTTACTGCACTTTTTTTAAACGAATTAGTTATTTTTCATACTAAATAGCAACTCAGACAATAAATATTTATTGAGTGCTTACTATAGGCAAGACACTGGCATTCCGTAGCAAAAGCAGGGAATAAGACATAATGCCTATTACTGACCAACGCTACGAGGAGCATCAGTGTGGCTGAAGTGGCAGAGAGCATTTAGGTGGGAAGGGCATACCTCATGAAGGGGGTTTCAGGGGAGCTGGGAGTGGAACAGCAGGATGGAGCCAGCTTGCAGGGACCTGGAGAAAGTGTCTTCCTGGTTGAGCCAATCATTAGGCTAAAACTCTCAAGGGGGAACAGACTCGGTGGTCAGAGGAGCCCGAGGAAATCCCATGTGGCTGGAGTGTAAAGAGGGGATTTTAAGGTTGTTGGAGATGAGATCAGACAGGTAGGGGGATCCAGAGACTGTAGGTCATGGTGGAGGGCTGGATTTTCATCTCAGTGTTATGGGAAGCCATTGGGTTGCTTGTTAGGCCTTTGATATGCTTCATAGTTTAAAAGATCAATACTGCCTGATGGGGTTGGGAGAAGAAGCAGGGAGACCAGCTAAGTGGCTGGGATTGCAGTAATCTGGGTAGGAGGTGATGGTGGCAGGTGGAAGGATTCAGGACCTGTTCTGGAGGCAGAGTTGATGGGGACTTAGTGAGGGGTCAGCTGTAGGCAGGGTGAGTGGATGGGAGGCCCTGAGGCTGAATCTTAAATTTTTACTTTACAGGTTTCTCTTTCA
Organism: Ursus maritimus; assembly: GCF_017311325.1. Lineage (NCBI taxonomy): Eukaryota > Metazoa > Chordata > Mammalia > Carnivora > Ursidae > Ursus > Ursus maritimus. The sequence goes on from NW_024424786.1 coordinate 22,138,191, forward strand.
ACCTCCCAGGGTTAAAGCCAGAATAAAGAGAAACATGTTGATAAGGGGTTGGGATTTGTCTAGAACTTCCAAACACAGCACCGCATGATATTATCGGTTTTGTTCTCTACTAAACATCATCTTCTCTGACTTGGATGTGATATTTCTCAAGCCGCATGCAATGTTCCCTCTCTTCAAGTTAAAACCTGTGGATTATTTAATAACACTCTCACTTTGAATTGGCCCAGCCTCATTTGGATTCATCTCAGCATCTGAAAGAGGTTTTAAGCCAGTCATCTAAATATCATTGGTGCCCACAGCACCTAGCACAGACATCGGAATGGCCTAATAAATGTCTGGAATTGAATTGAAAAGGGATTTAGGGCAATACCACTCTGTGTGGGCTGCAGTCCTGTGTGGTTCTGTGAACTGTTTGTTCTGAGCAGTTTGCTACAGGTCCGCGGCAAGACAAATTTGGAAATGAAGAGTCAACATTTAGAAACTTTTATTGCAATTTGAAATTGCTGTGACATCCGAGCAGCACTTCCTTTTTTCCCCCAGTAATTTGCTTTTATTCTATTTTATAAAGTATCCATCTGAGATGGATGGGAAATTAAACAAACAAACAAAACTGTGTTGTTGTTTTTTTCTCCCCAGATATTTAAGAAGCACTGGTGGAGGCCAGTAGACAATGTCATTGTGTTTCCAAGTGCAGAAGTACAGGTGGCGACATGATGTGACATGACATGACATGACATGACAGGTGGAAGGCATTGCAGGGAAATAGAGCTGGTTGTTGCTCTTTCCAACTTTGGCTTGTCCCCATCACAAGTGCGTTATGGGGAGTCCAGGGCTCTTGTCTTGTGTGTAACCCCTGTGGGTCCCTAAAAAGGAGAGACAAGAAACGTCTGGGAATTCCCGGAGTCCACATTACAGGGAAGCAGGAAACTGAGCATGAACAGATGATGGAAAACCTATGTGTGGAGAGGACTGATTTTATCTACATCTCCTTCCAAGAAATGTTCTATAAGGCGCTCCCGATGGGCCTTTTGAAATTGGTTTTGCCATTTCAGAGAGACATAAAAGTTGGAGTTGGAAGGCACTTGGAGACTGTTTAGTTCCATTCTCTCATTTTACAGATGAAGTAACTGATATCCTAAGGATATTTTTTGAGAGGAAAAAGGCCTGTAGGGTCTCGAAGCCCAGGGTAAAGGACCCTCGATGGTCCTTTTCACCCCAAACCGGGCCAAGGCTCTGTGCGTGGTTTTCCACAGTCCTCATTTTTCAGTGTTGTGATTTGATGAGCTTTCTTTACAAACCCACATCTCTGTGAAATTAAAGCGTGTGCACCCATTTTTAGCCTCTTGTTTTGACATATACCAAAGTCCTGTTTAGTGGTAAATTTGGGCTGGAAAAATACAATTGTGTGTTATAGCAGCCTTCCTCAGTTTGCACATCTGTCGTTGGAAATATTTGCCAAGAAAACTTCATGAGGTGCCTTTCACGAGGAAAGCAGGCAACACACACCATTTGTCTGTGCCCCCTCTTTAATCCACTTCTAGTAGGATTCTCTGAGCATTTAACTGTTTCATCTAGGGTCTTCAGGACTTAGTGGGCAAGAAGATGAGTTTTGGGGTCAGGAAGAGCAGAGTTTGAGTTTGGCACATATTAGGGGATTGTGTGAAAAATGTACCGTCTATGCTTACTTTACTCTTCTTCAAATGGGGGTAATATTACTTCATGGTGCTGTTGGGTTTAGAAGGGGTAGTACTTGTAAGCACTTAGCAGGGTGCCTGGTACAGAATAATCACTCAGTAGTGGGATGTTGTAGGCAGATGTTGTATCTGATGGGGGGGGGAGGGTTAATGAACGCAGAGGATCAAGTGACAAGGTGAGCTGCCCACTCAAGTCCAGTGTGAGGACCACCTATTACTCTAATGTGACAACAGATGCCAAATCTCCAGAGTTTACTCGGTACTGAATGGGGTGAGGTGTCCTCACCCCAGACAGGAGCTGTCCATCTGCCAATGCCTTCATCTGTTGGGTGGGTGTCCTCCCAAGCTAGATGTGGTGACATAATCCACCTGGGAAATCTAAGAGTGAGCCTGAGCTTCCAGGTGGTGGGTCTCCATCCCAGGGGCTCATTTGTGGGAAAGAGGAAGACGGGTGAGCCTGTAAAAGGACGGGGGAGATGTGGGTTAGAAATCCAGACAGAGGCGAGGCCATTTACTAGCAAAGGGGAAGTCGGGGCTTCAAGGAGAACAGATGTCCATAGCCAGGATTTGAATTGGGAGGGGGCGGGGGGGGGGGGCTCTTGTTTTTTTTTTATCCCTGTGCCACAAAACACAGTGTTTCATCAAATGGAGCTGAGTGAGCACCTTGAGCTTCACTAAGATGCGTGGATCTGAGCAATTTTCTGTGTCTCCACGTCTTATTTTTCCTTTGGTGTAAATAGAGTTAATTCCTGCCTTGCAGGGTTGTTGTAACGACCAGAAAAAATGCATATCGGTGTTTAGCACAGTGTCTGGTATGTGCTTGATAAAAATGGTAGCTGCTATTTTTATTATTAGTGCCTCTTCTAGTTCCTAAGGGGTACAAATTCCCTAGGAGTTGAGTGGTCCAGAAAGAGGACATGGCAGTCCTTTCCATGCTCAGGTAAATAGAATGGTTTACTTAGACCAGCATTTCCAAAGGTGAGTTCCTCAAGGCCTTGAGATACTCTATAGTAAACAGCTTCTATGGTCAAGTGTTTAAAATATATTCCTTTGAATGTCAAATTGCACATTAGAACATCAAAGGCTCTGAGAAGTCCTGCAGTAAAGAAAACTTTTTTGTTTAATCTTGTGTGGGGCATCTCCCAAACCCTGAGTTCTCATTTTCTTGTCCTTCCTTCTTTCTTTCTTCTTCCCCCATCCCTATCTTTCCTCTTTCTCTTTCTTTTCCTCCTCCTCCCTCCTCCTTTCCTTTATTTTCTCCTTCCTCCTTTCTTTTTCCCCTTCTTCCCTTTCCTGCCTCTCTCTGTCCTTCCCTCTCCTCTCAGTTTCCCAGGACACCCCTACAATCTGGGGGGCTTTGACTAAGACCTACTCTGAATGTCTGAATAACCCAACACAGGGACTCATCTAATGAGATGCCTACAGTTCTCCATCATATTTAAATGAAAGAAAAATTGCCTAGAGAATAAGGTTCAATCTTACTCTTTGTCAATGTCTGAAAAATAGCTTTCTCTTTGGGGGATCAGTATGAATCTGATTGGATTTTTTAGAGCACTGTTTCTCAAACTCTCTTGTGCATGCAAGTCCTCTAGAGAAACTGTCACAATAAGGATGCTTGATCCAACAGATCTGGGGTGGAGCTTGAGATGATTCTAACGAGCTCTCCGGCGATGCTTGTTAGAAAAGCAGACTCTCCGCAACGAATGAATCATCGAACTTTACAGCAGAAACCAGGGATGTACTGTATGGTGACTAACATAATAAAAAAAATTAAAATTATAAAAAAAAAGAAAAGAAAAGCAGACTCTCGGGCCTCACCCTAAATCTCTGGAGTCAAAATATATACTTTAATGAGATCTCCAGGTAATTTGTATGTACAGAAAATTTGAGAAGCATTGGTTCAGATCAGGGTTTCTCAAATCTTAGCTCTATTGACATTTTGGGGCTGTCTTGTGCATTGTAGGATGTTTAAGCACATTTCTGGCTTCTACCCACTAGGTGCCAGTAGCGCTCCCCTTCCAATTATGACAGGCACAATTCCTCCAGAAATTGCCAAGAGTGCCCTGGTTGGACGGGGTGGGGGGTGGGCAAAGTTGATCCCAGTTTAGAACTGCTGGTCTAGATCCATCAAACTGTCTCATATTTTTGTTTCTGGGCCATTTGGAGTATTTTTTTTCCTTCTTCCTGTTAAGTGCCTTGTTTCTTTAAAAACATTTTTTAATTGAGGTAAAATTGACATATATCATTAGTTTCAGGTGTATAACATAATGATTTGATATTTGTATATATTGTGAAATGACCATTGCAGTAAGTCTAGTTAACACCCATCACCATACAGAGTTACAATTTTTTTTCTTGGGATGAGAACTTTTAAAATCTACTGTCTTGGCAACTTTCAAATAGGCAACACAGTATTATTTACTATCGTCACTATGCTGTACATAACATTCCCATGACTTATCTTACAACTGGAAGTTTGTAACTTTTGACCCATTTAGAGATATTTCATTTTATTTTATTAAAAGATTTTTTAAACGTATTTTTTTTTTTTTTTGACACAGAGAGAGAGAGAGCACGCAAGCAGGGGGAGTGGGAGAGGGAGAAGCAGGCTCCCCGCTGAGCAGGGAGCCTGATGCGGGACTCAATCAAGGACCCTGAGATCAGGACCTGAGCCAAAGGCAGCCGCTTAACTGACTTAGCCACCCAGGTGCTCCCCATTTGGAGCTATTTTAAATGAAATAGCAAATGGTACTTTCATTTAAGATAATAATTAAGTCGCCAATCTGTAGTTCCCAAAGCTGCCCCACGTCAGAACCACCCAGGGGAGATTTGCACATTCAGATTCACTAAAACTGGGGAAAAGCCTAGGAACCTGTATTATTTTACAAATAAATGTAGTAGTTTAGACTTTTGTAACACTTCATCTGTGTCAGGCACTGTTCTAGGAGCTTTACATCCATTAACTCATTTAATCCTTATAAAACCCTATAAAGTAGGTACAGGTATTTTCTTTATTTTACAAATGAGCAAATCAAACCACAGAGTGGCTTCTTAAGACTTGTAGGGAAGATTACACAGTTTCCGTATTGGAAACTGATAGGGGCGGGGGTGTCTTGCCTACAGAGTCTGTTCCCAAGTGCTGGTGGCCCTGAGGATGGCTGGTATGGGGATTGCATAGCTCAACTCTCTCACCCTTTGGATAGTTATCCATATCGGCACTTAGAAAGATAGGGCCATTGTCATTTTCAGAGTTCTTTCTTTATGCCAAGATTACTGTATACTTCATTTTCTCTGGGCATAGTAACATAGTTTACCAGTTAGGACATTTTGACCTATTTCCCCAGAAATCTGATCGAACCAACAGACTTTTCCTGCCTTTCTATTACTGCCCCCCTCTTCCAACTGCTTGTCTTCTATCAGACAAAAGATCATATCTTGAGTGTCCAAATAAAATAGGGGGAATAGAAACAATGGGTACATCCTAGTAACACTTTACTATGAATGAAGTAATAGTCATTTTAAAAGATCTAGAGATTAAATGATTAACGGTGTTACTGACACAGTCTTACAGATAACTTGTGTTTATTTTCACCTCACCTGGGTCAGAGAGATGGTATCAATGGTATGATTAATTACAGTGGTGAGAGTCACATGAAAATAAGATGAGTTATTATATTTTTTTAAAAAATTCTAAAGATTTATTTATTTGAGAGAGAGAGAGCGTGCGAGCACGAGCTAGGGGGCAGACAGAGGGAGAGGGAGAGAGAAACCCAAGCAGAGTCTATGCTAAGTGCTGAGCCAGTCACAGGGCTTGATCTCACAACCTTGATTTCGTGACCCTGAGATCACAACCCTGAGCCAAAATCAAGAGTCTGACACCTAACCGACTGAGCTCGAGGGTGAGTTTTTATAAGACTTTTATGTAAAGTCCTTCACTTAGGTTCAAACATTCAGGAACACAATTTTCTAGGAATATTTCCTAGAGATATTTTTAGAAATAAAGTTGTTAAAAAAATTAAAGCTAGCACAAATTAGCATTTACTATATTTCAGTGTTATAAGTTCTTTGTATTAACACGTTTAGTCTAACAACCCTACTGGTTGGTACTATTATTACTAACAGCTTTACAGATGAGAAAATTGAGAAACAGGGAGGTTGTGTAACTTGCCCAAAGTCACACAGTTGGCAAGTGGCAGAACTGGGATTCTAATCCAGGTGCTCTGGTTCTGGAGTTTGGTCTCTGAACCACTCTTACTGGGTTTTGGTTGGAATTATATCACTCACTAGTGATGTTGGTAGCTCTGGGCTGACCACAGCTCACATTGTCATTTTCTTTGTCCTTTATTAATTAAAAAAAAAAAATAGGGGACAGAGGATTGTTAATAAATGCTATTAGTTTGATTGGCAAGATCTTTCAATCCATGGACTCCACAGAGGTGTGTAGAAGGCTATAATAAAAAGGATCCTTAATCGTGAAGATAATGGGCAAACGTGCATGATGACTGCTCATGGTACCATAATGTTGCCCTCCTGCAATATTTGTGTCGGGGGGGGGTTCACTGGAGTGACTCAGGAATAAATTTAAGGGGCTATGGAAATACTAGCTTGAGATTTGGGACCAGGGAAACATTTTCAAATCCCCGTTGCAATGGCAGTTGTGTCTTCTGTCTAAATAAGGCTCTTATTTGGCTCTCAGTAGAGGGTACCAATCCTCCTGATTATTGCAGGTGAACAGTTTTGTTTTTCTGCCCCAGAGAATCAGAGATGAGCAAACATGGCCAGCAGCTTTTCCCCCCTCGCTATTCCCCCATTCCAAGAGCTGTTAAGGGTCTTGCCCCCAGCTGGACTGTTCGACTAGGTAGCTCCAAGCTTTCCTGAGAGGATATGTTTTCCTTGTTCTGCCTGCCCCTTTCGACGTATTCAGAAGGAATTCTGACCGAGAGTTCCAGGAACCCTGAATGCAGCTGCTGCAGGCCCATGACGAATTCACTGAGTGCCCCAGTGTCCCCCACAGCCTGGGAGCTTTTTCTGGTGAAAAGTGTGATCTCCTTTGAAGAAGTATTTCAAAACTCTGCTGAGTTGAGATATTTTAGAAAACCCAGTCTTTCAGAATCCTTATTTGAAACATTAAAAAAATATGAAAATCAATTAACTTCACACATGAAAAAATTCCTCATATGGTTAATCTTCCTTTACATAATTTCTTGATTATGTTTGGAAGTAAATTGCCTTGATTATACCTTGGATGGAAAGGAATGTCTTTTAATTAATTTGAAACATGCTATCGTGATGCTGATTTGTACCACAGAATGATAAATCGGGTTGAAAGCAATAAGTCTCGCTGATAGGAGTGAGCTGCAGTTGAGTTTTTATTTTATTTTTGGCTGCGTGGTGGATCCAGAATTCTGATTTCTCTCTCTCTTTTAAAGATTTATTTATTTATTTGAGAGAGAGAGAGAGAGAGAGAACACAAGCAGGGAGGAGGGGCAGAAGGAGAGGGAGAAGGAGAACTGCCCTATACAGGGCTCCATCCCAGGACCCTGGAATCATGACCTGAGCAGAAGGCAGAGGCTTAACTGACTGAGCCACGCAGGCACCCCAGAATTCTGATTTCTTAAAGGGACAAACCAAAGCATCTCTTTCTTATTTGGAAGCCAGGCTGAGTTTTATTGGCTTTTGGTTGTATGATAATTTGTGAGAGCATTTTGGCAACTTCCATTTTCTTTCTTTAAAACAACAAATTACCAAGGTCATGAACAGAGACATCGGCGACTACAAAGCTGGGAACTCTGATACCTTTGAATGACACAGCTGGATGGAGCAGTTCTCCAACAATACTAGTGGCTGCTCTTTACTGAGGGTAGTAGCTCCCCTGATTTCAACTCACTTTCACCTGAGGAACCTCTGCTACGAGGCTAAGTAACCTGACCAAGGTCCCACTGTTAATCAATTGTTAATCCTGGTTTTAAAACCAGATCTGTTTGATTCCAAATCTATAGTCTTTTTATTTTATTTTATTGCATTGCATTGCATTGCATTGCATTTTCAAGTTTTATTTAAATTCCAGTTAGTTAACATATAGTGTAATATTAGTTTAGGTGTAGAGTTTAGTGACTCAACACTTCCGTACAACCCCTGGTGCTCCTCAGGACAAGTGCACTCCTTAATTCCCAGCACCTGTTTAACCACCGCCCCTCCCCTCAGTAACCATCAGTTTGTTCTCTATAGTTAAGAGTCTGTTTCTTGGCTTGCCTGTCTGTTTTTTCTCCCCTGTGTTCAAACCCATGGTCTTAATTGTTCAGGCCCTGGGATCTTAGGAGTTTCAGGGCTTTTTCTGTGATTAGTAGTAGATACTAAATTGCTAAAATTAACTTTGGTTTAAGTGATATAAATAACAAAATACACCTTGTAAAGTCTGTATAATGTTTAGTCAAATAGTATATCCATGACTGGTTTTTTTGTTTGTTTTTTCAAGACAGAGCCTGCTCAAGCAGGTGGGAGAGGGTGGGGGAGGGGCAGAGGGAGACACACAGAATCTTTTTTTTTTTTTTAAAGATTTTATTTATTCATTCGACAGAGATAGAGATAGCCAGTGAGAGAGGGAACACAAGCAGGGGGAGTGGGAGAGGAAGAAGCAGGCTCATAGCGGAGGAGCCTGATGTGGGGCTCGATCCCAGAACGCCGGGATCACGCCCTGAGCCGAAGGCAGACGCTTAACCGCTGTGCCACCCAGGCGCCCCAGAGACACACAGAATCTTAAGCAGGCCCCATGCTCAGCACAGAGCCTGATGTAGGACTCGATCCCACAACCCTGAGATCATGACCTGAACCGAAATCAAGAGTTGGATACTTAACTGACTGAGCCACCCATGTGCCCCTCCATGACTTTTAATGTAGGGATTTATTTATTTATTTTTAATTTATTTATTTGAGAGAGAGAGAGTACAAGTGGGAGAGAGGGAGAAGCAGGCTCCCCCCTGAACAGGGAGCCCAATGCGGGGCTCGATTCTAGGACCCTGGAGATCAGGACCTGAGCTGAAGGCAGATACTTAACTGATTGAGCCACCCAGGTGCCCCTAATGTAGGGATTTAGATACCAGATAGCTTATTGTTTCTTTTGCTCACAGTTATCTTAGCATGGCCATGTTTGAATTTAGGGTTGATAAAAGGTTTAATGTAATAGAAAGTATTATTGATCATTGTTATGAGGCCATTATTCATTGCTGTGGCATTCTTTAAATGTAAATAAAGTATCGAAAGTATTTATTTCTAGGATTTAAAACTACTGTGTAGTTTAAAAAAACCCTGAACAATCCTAATGAGCAAATCTCTGAATATTTTGCTGATAAAAATACAATAGATAATGTGATGAGGTAGGGTGGTGGTTTATACTAATGTCAACATGACCCATTTCTTCACTTTTTGTATCCTGACTATTTGTAAATCACTGGATAATTCCTGCACCGTGTTGTTGTCTTTCCCCTAACAGAAGAACCATAGTTTCAAAAGAAGGAAAGCTTTACCGATAGGAAGGCCTATCTACAGTTGGTGTGTGATTAAGCTAGAAGTTTACTGTATTTTGGGACATACTGAGGAGATGTTTAAACATCTTCTGAAACCTGTAATTGATTAACATAAGTTACATAATCCTCATTGTTCTGATGGAGAAACCAAGGTCTATAATAATCAGTCGTGTTGAAGGTTATCCAGAATATTCCAGAATGATCCATCCTTCCTGATAGTTAATTCCCATATGTTAATCCAAGACAACTAAATAGCATTCAGATATGTTTAATTTTTGTATTAATTCCATGGTATAATATTAAAATACTTTTGAAATCACAAACATGGTAAGTATTCAAAATAGAGAGTTTGGAACATTAAAAAAAAAAAAAAAAAGCCCACAGGAAAAACAAAACCTCCTGGCAATTCAGAAACCTCTCCACAAAGATAAAAGAAAGGTTTTCTTTCTTTTTTTTTTTTTAACTGAGAAAGTATTAAACTAGAATGTGATGTGCATCATGGGCTATCTGCTAAGAAATTACAAAGACAGAAAGGAAACTCACTGTTTAATATAGCCAAGCAGATACAACCCACTACATACATGTTCTCAAGATAAATGATAACTAGTCCTCAAGTAAGAGGATGTGACAGCACTATTTGCCACACACAGTTCATCCCACATCTGCCTGACAATTGGGATGACCATCTGTGTTTGCTAGGTGTCTTTATTCAAAGGAAAAGTAAATTTCTAATATCTTTATGACAGGAGGTGGGTTTGTAATGCAGATCCAAGAGTTTAGGCTCTTACCCTTCCAGGAAACTGCTATGGGGCCCTATCTTTTTTGATGATTACATTTTAAAGAAATGACTTCTTGGGCCTTGAGGAAACATTTCTGGATTGTAAAATTGGCAGGAACCTTGCTTAGCTTTTAAAAAGATTTACATGTATTTCAAAGAGGCAGAGAAAGAGCCTACCTACAATGACTACTTCTTAAAGGTAGACTCTCAAAGAATAAGGGGATGAGGGAAGGTCTTTTTCCATTTTCTGGACCTCAAGGAGAATTAATTTTTATTTTGAATCCCCTTACAACAAGAGCATCGGCATCACTTAGGAATTTTAGTTGGAGATGCAAATTCTCAGATCCCAACCCAGACCTACTGAACCAGCAACTCTGAGGAGGGACCCAGCAATCTGTTTTCATAAGCTCCTGAGGTTCCCTGAAGCCTGTGCATCTTTGCAGAGAACTGTTGACAGCAGGTCATATGAACAGGATGTGGGGATGGCAAAGGATTTTATCTTACTTGAATTATAATTCAAGTAAAATATAATTCAAGTAAAATTCAGCTGCACTCTGCATTGGACAATAGTCACCTGTTCTAGCACATGTTAACCTCAATTAAGTGGCAAGAAATGAAGATGTCTGACACAAAGATGTTAGATGAACCTTTACCAAGATAGTCAGATCTTAACAACTTGCAAAGAAGAGGGGAACAAAAGCAAAAACATTATTAAAAAAGGCCAACAACCAACATTTATGTTCTTTTGTCTGTAGAGTGCATTCTCTAATTTAATATATGAAGAGTTGCCGGATTTTCTGGCAAATCACAAAATAATTAAGTAAAACCATAAAAGCCAAGCTCAGGAGAAATGAGACAACTGTGTAAGTTTTTTTTACATACACCCCCTCTTCAATTCACCTGGCTCTCTCCTGGGGAACAAATCTATTCTTCATGAGTCTGCAATTTTGGATGCAGATTGGAATCACCTGAGGATGTATTTAAAGCGCAACAGCAGCAGAGGCTAGAAGAGCCGTAGGGGAGGTGGGAAGTGAATTCTTTGGGTTCCTGAATTCCCAGGAGCAGTCTGGGCAGTGAGCTGACATCCCCCACCCTCCCCCTTCCCCCCTTCTCAGCAAGGGCCAGCGCCTCCATGGACCTCCAAGAGAAGAAATTCAGAGGCTTTGTTGGTGTTCTAGGCACAGCACCCAGGAGGGCTTTTTGGAGCAGTTTAGAACTTTCTCATTTAAAGAGCCTGCCCTGAGCAAATAGTTTTTATACCTCAAATTTGACCCATTCCCGAAAGACAGCCCTATTAAATTGGCTCCCCTGGCCACTGAGACAAATTCACGATGCAAACTGGCCGCCTCCTGGAAGTGAAGCTGATGGCACTTGGTTTCTTAGGAGGGGAAATTGCTCATGTGGCAGACCTTCCCCTGGGTGCCCCGATGTCCAGCTCTGCCTGGTGGCCCCCCGCACACGGACGTGCTGCCAAGCAGACAGAGGCCTTAGATGCTCTGGGGAAAGTCCTGCAAAGGGAGGACTTGGAATGGAGAAGCAAGTATGAGCAGCTCTGGGAGAAAGGCCTGGGGCTGGGAAGACCGCGGAGGGTTTCGAAGGGATCCTAACCCAGGGGACGGAGGAAGCGGCAGAGCAGGAGCCCGACAGAGTCAAAATTCTTTGAAAGAAAAAGGTCTGCTTACTACAGATGTGAGCTGCATGGATCATCTGCCTCTGGTCTTTTAAGGGAATTGGAGAAGCAGAAGGAGGGGATCAAAGGCTACCCCATGAGTGAAGAATCGCTACAGCAGTGTGCTGAGCATTACCTATGAAGAATCTAAAAGGAAGGCCAGAGACGCCAGGCCCCGAGGCCCGCCGAGAAGGGGGCGGCCTCCTTCCATGAGGACATTCCGAACTGCTCAGTCTGGCCTGCGAGGCCATCGCGCAGGTGTGGAGGTGTTGGCCTTCCCGGTGAGCCTGGTAAGGGGGCAGGTGTGGCTCTGTCTCAGTTTGGGCTGCTCTCGCAAACTCCCACAGACCGGGGAGCTTGTGAACAACAGAAATTCACTTCTCACAGTCCTGGAGACTGGGAGAGGTCAGGGTGCTGGCAAGGTCGGGTTCTGGTGAGACCTCTCTTCCCAGTTGCGGACTGCCCACCTCCCACGGCATCCTCATGGAGCGGGGTCAGCGTGGTCACAGGAGAGGAAGCAGGCTCTCTTGTGACTCCTCCAAGGGCACTCACTCCACTCATGAGGACCCCGCCCTCAGAACGACATCCAGTCCTCATCACCTCCCAAATGTCCCACTTCCTCATAGCATGACATTGTGGGGTAGGGACCCGGACATCGAGACCATTGCAGGATGTGTTTGATGGAGTAGATCATCGAGCAGGGGTGTAAGGAAAACTGGCAGAGGCTGTGATGACCGGAGTTAGGGTAGAAAACCTTCTGTGGAAGTGACTGATCAGTGACCTTCCCTTCTTCCTATCTGCCCATCTGTCCGTGGGAAGCTGTCAGCAGGTCTCCTATTCGTCTCGGGTTTTTTTTGTTTTTGTTTTTGTTTTTGTTTTTGTTTTTGTTTTTTCCTTTTGGTGGAAATCTTAAGTGATCCTCAAAACAACTGTGGAAAATTCAGTAGAAGATATTTTGACTTCCGAATGTGACTTTTCATGCTCTATTTGGCTTACGACATGTTGATGCTAACCTTAAAGGCCCAAGGAAAACACACACAGGAGCCAGGGTAACTCCTGGCGACATTTAGTTCTGCCCCTTTAAGTCTTCTATCTACCAAAGTTGACTTAAAAGAAAAAATCCACCTCTACCATACCAGCAGACAGGTCAAAATCACTCGGTGTAAGACTTCTCTTTTTGTGGACTCTAGTTCACGTATAGAAGACTGCCCGGGAAGGAGACACTTTGCATAATATTTAATTAGTGGCTGTTTGCTTGGTAAAGCCTTATGTGACCCGTGAAGTAATCAAAATAATCATGGGCACAAATTGCATATGCAGACCTGATGCTGGGTAAGTGTCCTCAGCCGCTCAGCTGCTACCCCAGCGAATTGCTGTTCCCCGCAATAGGGTCCTCTGCAGACATGCACTCCAGCAGTTGCCGGCTTTCTCTTTGCTTCAATGCTTTGCTTTCAAGCAGCGGAGAGATTAAAAACATAAAGAACTTCACAATAGCAGAAATGGAAGGGAAATCGGGGGTCGAGAGAGTGCCTTTTGAACCGCCAGTTAGAGCTTTTATTGACTTCACCACTCATTCAGACAAGTCAGGTCTTACCTTTTATTACTATTCAAGAGACTTTCTTACTATTAGATTGAAGTTTCCTTGAGGTTGGGACCATGCCTTCTGTGTCTTCTGTACTTCTTGTAGTACTTTTCCTAATCTTGAGGAAGGTAGCAGGTACTCGGGAAAGATCTGGAGAATTTAACAGAAGAGCTGGGGCAGTATTACAGGATGATGTTTTGAAATTTGTCTTAACTCAATTTTGCATTTTTCTATGCATAATCTTCACCCTAGATTACTGAGGCATCCTCTTAATCTCTTAGAGGGGTGACCAGAGGCATGCAAAGGGAAAAAGTTAATATTCTGGGTTTGGTATTTAAAGTAGTATTTTTAACAATGAATCGCGGAACACTACATCAAAAACTAATGATGTACTGTACGGTGACTAACATATCATAATAAAAAATAAAATAAAAATAGAGTAGTATTTTTTATTCTGCAGTAAGATAAGGCCTCTGTCAAGAGAGGATAAGGTTTCCTGAGCCCCTCCTACTCTTCCCCCCCCCCCATGCACCACATCAAGAGGAGGCCTCAGTGGATTAAAGCACAGAGATTTCCACATGCAGAGGCTCCTCCCTCTGCCTTGGACAGGTAGGGCAAAGACTTGATGTCCAGAAAGAGAATACTTTGCAGAGAAAGTGCAAGGTTTTGAATTTCTCTTTTTTGGGTTTGAGCCCTAGAGACCTGGGGAGTATGTGTGTGTGTGTGTGTGTGTGTGACACCTGCAGTGGAGTTGGGATTCTTGGTGTATCTGGCTGATTCTGGGTTTGCAGGAACCCGCGGGTATCTTCACTAGAAGGCGCTCGTCAACACATCCTGCTTAGATGGAGGAGGGCCTGGCTTTTCTAAACTAGCCTGAATTCTCAAACGGCTGAAAGGAACCTAAGAATTCCTCATGTCCCCAGGGCGAGCCACTGAGTTGGCCCTCAATTACAGAGCCTGACTAGGGAGCTTGGCAGAAAGGGGTTGCTTCAGTGGGCAGGGGAGCCAGTGTTGCTGAGGACAGCAGGTCAGGGCTCCCCCACCAGGCCTCAGGGGTGTGTCCACCGTGCCAGCAAGAACTGAGGTCAGGCTAGTCTGTAGACTGTCAGGCCAGCCACAGACTACAGAGGCACCAGCAGAATATCCAGGGCATAAGATCACACTTCAGTGGTCTCCATCCAGGGGTCAGCCCAGCCTGAGCCCTCGGCAGCAGAGTCCAACCCACATCTTGAGGACAGCAGCCATCTCCCCTCTGTCCCTGTGAGGTCACATAAGCCACATGGGTCTTGCCATCCTCGAAGGTGGCATCCTAGGAAAAAGGGGATCAGACCCAGAAACACTGAGCATTATCCAAGTTATCCCAGCAGAGACGTGATACCTGCAGAGGCTAAATTACTGGGCTGGACAAACGTGTCATTTCTTTTTTTTTTCTCCTGCCATCGACTGGGTGCAGGCCTGTGAGGGAAGCCAGATCAATTACAGAGGAATAAAAAGGCTATTTGTTTTTGTACATCTGAGTATAGTGTAAGTGAATATTGATCCTGCTACAGTGTGTGTTTTATGTTTCTTAAAATTCTGTAGGAATGAATATTTCCCAGCTTTCTCGGTAAGTTCCCAACTTCGACGTCTGCTTATAAAGGTGTCAGCAGGAGGCAGAGCCTCCCAAGATGGAGAGAATGTGGGAGAAAAGCTTCCCAGCTGCTTCAGGGGGTCTGGGAGCCTGGGACAACTGGCATGAGGTTTGACCAGAGCTGCTAGCAAGCAGATTCCAGCAAACAAACAAATATGCGTATTCCCATAGAACAATCCCCTACACTGCCTTCTCCTGGTCAGCCCAAATGTCTCAATTTACATTCAGCGCCAACTCCTCTCCAGGCATGAGGATAAAAGCCACTTTGAATAACTTTTTAGAAAAGGAAACACTAAAGCTATCAGCCTTACTATGGGAGTGAAAGAGATCTCCATCTTCCACTGCAAATAATGCACTTTTCCAGATACTAGGAGTGTGTGCACGTGCATGTATTTAGCTTTGAAAGCAAGTATTTTAAGAATTAGAAATAGCCAAGTATTTTGAGAATGAGAAATGACATGGACAATGAAGACCTAGCCAGATCCTGGCATGCAACAGGGTTATTAATGAAATGGGGATACCTGTAAAAATATGGGACTACCAGATTTGTCTTGGGTAAATATGCAGTTAGCCTTCAGTCTTTATCTAGCTGCAAGGTGAAGTTGTTCGAGGGAGTGCTATCAAGTGACTCTCATCATCAGAAGTATGCTGGTTGAAGTCGGGGAGGGGGCTACCATTTATTACCCGGTGCCAAGAATTTGTGCATGTTCGCATGCAATGTCACAGTTAATCCTCTTACTATCCCCCCCCGAAATAGAGATTTATGCACTGATTCTATTGCTAGGAAAACCAAGGCTTCAAGAGTTTAAGTGCCCTACCGGGTCCCCAGTGGATGGGTGGGAAGGTTTGAATTAAAATCTAGATCTGATTTAAAAGCAATGCTCTTTTGGCTGTCCTATACTGCCTCCTCTTGGGAAAGATGAGAAAATCCCCAGAAGATCCAACCATTGTATTTTGTACTTTTCCTTTGTCGAACAGATCTCACCTACGATTTCTTCTTCTTCTTCTTCTTTTTTTTTTTTTTTAAAGATTTTGTTTCTATGACAGAGGGAGACACAGCGAGAGAGGGAGCACAAGCAGGGGGAGTGGGAGAGGGAGAAGCAGGCTTCCTGCTGAGCAGAGAAGCCCTATGCAGGGCTCGATCCCAGGACCCTGGGATCATGACCTGAGCCAAAGGCAGATGCTTAACAACTGGGCCACCCAGGTGCTCCTCATCTATGATTTCTTAAACATGTGTCTTCCCTCCCGAATGGGGAGCAACATGAGAGCTGGCGCCATGTCTTTTTGCTTATTACCTGTAACACATACTTGGCACATGGTTCATGCTCAAGGTTTTCACTGGCTGATTATGAGTCATTATATGATGGATTGGAGCCCTAAGGCAAGTCTTGGAATTGTTCTTTGCAGATAAATAAGCTTCCAATGTAGGCCTTTGATTCATTGGGAAAAATAATTCTTTTTCTCCTAAAGTTATAGGCGGCTTGTGAGATTCTTTGATATTTGTACTAACTCAAAACTCCCACATGATTCATAAAAAGGTAAGAAATGAAGAACAGGCAGGTTAACTGCTGGAGGGATCACTGTTAAAGTTTTCTGAGTTTTCTATTTTTATGCGTCTTCCTCCTCCTTTCCCTCACACAGACCAGGGTAAGATTTGGTTCCTAATGATTGGGCACGGACTTTGTGAAGCCTGGAGGATCCAAAGGGTTGTGGGGCCTCTGATTTGAGCTGGGTGTGTGTGGTGGTGGGGGAGGGAATTAAATAACCAGCAGCTGAGATTCAGGAATGGCACGGAGGTCGATTAAGCTGGAGTCCTATAATAGCCACTAACAAGAAAGGAACAAGGAAGGGAAAGAACGGAATATATTGAACAAGAGGTGAAAATGGGAGTTCCTAAGGGTAAGCTGATTACCCAGTACTACTGCACTGTCTGACTAATGCCTTGTGTCCATCCGGAAATACGTCTCGCCTCTCCTTATCCAGCTGATTTCTGAGCTGCAAACACAAAGGTTAAGCACGGAGGGAGGGCTGGGAAGCAGTGCATCTATTTTAATGGGGGTGGATCTTCTTTCTGCCGCTGCCATTTTTAGCTGGGGACCACATGGTGGCAATGTTGCATCATTCCTTGCAAAACCTTCACCCACAGCTGGGCTCCAGGTAAATTCAATTGCTAAGCAATAAATTGGGAGATGCAGGACGGTGTTGGTTTAACCAGCGAACATTATACTTGTATTTGGTACCACTGATTGTGTTTTCCATGATAAAATATAGCATACTCCAGGAAAAGTAATACATTTTCACCCCTTGTTAGAACTCGCTTGTAATTCAAGCAAATAACAAATGCAGACACAGTCTGAATTCCAGGCATATAGGCTCAGTTTTCCCCAAGATCAAACTAATTAGTTTTATTCTATCCAGCCAACACCTGTTTGAGAAGAACATTTAGTGTCATAAAACAAACCACCCACCAAGAAATAAGGAAACTGTGAAAGGCCCACATACCAACACCATGTTGCCAAGCTCAGCTCCGAAACAGAGCCTTACAACCTACCCTGCTGGTTTTCTTGGAGGAAACTCTATTTTCTAATATAAGCTCCTCTATTAAAAAAAAATAATAAAAATTACAAAATTTAAAAAAAATTGGGAGTTGTGAAATGTTTCAAGCAAATGATATTGTTGGGAATCATTTTCCTCTTTAGTAGGAAGCAATCTCAGAGGACATGTTCAGGGTTGAGTTCTTTGAACCATTCTTGAGCCCCCTGAGTTCTGAGTGTGTCTGGGGGAAAGAGGCTAAATGAATTATGTGGTGCAATGAAATGCCACGGGGTTTGGAATCCTGCGAAGTTCGAGGGACTTAGAGTGAATACTGAATACCTTTTGATGATTCCTCAGCTGAGGTTCCAGGTGTTAGAATTGTTCTAGAAAAGGTGTAAATGAATTTCTTTTATGGAGGGCATGAAGGAAAAGTATGCCAACTGCGTAAGTGTTTCTTAAATCACCTGGACCATTTGGTCCAACAGCGTTGGGTGCCACACCCCCAGAGTTTCTGATTCAGTAGGTCTGGGGTGGGCCTGAGGAGCTGAAGTTCTAACAAATTCCCAGGTTTGGTGAATGCGGTTGGTCTCCTTGAGAATCCCTACTCAAGACCTGTGTTTCTCAAACAATGGGCAGCCGGGTCATTCTCATGCAGGTGCTCCGCATGCTATGTTGAGAAACACCGACTCCATGGAATTAACAGCTTGCTGTAGGACGTAAAGACGTGAGTTTTCACATACAGCCTCCAAAACTCAGGAGCTGCATGAATGAGGGCAGCAACTTACCCTTCTAGAACCTTAATCTGTCATCTATAAAATAGGGTTTTACTCAGATATCAGGATTTGGATCCCGGATCTGCTCATTACTCTGTGGTCTTGTACATTACTTAACTACTCTGAGTCTGATTCTTCATGGGTTAAAAACAGAGGTCTTTATTTTAGAGTTGTTTTGGAAGTAAAGCATTTAATGTGAAGGATTTGCTGCTCCTCCCCTTCCTTTTATTTTTCCTTTTGCAGTTGATTTCTGTACCCAAAAGCACTTTATGAAATACAAAAGCTCGAAGACATGTTAGTTAATATTTTACAGAGGAATGGCTTTAGGGGAAGCCGTCCTGGGTCCCTTAGATGGTCAGTTTTCATTGACCAGCCTAGTTAGTTTTTAAAAATTGGCTATTTTCTTTCCATAATCTCACATTTGTTTGACTGAAATCACTGGGCAAACCAGAAGTTTGTATCATGTAGCTCAGGTTACTGGAGGAAGCTCTGCTAATTCCTGGGTTCTTCTCCAGATTGGCTTGGCTAGCTCTGCTCCCCTCCCTCAGCTCCCCGTTAAAAAAAAAAAAAAATACGAATGAAGCCTCAGGAATTGGATGACTCCATGCAGTGTGGCTTAGAGAATGGGGGTTGGCTGGGTGAGGAGATCTTTCCAGGTCCCTTTCCAGGTCCCAGGATAGGCTGGTGCCCAAGCAGAATGTACTGACTGCTTTCTGCATATGACTGTGTTTACTAGATGTCCACATGCCTTGTTCTAAAGTAAAAAAATAACTGGTCATACAAACGTTGATTTGAAGATATTAAAGACCTCATTCTGTGTCTGCCTGTAACTAGTTGGATAATCCTCGAGTTAGTCATCTCCCATCACTGAGCCTCAGTTTCCCCATCTACAACTGAAAGGTTTGCATGAGGTCAGGCTTCTTAAGTAGCAGTCTATAGATGGGATTGGTGGACCGCCCGAACTCCAAATCTTGTGACTGTGCATTTCAGTGGAGAGAGGGCCCGTAGCTTTTGTCTCAGATTCTTAAAGGAGACTATGGCACTAAAAAGGTTTAAGCTTTGGTGTTATTGAAAATCATCATGTCTAGTCTTGCATCTCTGCCAGTGCTGCTACATAATCATTTTGAACGGGTTTTTAATCACACAATTAAAAGGGATCAACTAGCTCTCTTGGTATTGGATAGATACTGTGAGTCCTACCATTAAAGGAAATTAGCTTTTTAAACAACAGTGGAAGAATGGAAGAAGATCAGTGGGAAAGGAAAGGAGAGAGGCATAGAAAGTCTCCTTGGTAAAGTGCAGCAGCAGCTTTGTAAATGTACCACTGTCCATGGACTACAGAAACTGGGCTTTATCGGTATACGTAGAATTGATCAAATTTAAAGCAGGGAATACTCACCAGTCAATTCACATAAGATTCATGAATAAACTCGAATGCCAATGTGATTGTTTATAAGAGAAAACTCCCGCGTGTGCCTGGGTGGCCCCTGTTCTGGGTGTCGAGCTATGGTATTAATCAGTAGATGGCTGAGTGAAGATTCAAAGCAAAGGGATACGGATTCCTTTTGGGGAACGTTTATTTGGGGTCCAGGTGAGGTCCCAATGTGCCAACATCATTGATTATGTTTCTGGTAGACTTTTTCCTTTCTCCTCTTCAGTGATCTCTTTATTGGGTTTGTCTGTCAGTGGGCACCCTTGTTTCCAGGTTCTTTGGGGGCATGCTTCACTTCGCCCCCAGGTACCACCTTAAGCCAATTATTTTTGTTTGTGAAAATATTCTTAAGGATCATCATGTGCAAACCAAGTTGTATTGTTGAGATATAAGGTGTTTTTCTATGCACAGCACTCTTTAGATTGTTGACCCGTGTTGGAAGAAACTTGAGTGTCTAACCTTATGTGACACAATGGTAGACATCATGATTCTTGAGTTTCCATGAACTATTTCAATGACACTGAGGCTTTTGTTCAAAACATTTTTATCAGTTGTTCTTATGATAGGCACCAGTCCCTATAAGGACTCTCTTATCTGGTTCCTGGCATCCTCTGTGTTTCCCAAGAGAAGAGTCTGTCTGCTCGTTCCTCCACCAACTTGTCAGGTAAGCAGATCTCTCACCAGTTTGGGGATAATCATATTTATCCTATGCATTCCACACAGGCACGTTGAGATCACCAGGACCCTCATGCAGAACCTTGTCCACCAGAGCAGGCATTTTGTAAATTAAATCAGTAGTTGGCATAGAGTTCTAACTGCTCTGCCTTCCAGAGGGAGATGTAGCATACACTGTTGAGTGTCCTCCTTTAGCAAGCAAGCCCGATGTAAAAAAGCATGCGTTTATACAAAATAGTCAAGACACATTCACTGTTCAAGAGGATCTCACAAATTCTCTCCTGGAGTGCCTGTATTGTGATTTGACTTATGAAAAGTTATTGACCCAGAGCTCGTCAGGAACACATACACTGTACACATGAAACGCTGAGCTGGAATTCCCGCTGCCTCATTCTTTGGATGCTAGCGATGCAAAATTAGAGGCAGCAGATTTCAGTAACTCAACCCTGCAGATTAGGATGTGAGCGACAGTCAGACCCCTCAGCCTCTTATTGCCATACAATTGCCTACATACGATTTTATCAATGTCAAGCAGGAAGTACATGTGTGAAGCACGTAGGATCGCTCTCTCAGACCCTCATTCCTCTTCAGCCTTGTTTTCAATACATGATGATAAGCCTGCCCTAACTACTCAGGTCACTTCTTCCCCATATTCTCTCTCAATCCTCTGTAAACACCAGTGCCCTAGAAAAATGGCTAAATTTATTTAGATTTATTTAAGGCGTAAATGATTGACCATGGTTTGATATGTGATCTATCTATATGCTATTTACATTTCAACAGGAAAAAAAACCCCAAAGAAATACATCTCCGGTTCCAGAATTTCAGACCACAGCAAAATGGTAGGTTGAGTTTTGGGGAGTAGTGTCAGGGGGGCAAGCAGCACATCCCATTAAATCAGACTTTGTGCCATATTTCTAGGCCTGAATTCTCTCTACTTGTTCTTAGCTGTGCAATTGATATTAATAACATAATGGTTACTGCCACTCCTTTGAGATCAAGCATGCATTAACCTGTGGGGTTGTTTTATAGTAATTAAGTGATAAAACCTTTCTGAGGTTGGTGTGTGTTTTGAAGGCTTTTGTAGTTGATTAGCAAGGGACTGAAGATGAAGAGTTTAATCAACCACCAGAGTTGTTATGTTCAAGTTTATACCAGCACATTTGCTATTCTGTATGAAAAGAAGGAAGGCAGAAAGGGGCAGGCAGGGAGGGAGGGAGTCTTCCATCCATTGACATGGGGCACACATGCTTTTTCTGTTTTATTGCAGGTTAGAGAAGATTTGTCCTTACATTTGACCCCACTGCCAGACCATGCTGTAAGCTAACTTCATTCAGGGGCCTGGGTTCAGCTGGGGAGTGTGTGATGCTGATGAGGAGACCAAGATCAGAATTTTCTTCAAGGGTAGAGCCAGTTGGCTTTGTCCCTAGTCAGAGACTGTTGAAGGCTCTCGCTCAGCCATTCTGTAATCATTGGGCCTAGAGTACCGAGGATGAGGAAATGTGGACATATCCACATAAGCCATCCCAATGTTGGGAAACATGGACAAAAGTGAGTCTGTTGGTTGGGTTGTAGTGATGTAATCTTTGTATGTAAAGAATAGCATCTTCCTCCTCCCTCATTCATTCATTCATCACATCTTCTCACAGCTCATACTCTCCTCTGGGCTTGATGCTGAGGGAAGTACTGAGATTGATAAAACATGATTCCTCACCTCAAAGAACTTACAGTAAAATAGGGGAAGAAGCTCCATACTGCTTCCTAATGGCTGTACCAATTTACATTTCCACCAACGTAGTACCTGGATTCCTTTTTCCTCCACATCCTTGCCAACACGTGTCATTTCTTGTTGTTTTTGATGATAGGCATCCTAGCAGGTGAGAGGCGATAGCTCATTGTGGTTTTGATCTGCATTTTTCTGATAGTTAGTGATGTTGAGCATCTTTTCATGTACCTGTTGGCCACTCTCATGTCTTCTTGGGAGAAATGTCTATTCAGGTCCTTTGCTCATTTTTTAGATGGGCTCTTTGTTTTTTGCTATTGAGTTGTAGGAATTCTTTATACTTTTTATATGTCAGTCATATTTCAGTAGAGTGGTTTTTTTTAAAGGTGGGAGAGAGTCTAGAAAACTAGTATTTAGGGCACTTTGTCATATATATCATATTATGTGAATAGAGAGGAGGGCATTATTGATTATTTCTGTGGAGACCCATAGACAGTTTTTAGAGGAGATGTCTGCTGAGTGGCAGCTTGAAAAATGGGTAAGAGTTAACTAGGTGGAGGAGTAGAAGGCTGGAATATTCCTGCTGGGAGAAAAATACAATACACAGAATGGCAATGGATCCTGATTTTCTGTGGCTAGAATGCAGGGCTATAGGGAAGTGAAATGGTAGGAGACTAGACTGAAAATGTAGGTTGGGGCTAGAATCGGGCTTTTGGGCCATGCCAAGAATTTTGGAATATACCTCTAGGTAATAGGGATCTTTAAATGTTTTTTTATGTGGAAAAATATTTAATTTGTGATTAAATTAAATGTTTAGGAAGTGCCTATGTCAGCACTATTGTTGCAGGATTTCTTGTTCATACCCCTTGGAAGAATGAAGAGGCAGACCAAAGAGTGGTGGGCAGCAAAGGTTATTGTGCAGGAGTATAAAACTCCTGGAGAGGGAGGGGACCTGAGAGGGTTTCCCTTGGAGTTTCCAAGTTTAGGGGGTTTTATTAGCTCTTCTGACGAGCTATCTTAAGCAACCAGGGTGTGCTGAGTCGTGCCAATCAGGGCTTTGGTCACGTATCTGTCTGCCTAGTAGGTTAATGTCTACGTGCTGATGGCCTTTATTGCTGATATCTGGGGGCTTATGTCTTAAGTGCCCCTTGCCCGTGTTGGGGACAAATGCTTTGTGGTTAATTTTCTTATTTTAGGACATCTTACAGAAGGCATTTCTGCAAAGCCTGAAAAGCAGAATACTAGTGCAGTCCTTTCTAAGCTGCAAAACAGGATGTCAGTGCTGTTTTATCTTAACTGTCCTGACTGTATATTTTCTTGTTGGGGACCCTGGCCCTGACTACCTACTGTCCAGCTCACTCCTACCATGATGGGCAGTGGATTGGATAAAGTATTGATAGTGTGACCAAGTAGGAAGGCTGATGTCATGGTCCATGAGAGATGAGAGGGTCCAAACTCAGCTGCGTGAGTATAGAGGGCAGGGGCAGCTCAAGGAGATTGGCGTCTTACTGCTCGGTACAATTGGCATAACTCCATTGGCTATAGATGTGTGCACACTGTGGGAGAAAAAGAAAAAAGCTCTAAAAAAAAAAAAGGAAACAGAAAATAGTGAAGGTATTTTTCTCAGAGAAAATGGAACTGCCTCTCAGACTTGACTCTCAGAGAGTGCTGCTACCTTCCGAGTGAGTTCGGGGTGGGTAGTGATGGGGAGGTTTGTAGGAGGCTCCCAGATGCTTGGGTGCTGGGGATGATGAAGAAAACAAAAGGAGGCAGGAGGCAGGAGAGCAGAGCACCCTGAGTAGGGAATGCAGAAGGAATGTCCCTGTGTTTTGTCTGAGACTGACCCTAGTCATCCCTTCAGGCCATGTTTGATATTATAACAGTAGTATTAGTAATAGCAATAAATTGCATAACTCTAAACAGTTTAGGTTCAGTAGCTCATTGAATGAGCATGACAGCTCTGTGAGGAAAGTGAAGCTCGGAGAGGTTAATAACTTGTCTAAGGTAGAGCTAGTAAGTGGTAGAGCAGGGCTTTGAACCTCGACATGCTCCTTACTGAGCCGTCTCTCAAACTATTGGTAAGAGAGGAGCTGAGCTCTTAAAACCCTAGGTTATGTCTCTTTCTTTATCTCAACAATTCCAAAGTGAGTCATTGCAATTCTATATTTAGTTTAGAAGAGAGAAAGAGAGGGAAGGATATTGTTCTTGTGTCTGTGAGTTCCAGGTGAGAGCCAATTAATGAAGAGGGAGATCATCCCAGGTTCTGGGATGCCTAACAGGCTGGCTGGTCCTTTGGGGGGTGAACTGACCACATTTAAAGGAATGTTGTCTTTTTAGATCTAAGGGTGGTGTTATTAAACTTGGGTCGTTCCCCGTCAGCCTGCTTCTGGAAATGGTGGGCAGCTGAAGCCAAGATAACAAAGAAGATTAGAGGCACTGAGACCTAACCAAGTCACAGACCTGGAAAATGAAAAGGTGAGTCTTGTTTGAAATTGCATCTCCTGGGTCTACTTCAATGCCTGAGCTTTCAGACAGAATTGTGGCACACACACTTTTCTTTTTTTTTAAAAGGTAAAACATTGATTGTTCTGGAGCCAAGAAACTCACCTTAGCTGTGAACTAATGCCCTGGTCGAATGTAGGGATCAGTTTCTCCATGGCTTTCTAACCCCTGGGCAATGTTTTATAGCAATTACCTGTACAACCAGTTGCTATGGTTACCTCTTGTCTACATGTCAAGAGGAGAAATATCTAGCTAGGCTAGCTAGCAGGGGAGCAATAGGCACTGGGGTCCGGCAAAAAAGAGTGGGACAGGCAGACAAACATCCTTACCCACGCAGCGACAAGTGTTAGAGCATCTGCCATGATCGCATACCCCTACGTCCCCGACCCCTTTTCCTATCAAGATCACTCCAGTTCACAGTGGTAAGCCCAGAACAGCCACGTTTGAAACAGGTGACCACATCGCTGGGTCATCGTAATTGGACCATGGTGAACACCTGACCCAAGCTGGTGCAATCAGAGTCTCTCCCCTGGAAATCGGGGCTGGTTTTTCTAGCCAGTTCATCTGGATAAATGGTAAAATCTGTCTCGTGTAGGCTTAGAAGCCTACGGACCATTTTCTATCCTGTGGAATGAGAAGAGGGAAAAGGACGTATGTGGACAGAGAAGAAAACTACTACCAGAAGGAGTGGAGGGGGACAAGTTTTGAGATTTTTTCCATTTTTGGTTCCTGTCCCTTCTTGAGTCATGATTATATTCTTACCTTAGAGTTTTTTCTTTCTTTCTTTTGTTGCTGCTGCTCAGGCTACTTACTGGCAGGAATTTGTTTCTATTGCTCGTCACTAAACACACACTCTGCTCTAATATACATTATCCTCAGGATCCCCATTATGGGTTGAATTGTGTTCCCCCCATCCCCTGCAAATTCATATATTGAAATCCTGATTC
The DNA here is from genome assembly GCF_017311325.1 of Ursus maritimus. Classification (NCBI taxonomy): domain Eukaryota; kingdom Metazoa; phylum Chordata; class Mammalia; order Carnivora; family Ursidae; genus Ursus; species Ursus maritimus. The sequence goes on from NW_024424786.1 coordinate 22,163,654, forward strand.
TCACTATATCACAACGTGACAGTATTTGGAGATAGGGTCTTTAAAGAGATAATTAAGTTAAAATGAAATCGTTTGGGTGGACCCCACTCCACTGCATCTGGTGTCCTTGTAAGTAGAAAGGAGTAGGACAGACGCACACAGAGGGGAGACCACATGAAGACACAGGGAGAAGGCAACCATCCTCGAGTCGAAGAGAAAGACCCTCAGGAGAAACCACATCTCCTGATATTTTGATCTTGAACCTCTAGCCTCCAGAATTGTGAGAAAATAAACTCCTGCTATTTAAGGCACTCCATCTGTGATACTTGGTTACGGTGGCCCCAGCGAACTAATGCCACCGCCGTCCAGGGTCTGAGACTATAATTCCTGCTCCCTCTTCCCCTGACAAAGAAAACTCAATAATGCGGTAACTGCTGCTGCTTTTCTTAATGGTGATCCTTAAAGACAGCAGCAAAAAGATCTTTTACTTGGGCTAAAAAGTAAGCCAATAACTGGCATTCAAGGACCCTGAAGGACTACAGCTCTAGAGAAATACATCTTCTTAATGCGCTTGTTTGGCTTAAATTAAAAGTGTTCGGCTTCATGTCTTCCCAAAGAGAGGTTCCTGCTAAGCTTTAATTTTACATGAGAAAATGATTATTTTTTTAACTAATTGGAATGAATGGGAACTCTTTCTTCCATTTATTGAAACGCAGGTGAAAACAAGGCGAGTCGCTTTGCAGGAAGAGCACGGCCTTGCAGATTCTTCTCACTGCACTTGAGTTCTGAGGTCAGTGTATGAAAAGGCTTTTCCATCAATTATTATCACATTAGAGAATTATGCAGAGAAAAGTGTCCAGGTCTTGCTTTTAATCAGGACGAGGTGTTTAGGGAAATGCTGTAGAGATTTACAAAAAAAAAAAAAAAAAAAGTTTCGAGGAGAGGTGAAGGCCAAGATTGAGTAGAAGAAGAAAAAGATGTTGACTTAGCTGAGCTGCAGTGGCGTTTAAAAGGTCAGGAGTAGAGACAGGCTGCAAAAGAAATGGGAGTACATCGTTTGTAGGCTCCGGAACACGATATGCGCTAACAGAAACAGGCACCAAGAGAGTCTGGCCTTTGTGTGAGCATGCCGCAAGGCAATTTCTCCTGAAGAGAGGGCAGGAGAGGGACGTTGAGGGCATTTTGTGATGTCTTCACGTTTCTGTGGAGTCACATTGGTCACTGCTAGAATATACATGGCAGATAAGTTTCAACTGCCACAGCTCTGAATATCTTAGAACATCCTCTCCCTTGGAGGACTGTGTTGAGATGGATTCTGAGGGTGCATTCAGACTCAGTGGGAAAGGCTATCAGTCAGGGGTGATTAATGCATGGATAGATGAAGGCCATGCAGGTGCCACCCCGAGATAAAGTCACAAACTGGTGGCTGATGGGGTAAGTGCGGACTGTGAGAGATTTTGTTTGGCCCAGTTGGTCTTCTAAAAAAAAAAACAACAAACATGAGCGAAACATTTAAAAGTAGAGATTTAATTTAAGGGGTGCCTGGGTGGCTCAGTCGGTTAAGTGTCTGCCTTCGGCTCAGGTCATTGATCCCGGGGTCCTGGGATCCAGCCCCATGTCTGGGCTCCCTGCTCAGTGGGGAGTCTGCTTCTCCCTCTCCCTCTGCCCCTCTTCCTGCTTATGTGCACGCTCTCTCTCAAATAAATAAATAAAATCTTAAAAGAAAAAAGCCTCATGTTTTCAGCTTCTCTTAAAAACGTATAAATTCCAGTAATACTAGTTTTTCCTATGTGACAACAGGATGGCGCTGGGTAGTGGTCCAGTTCAAGCCTGACCCCTGTGGACTCTGGGGTGCGTCACCCAGGACGGGCAAGTGTAAAGACAGATGGTCATTTGGCAGAGTGTGTGAGGACTTGATCATGTTTGCGGCGCTTCCAAAATAGGTTTTGAATGTAGTCTTTCCTGGAGGGGTTGGCAGCCTGAAGTTCTATAGGGATGAAGCTGTGGAGTCCTCCTTGGTCTATTTAAGCCCTTAGGCGACTTCTGGGCATCATCTTTTATGAGCTGAAAAATGAGACATTTCATCAAACTACCAGCTTATCTTTAAAAAAAATGGAAGGCCGTGCTCTTCCTGCTCCTTGTAGTCCAATGGCTTTCTATTGTTCTCAAGATCCAAGCCCCACATTCCTTTGCATGCACTTGCCTTCTCACAAAGCTTTGGCATTTGCTCTTTACCTGTCTTGTGTAGCTTGTCACCTTCCTCTCTTCCCTAGCAAATTGATCTTCATAGGAAAGCAAATCACTCCAGTTCCCAGGCCAATGCATGCCTGGGGATACGTTTCTGTGAAGGAGAAAGAACAGACAAATTATTTTGCTTTTCCTTGGGTGATACTTGATGTTTAATTTCTTCTTTAGGGACTTGTTGTGATTGCAGCAGTCAATTCTGGACTTCTCCTGCCACTGAAATGTTCATCTTTCTGTAAAACTGATAGAGGAGTAATTGTTTTACACGCTTGAACTGAATAATGATAATGCGGCACAGGGCCAATTTGAGAGTCAGGCCTTCCTGTTCTTCTGAAAGCAAATTTCAGAAATATTTGGTTTTGGTCTATAGATCTACATGTCATCATGCCTTCAGAGGACCAGCCTCCTCCGAGTTGACTTCTTTTGTCTTAGGAGATCAGATCCTCAATTTTGAGTAGTCTATACCGCATTGATTAGTAGAAGTGGGTAATAGTCTATAGAGTTGCTCTGTCCAATATGGTAGTCACTCCCTAAATGTGACTATTTAAATTTATTAAAAGTAAATTGAATAGAAAAATCTCTTTCCTTAGTTGCAGTAGGCATATTTCAAAAGCCCGATATGCACATGTGTCTAGTGGCTGTCATACTGGACAGAGAAGATAATATCCGTGCAGAAAGTTCTATTGGACAGCATGCTATAGAGCTTTCCTGAAAAGGGATCTTCACTTGACATATGATATGCCTGTAGCAACAACTTTTCTTTTAATTAATCTGCTATTTTAAGGGACAGTTGTCGTTAATTGGCTTTCAGTAAAACCATGAGGAAGGGAAGTAGAATCCATGTGGTCTGGAGGGGAGAAAATAGGTCAAATAGTCAAACACAGAAGGCAGTTGAATTCGAAGAGGGAGCCCACTTTAGGGATCCTAGGGGGATGGAGTGAGGAAGGCTGGATTTGGGAGGGTTTTCCTGTATCGTGCTGGTTTCCTATGTGGACACAGACATGATTATCATGTGATTTGTGTCCACAAGAAAACACAGTCTAGGGCCCTATTCATTTTTCCATAGGATTGGGCTGATTGTCAAGGAGGAAAATGAGCAGTCCCAATACTGGGAACAGGACAATTAAATGCCAGTAATGTGGCACCCTTCCAGAAATTCCTGCTTCTGTCACAGCACCTCCATTCATTTCTGAAGTACCTTTGACTTGTAAGTTGCCTTCATACCTATACTCTTATTTTGTTGCTACCTCTGCTCCCCCCTTTGTTTTCCTACTGCAGCTGTAGAGAAGTGGATAATTCTTTTTATTTATTTTTTTAAAGATTTTATTTATTTATTTGACACAGAGAGAGAGAGAGAGCCAGTGAGAGAGGGAACACAAGCAGGGGGAGTGGGAGAGGAAGAAGCAGGCTCCCAGTGGAGCAGGGAGCCTGATGCGGGGCTCGATCCCAGGACCCTGGGATCACTGCCTGAGCCGAAGGCAGACGCTTAACAACTGAGCCACTCAGGCACCCCTGGATAATTCTTTTTTGGTGCTTGGTGTAGGCATGGTGACTGCAACAATACTGTGCTGTGTACTTGAAATTTGCTAAGTCGACCTTAGGTGTTCTCAATCCCCCATGCACACACTCACACACACACACCAAGGGTAACCATGTGAAGTAGTGGACATGGCAATTAGCTTGATTGTGGTGATTATTTCACAATGTACACGCATATCAAAACATCAAGTTGTATACCTTAAATGTATGCAATTTTGTCAAAAAAACAACAAAAGAACTTCCTTGAACAAACAATAATTATTTTTATTGTCATTATCTTGATGTTTGCTGGTGAGGAAACACGGGTTTAAGGAGGCTTAAGGAGGTTAAGTAATGTTCCCAAGGCCAAATATTTAGTAGGAGGAGGCGCTGGGGCTAGATTCTGTCATTTTGATGCCAAAGTCCAAATGACTCCTTGCTAATGAATTTGACTATTACCCGGCCATGTCAATATGTCATCAAGTAAGATAATGTATATAGAAGTGATTTGAAAATTACTTAGTCAAGATGAGATTATCATAATCATCTTTAGCAAAAAGGGACTACCTTTGTGCTGTCTCAGATTTATCACACCAGCTATTTTTTTTTTCAAATAAGTAAATCCACTTTCTTCAGCTACTTAAAAAGGGATGGTATCATGTCTGTGACTTTGAGCAGAGGTTCTGGAGGGTTTCCAGTTTGTACTAAAATAATATGTTTGGGGAGCTGTTCTGAAGAGCAGGAATGCAGCCGTTATAGAAGTGAAGATACCAATTAGGATATCAGGACACTAAAGAATCCTAGGTACTGGTTGGCAATTACTATTCACAAAGAGTTGTTGATGCCGAGGGTTTCAGAAACTGTATTAGGCACCAGGAGTACAATGATAAATTAGACACGGTCCCTACCTTTGAGAGGCACAAACTTTAGTGGAAGAACAGAATCTCTAAGCGTTGATGGATGAATAGGAACTTTCTGAGGAGAGTAGAAAAGGCATTTTAAATGGAAAAGGGAAAAGAGCAAAACACAGAGCCCTAAAGGAGTATATCTTGATTAAATGATGAGTTGTTTGGAATGGCACGAGCTTAGGACACACGGGGGCAAGTCTCTGGAAATGAATTTGGGCAGGGAAGCTGTGTTGAGAATTATGCTAAGAAATTTGGACCCCATACCAGGTGCTAGGGAACTATTGAAGGTATTAGACAAAAGGACAACTAGAGTAGACTTGTGTTTGAGAATGGTAACTTGGCACCTCTATGGGAGGGCAGGAGAAGGAGGGGGTGAGCCTGGAGTCAGAGAGAATAGTCAATGGAAGATTCTGGAAAGTCCAAGTGAGAGTGACAGGGGTGTAGATGTTGGGGGGAGAGGATAGATTCAAGAGACATTTCAGAGAAAAAAATGAGCAGGACTTGGTGACCAAAAATAAAGAGGAAGGGAAGAGGAAGAACTAAAATTCATTTACTTGGTATTTGCTCTGTGTGAACACCATGCTAAACACTAGAGATCCAAAAACAAGAAAGGGAGGGTTCCTGTGTTTAAGTAGCTGGAAGGAGAGGCGAGGGTAATAATAAATACATACAATGCAATGCCACGTGCACTGATATCATACACAAGAAGCTGCCAACAACAATTCTAAGTTTTTTTAGCTCCAGTGACTTGGTGAATGTTGACGCCTTCTTGAAGAAAAGAGGGAAAATGGAAGAGCAGTAGGCTTCTGGAGGTCTTTAATGCAATGGTTTCGATGTTCACGAGGTGGTTGAAACTTAAGATTTTCCAGCAATAGTCAGTCACAGTCTAGCTCATCCTGGATGTGCAAGAGTTACAGAAAAAGAAAAAAAAAAGTAGTTGTCTTTAAAAAACCCTGCTGGCATAATGCTTTTCCTCTTAAATGTTTTTGTTATGAATATAAAGAGAGAGAGAGGGAGAGAGAGACAGAGAGAGAGAGAGACAGACTATTAATTGCCTCTTTACCTCCCGCAGTCCTGGCTTGAGTTTAAAACATTCTTCCTGCATTAATTAAGGGTTCTGTCTGTTCACCCTGAACACTTCTGGTTCAATTATTAAAAAAAATAGAAATAGCACTGAAGATGAAATTTGTTTTCATTTTGTAGGCATGAGGTTGATATCCTTAGGGCCTTGTAATCAGTGTCACCTTCTAAAGGTCAGATGACCTATATCTTTACAGTGATCTTACTTAATATGGATTCAACAGCAATTTATGGGTAGGTGGAGATTTATGCAAAACATTCCATAATTTGCAAAGATTAATGAAATAGCCAAGTGTAAGTACATTAACTTAACCAGTTGGAAAGCAAGTTTAACAAAAGGTAGAAACGAATACAGAACTTAGAGCCTGTTCTAAACTCTGTATTCTTCTTCTTCTTTTTTTAAATAGAAAATTTCTTCTAGGGAGCTCAACGAATTTGGCCAATGCTGTCCCAGTTTCAACACTCATCTGGAACCTTTAATATACTAGTTCACTAAAGAACAATTATAATCCTGATGTTAGAAATCAAGGATGACCTATGATTGTAGATTTTCCATACCATGGGAGAGAAGTTTTATGCATCCCTGTGTTCAGGAAGGAAGAGTAAAACTTGGAAATAAAAGTAAACAGATCCTCTCTGTGAGCATAAATAAGGCAAGTGAGAGCGGGTGTTATCCCGGGAGGGTGGTTCTCAACCTTGTGGATTTCACTGACTTACTGCACGCCGGGGCTTGGGAGACATAACCTCTTATTTTGCCGATACGAAAACCTACCTTCTACTAGCACCCTAATTTACGAAAGGAGGTTTTCACAGCAAGTGTAGGAAGGACATTGCGGCGCCCGCCACAAAAGCTGGACTACATTTCCCAGCTGCCCTGCAGGTGGACCACGGGCCGAGGCGGAAGTGAGGTTCAGCGCGTGCTGTCCTGCACCGGAAATCCGCTGCCACCCTCCACACGTGTGCGGCAGATGCTGAGCGTTCCGCAGAGGCCCCGAAGCCCTAGTGGTGGCAAAGTCTCAGGGTGGCAGGAGCCTGTGCGCCTAGACGGCCACTGCCGAGCCAGAACATCTCACTGGGCTCCACGTCAGCCAGCGCAGAGCTGAAACTCAGAGCCCAAGGCGGGGACATTGGTCGGTGAAGCGGCGTCCACATCTCTGGGAGCTTGATGAGGCTCATTTTGGGAAAGACGGAAACAAACTGGAAACTGGAACCAGCTGCTTCCAGAATCGAGTGCAGCCTGCAGGTAAGGAACTGGTGCTCAGGTAGCATTAGTAGTTGTAGCAAAACAAAACAACCCACAAAAACGCAGACGAAAAAACAAAACCAGTCCACGAGAGAGCTAGTCCCTTAGTCCTCGACCAGTCTTGCAATCTCCTTGCGGTGCTCTCTCCTGGCAAAACCTCTAGGACACAGCTGGAAAAAGAATGTGGCTTGCTGAGCACCGTTAAGCTGAATATGGAAAGGTGGGTTTTGAGAAGAAAGACAATAGCGTAATTGTCAGCACAGTAAGAAATATTCTTTTATTGTATTACAAGCTAAGGTATTTGGTGGTCGATAGAATAGCTAATCAAAACAGATCCCCCAAACTAAATTTAAGTGTACTAAGTTTAATTTCATGAAAACCCATTCTATTTAACTTTTTTTTTTTTCTTACTTCCCTAAGGATTTAGTGAAAATTCACCTCCTGGCACGGTTCATGGGGAGGTGTGTGAAAACCATTGGTGTGGCTAATTCCATTTTTTCTTCTAAGTATTTGTATTCTCAGGCATTTACAGACTCGCGGGTGTGGATGTGGGAAAGGAAGGAGGAATTTTGGTTGAGGGCAGGAAAAACAAGGAGCATGATAAATGAAGTGATGGTTTAGTACTAGTTTCCTTTGGACTCCTTGGATTGGGTTTAAATTCCTCTGGTTAGTGGAGTAGGAATGAAAACTTACCTGTTGTGAGAAATCTGGTGGAGGGACTGTGGTCAGTAGCTGGCAGAACTGTTCAAGAGAGACTTTGGATCCAAGGAGAGCTGCTTTGGGGTCCAAAGTGTGGCATAGAGATGGGACGGAATTTATAATCTGTGTCCTTTTTCATGGGCCTTAGCAATGCTCTGGCAGCCCAAGAATTGAGGGTTTTGAGTATATCCCAAGAAGCCACATGAGCTGGCCTCTCTGGCATCAGTTCTGCACCTTTCCCCGCCTCCGTCATGGTCTCCTATTTCTGGGATGTGCCTTCTTGTACCTCAGGCCCTTTTTCTTACTATTCTTTTTCCTGAGGTGGTCTGACCTCAGGTTCTACCAGTCTATTCCTCACTTCCTTTAGGTCTCTGCTCAAATGCCATTTTACTAGCAAGTTCTTCTCTCCATAACCTGCTCACCCACACTTATCCGGGACTCTGGTTGCTATCTGACACATTATATATTTCTTTATTTATGAATTGTATTTCCATACTCAGGTGCTATGAAAGCAGGATGTTTTTTGTTTTTTTTTTGTTTTTTGGTCTGTTTTGTTCACTTCTCTATCCCTGGTATCTAGAAAAGCTCCTGGCCTATAATAAGTCCTTAATAAATATTAGTTGAATTAGTACTGTTGCTGTTGCCGAAGGCACCCCTGACATGTTCATGCTGCTTATTCCCATGACCTTTCTAAAATATACTTCCTATTTTGTGAGTCCTTTGTTTAAAAATCCTCAGGTGGTATCTCTTTGCTTTCAAAATAAATTGCAGATTTTTAAAAAAAAGATTTTATTTATTTATTTGACAGAGAGAGAGAGAGAGAGAGACAGCCAGCGAGAGAGGGAACACAGGCAGGGGGAGTGGGAGAAGAAGAAGCAGGCTGCCAGCGGAGGAGCCTGATGCGGGGCTTGATCCTAGAACGTCAGGATCACACCCTGAGCCGAAGGCAGATGCTTAACAACTGAGCTACCCAGGCACCCCTGCAGATTTCTTTACATGGCCAGAAAAGCCTTCTCAACCTATCCCTGCTAATATCGTCAGTCCCACTTTTGGCCACTCGGTTCTTTCCACTCTCCTCTTCTGCCATATTGAAGTACTTGTAGTGCTTAGTGAAACCATGGTCTCTCTCATCCTCTGAGTTATGCACACTCAAGGCCACTTCTTTGAAGACACTTTCTACCCTTTTATCCTTTAAGATTCAGCTTTAAGACATCATTTCTTCTGGAAAGATTTCCTACCCTCAGTGCTGGGTTAGTTCAACACTGAATGATATTGGTTTGTATTATAGCCCCCATCAAGGTATATTTTGTCAGCCTAATTTACTGTAGTTTAGAATAAGACTGTCTTAGTCAGCTTGGGCTACCATAACAGAATATCATGACTGGGTGGCTTAAACCACAGAAATTAATTTTGCGCAGTTCTGCATGCTGGAAGTCTGAGATCAGGGTTGAGTTCTGGTGAGACCTGTCTTCCTGGCTTGCAGTTGGCTGCCTTTTCTGTACACTCACATGGCCTTTCCTTGGGGCCTGTACATGGAAAGACAGAGACACGACTTCCTCTACTAAGGCCACCAATCTTATTGGATTAGGATCCCACCTTAAGTCCTTATTTAACCTTAGGAATTTTAACCTTAAACCTTAGGAAGTTTAACCTTTAACCTCCTAAAAGCCTTATCTCCAAGTAGAGTCACATTTGAGTTGAGCATATGAACTTTGTTGGGGGGTGGGCACAATTCTGTTCATAGCAAAGACCCTACTTTGAATTCTTTTAGTTAAAATGTCAAACATTCACTGAAAGGGACTAATGTATTTCCAGCAAAGGCATATGAGAATGAAATGGGAAAGAAAGATGAAGGGGAAAGAGGAGATTCTGGGAATATGTGCCCGCTGAAATGCCGGAGTCTCATGGGACTCTCCAGCATGGTCACACTGAGTGAGGATAAGGCTCAGGATGTGAAGGCTGTTGCCATCTTTGGCATGTTTCAGACAGTGTTTGATACTGGGAGGAGCAGTCTAGATCAATAATATTCCAGGATGCTCTCAATTAAAAAAAGGAACAAATGAACAAGACCAGCACTGGAGATCTACAAGAAAGGGTAAGATCCAGCTGTCAGAGGGTGGAACCAGGTGGAGATCAGGACTGTGTAACCAACTTTATACTAAGGTGTTTGGCAGGGAAACAGGGAATCTGGGTCTCTTGCACCAAATATTTTGTTCCAAAGGTACTTGTTTTGTTAATGGGAAATAGGAGAAGCTCAGCTAGGAAGGGCCCGGGTGTGCTGTGTGTCGTGGGTTCTGAGGACACTCCTGGGAATTTGGCAGTGTGGGAGTCTCAAGCAGCTCCAAAGGAGCGTAGCAGCTACGACTGGAATCTGGGTGCCACGATTGGAAACCTTAGTTAACACCTCATGATTATTCCTACAGTCCCGACGAGAGCCTTCTCACAGCCACGGCTGACTGGAGTTTCCAGAGTAACCTCTCATACAAGGAAAAAGCCTTTTCATAATAACTGGCAATTTTTATTATCAGAATGTCAAGAGCCTCCAGGGGAGAGAGCAGTGTAATGTTTCGAGCTTTGGACCAGGTTTATAGCAATCACAGAAGTACCTTCTCGGCAGGACAAAACCTTTCTTCCCTAATGGGAAGAGTTTTGATATCAAAACCTAGATAAGCAAGGCAAATAGTTCCTCCAGATTCCTACTGCCTCAGGCCTTCTACAATCAAGGCTGGCATCAGGTTTCTGAATATCTAAAGTAACTTTTACATACAATAGGGGAACAGAGAGGATTGTCAGGACATCTTAACAGAGCTCTCTCTCTCTCCTAACAAAAGGAATCAAGCATTTATCTACAGATTTGTAGGGCATTGAAATAATTCTGCCTTCTAACTATCAAATCCCAAGCGGTGGAAGAGATATGGGTGATTTCAAGATTGTTCCAAAATCACTTTATGGTTTAAATTGTTCCTCCTCACTTTATGGTTTCTGCCATTCTGATTTACTCTTCAGCCCTCACACCTGAGGTGCCTGTAAATCGTGCCCAGCTTACATTATTCTGCAGGATGCAGGAAGGCACAGAGGTTAGGAGTTGGGGGTTATTGACATTGGGGCTTCAGCTTGTTAAGCCTCAATTTTCTTGCCTGGAGAATGACTTTAGTAAGAGTCTGACTTGTTAAAGGGTTGTTAATGAAGCAATGCATGTAAATGGTCACATAGTAAGCATCTCATAAATGTGAGATGGTATCAAATTTACATTTCCCGTACTGGAGCGTACACTCCACGAGGACAAGAGAGGCTCTTAATTATCTCCTGGTCTTCATACGGTCTGTAGCACATGACAAGTGGCCAGTGATGGTTCCATGAATAAGGAAATAGACTGTTGCACTTATCTGGACTACACCAGGCCTTAGCTCCCTACGAAAAGGTGGAGATTTGGGGGCCTCTCATCAATGACAGTAATATGCCTTATAAAATATAAGTTGTGAAATGCAACCTAAAATTTTAGTGCAACATAATATTTCTTCGCATATACCATTAGTATAGGTACACTGAACTACTGTTTTCAGTGATCTCAAAAATTTTTAATCTGAGCAATAACATAATTGTTCTAACTTGTAGGTGCCCAAGAGCCACCTGGCATACTTCTTACAATGCAGAATCCCGGGCCCTGTGACTGAGATTTTGAGTCTTGGGTCTAAAGGGGAGCCTAGGAATATGTATTTTTTAAAAAGTTTTATTTATTTATTTGGGAGAGAGAGGGAGTGCAAGCAGCAGGAGGGGCAGAGGGAGAGGGAGAATCTCAAACAGACTCCACACTGAGCATGGCGCCTGACTCGGGGCTTGAACTCACAAGGCTGAGATCGCAACCTGAGCTGAAATCAAGAGTCAGATGCTTAATCAACTGCACCACCCAGGCGCCCCAGGAATTTGTATTTTTAAAAAGCTCTTCAGGTAGGGCACCTGCATGGGGTAGTCTATTAATCGGCAGACTCTTGGTTTTGGCTCAGGTTTTGATCTCAGGGTTGTGAGATCGAGCCCCGTGTCAGTGCGGAGTCTGCTTGAGTTTCTCTCTCATCTCCCTCTGCCCCTCCCCATCATTCTCTCTCTCTCTTCCTCTCTCTAAAATAAGTAAATCTTAAAAAAAAAAAAGCTCTTGGGGTGCCTGGGTGGCTCAGTTGGTTAAGCGTCTGCCTTTGGCTCAGATCGTGATCCTGGGGTCCTGGGATCCAGCCCTGCATTGGGCTCTCTCCTCAGCGGGCAGCCTGCTTCTCCCTCTCCCTCTGCATGCTGCTCTCCCTCTTGTGCTCGCTCTCTCTCTTTCTCTGTCAAGTGGTTGAATAAAATCTTTATAAAAACAAAGCTCTTCAGGTATTTCCAGTGTAGGAGGGTCTTGGACTAAACTTTGAGAAATACTACTTGTTCATTAACTGACAAGCTGAGTTGTGCTTGGAAAAAGCCATCTCCTGTGTATCAGTTGGGCCACTAAAAGTATTGTGGGAACAAGGGGTTGACCACAGCAGTTGGAGCTGACACAGTGTGGGAGGTGCTGAGGAAGTGAAAGTGTGGAGGGGGGAGGGTCGGAGAACCAGGGAAGCAGTCACAGAACCTGATAGAGGCAGATGAGCAGGTCACAGCTTGCAGGACATCACACGGCCGATGCATGTTGGCTGCTGAAGTGACCCAGCGAAGGAGGCCAGTAGAGAAATCGGGGAGCTGCTGCCTCTGGGGGTTGGCCGGGGGCTACTCTTGTTTGGGGGGGGAGTGAGAAAGAGGAGCTGGAAGCTGGGAGGTTGCCAGTCACCTCTGTCTGCATCTGACTGTCACCAGGTCTGTCCACTGTGTCCTGAGAATGACTTCTTCCTTTCTCCTGCGAGTTCCTCTTTTGAACAGCCTCAGCCAGATCCATAAGGGGGAAGAAGTTACTTGAGGGCGTAGTTGCTAGCTTTGGTAAAATGGACATAGCACCCTCTGACACATCTTGATGCCCTAAAAATTACACCTACGGTGTTCTCTCCGTCCTGCTGCTTCAGGCTTTGGAGTGCCAGACTGACCTTCACTCTTCCTCTTGAGTTTCTGTGTATTTCAGGAGGAGCCTGCAGAGAATTCGAACATAAGAAGAAGTTGCAACTCTCTGCAAACCTTTATTAAAAGTTGCAACTCTTTGCATACCTGAGCGTGTTTGGTATACACAGTGAGCTGCATCCTAGAGCCCACTTGCCAGTGATAAATAATTAAAAGGTAGAAGATGTAATATGAGTGAAAGATGTTTAGAATCATATCATTAGGAAAATTAGCATTTTGGTGTTCCGCCAAACATATATGCAGATAGAGAAATGTGTCAAGAAGGGCATCCCAACCAGCTTCAAAAGTGGCTTTTCCAGAGCTGGTGGAATATTGTTTGCCAGGCAGAAGTGGAGAATGTCTGTAGTAGGCTGAATAATGGCCCCCAAAGATATCAGGTTCCTACCTGGAACCTGTAAATATTGTCTTAGGGTTACAAATGGATTGTGTTATAAAATATGTATTTTTTTATATTTGTAAAATACATTACAAATGGAGAAAGGGTCTTTGCTGATGTGATGAAGTTAAGGACTTTGATATGAGGAGATTATCCTAGATTACTGGGTGGGTCCTAGATGCCATCATAAGTGTCCTGGTAAGGGAGAGGCAGGGAGAGATTTGACCTAGAGACAGGAGGGGAGGAGGCAATGTGACTGAGAGGCAGAGATTGGAGTGATGCAGCCATAAATCAAAGAATGCCAACAGCCATCATTGGCCGAAGACTCAAGGGACAGATTCTCTAGAGGCTCCAGAGGTCCTATATCTTGATTTCAGCCCAGTGATACTGAGGACTTTTGGCCTCCAGCCCAGTGAGAGAATACATTTCCGTATTTCAGCCACCGTATTTGTTGTAATTTGTCACAGCAGCCACAGGAACCTGATTCAATATTCCTTTGCTACCGTCAGCTTCCCCTCCACCTCCCCTTTGGAGTAGAATCACCTGCTTCATGTGGTCCATCACAGGGCCGGTGGTGGCAGGGGAAGGTCAAGCCTCCCTGAGCCCATATCAAGGCAGGGTTGGCTTTCTGGCACTTGACACTCCAAGGTGGAACCGTGAAGTTATTTCTTTTGTAGAAGCAAGTTTTATTGGCAGCATTCCCCATTATGCTGGAAAAAAACTCAATGTCCTCAAGTCATCTAGTTCTCAGCTCACAGGTACCCTCTGATGTTTTGGGAGTGCTTTCTTGTCTCCCTCTGCTCTGACAGCTTAGATGGCTCTCTGAGGTTCTTTTTATTGTCCAGTATCTCCTTCTGCACGCCACGGTCCTCTCTTCTGCTTCTAGGGAAGAACCACAACCCTCCCTTCATTCCCAAGGCATTCAGCAGAGAGTGAGGTGAGGTCCCATCCTGCTTGATGGTGGTACTGCCCCTGGCTTCGGGGACCGTGGATTAGTCTGGTAGGGCTGCAGTAACCAAGTGCCACAGACTGGGTGGTCTCACCACTGGAAATTAATTTTCTCACAGGTCTGGAGGGTAGAAGTCAGAGCTCAAGGTGTTGGCAGGGTTGGTTTTCTCTGAGGTCTCTCTTGTGGCTTGTAGGTGGGTGTCTTCACATGGTCTTCCCTCTATGTCATACTTTCCTTTTCACCAGTCATGTTGGATTAGGGCCCACATAATGACCTCGTCTTAACGTGGTTACCTCTCTAAAGAACCTATCTCCAGTTAGGGTCACATTCTGGGGTAGTGGGGATGAGGACTTCGACCTGTGAATTTAGGGATAGGGTGTCAGTTCGGTCCAAAACAGAGCTCAGCTTCCTGTACTGAGGTAATCCTTGTGAAGGGCTTAGTATGATGTTGGGCACATGGCAAGCACTATATGAACAATGAGTTACTCAATTATAGTACAATTATTTTTGTTTTCTCATGCAGCTACAAAACCACCATATTTATCTGTACAAAAATGTGTCTTATACTTGTATAAGTATAAATACACATTTCTGTGGCACCTTCCTGGGTAAAATGTTAGTGATTTCATTCAAGTAATATTTCTGGGTAGTTTGTTTTCTGTTTCTCAGGATCCTTGGGATATCTAAAATATAAGGCAAACCCTCTTAATTGTCATCCATTCGTTTGTTCATTCAGCAGAACTTTTTTGAGGGTGTTGTGCTGGCCTCTGGGGTTATAATGCTAAGATTGGCAGTTACAATTTAGTTTACAGGTCATGGTGAGACAAGTGCAATGTACCAGTGAAGTCTGTAGGAAGGGTCCTATGATGGAGTAAGTTTGTCCACAAATTCTTTGACCCTCTTGCCCATTGATAGGAAGTGTCTCTTTCCCCTCCCTTTGCATCTGGCTCGGTTCTGAGATTGTGTTGACCAGTGCAGTATGGCAGACGTGATGCCTCACCAAGGCTTTACAGAAGTAGCAGAGTCTCTTTTGGAATGTTTGCTCTAAGGGGAGCCGGCTGCCATGTAGGGAGTCTGGGTGCTCTGAGACTGCCATGCTGTGAGGAAGTCCAGGCCCACGCAGAGAGGCTCTGGGGCGAGAGCTGCCAGGTGAGCTCTGACTATTCAGCCATTCTGCTAAGTGCCAATACTGAGCGAAGAAGCTGTCTATGGTATTTTAAACTTAGGTTGTACGATGCAGAACAGAACCTAGGAATTCAACTGGAATCCAGAACCATGGCCTCAGACATGTGGCCCCAGGCAAATCTTCTGGCCATCTCCAGTTATTCAAGCTACCCCAAAGCCGTTCCAGCTCTGGTGTGCACAAAGTCCTAACTTGCAAACTTGTGAGCTTCATAAAATGGTGGCTATTTTACTACTTAGCTTTGGGGTGGTAGGTTATGTAGCAGTAGGTAGCTGGAACAGGACCCTAATCTAGACTTGGAAGATAATTAATATCTGTCACAAGTCCAGCATTATAGCATAGAATACCATAGACACTGAAGTCTCAGACAATGCCTGTCTGCAAAATCCATTCTCTTCTTTCACGTGTGAGGCCTGGAAGTGAGTGCCTCTTTAGGCCTTAGGTCTTACAGTCCTTGCTCTGTCAATGAACTCCATGGAAAGTGCTGATTTTGAACCTTACATAAAACGGTTACCCGTGTGGGGCCCACTGGTCTCCCGGGGGCTGGTACTGCAGTTTGCTACAGTGGTCAGCCTCCAAAGGCTCTACGGGTCATTACCAGAGGCCACTTACTCAGCCTTCCTCAACCTATGCTTCCATGCCAAGGAATGCTCCCTAATTCTGCCACCTAACCTGCTTTGCCAGGGGTCCTGCCCTCTCTCTTCTTGCTAATTAGATTTCTCTGTCCAGTGCTACTTCTTTGCATTACTGGGTCCAAAGTTCCCTCAAACCTTTATTCGTCCAATTGTTGTTTATGTTACATTGCAGAAAAGCAGCATAATAGAGAGATTCAGGGTGCAGACCCTGAGGTTAGACTGCCTGACTTTGAAGTCTGTCTCTGCCTCTTACAGTACGACCTTGTAGTCTCTGTGCTTCCATGTCCTCAGCTACAAAGTGAGGGAAATGGCAGTGTTTGCTTCATAGGGTCAGCGTGAGGATAAAAGAGATCATTCGTGAAAATGCACACCACAGTGCCTGGCATGTAGCCAGTGTTCAGCAAGTGTCGCTGACCTTTATTCATAGCGTGTGTCTTGCAGTATGGTAATAGCCTACCTGTTTATGGGTCTGCTCTTCACATTCTGAATTCCGTGAGGACAGATAGTGTCTTAAGCACTATCACCTGCCTAATGCCCTGCACAATGTGTGACATGTATTAGACACTCAGCTACTTCTTGAATGAGTGAATGCCATAAAAACAACGGAAAGACTGTTTTATCAGTGGAAGGTCAATCATGTCTTCATAAGAGAAAGGTAACGAAAGCTGGGTGGCACACTCTCCATCATTGCAAGAATCAAAAGGACAGAAAGTTGGTTGGGAGGATAAGTGTACATGCCTGTATTTTTATGTTTGTGCCTCATGTCTGGTTTATTACTGGGGGCTTATGATGCTTGAAAATGTGAAACAATAATGACCAGATTGCCAAAGAAGTTGGGGTGTAGGGATCTTGAACCTGAAACACCTTGATTATTTATGAAGAAGCTGCGTAAATGAATGGAGAACTATTTTTTTTATGCACAGGATTCACCTTGTTTAAGAACGTGGTATAGAGAATCATATGATAATTCAATAAGACAAAGCAAAGTGAGGAAACGGAATCCTAAGAAAAATGTAGGTTAGAAAGTGAGATGAAGCTGGGAGTGAGGTTTGTTCCTGAAATGCTTGCTGTGCAGTCCTATACATTTTTCAGAGGTGAAGCTGAACTTTCTATCGGTTTTTATGTGAAAACCATAAAACAACCAATTACATGAGTCACACTTTGGAATAATAATGCTAACAGCTAGCATTTATCAAGTGCTTACTGGATGCCAGCTGCGGCTCTCAGTGCTTTGCATGTATTAACTTTTAATACCCACATTGATTTTTGAAGGTAGGTACTAGGCCAAGGTCACGCAACACAGTTTTGAAGCCAGGCATGGTGGCTTCATGCTTTTAAAACATACCAGTTGTTTAAAACAAGAATAACTAATCTCATAATAAGAAATATGGAGGAGGGGCGCCTGGTGGCTCAGCTGGTTGGGCATCTGCTTTTGGCTCAGGTCATGATGCAAGGATTCTGGGATCGAGTCCTGCATTGGGCTCCCTGCTCAGCAGGTCTGCTTCTCTCCCCCCTCCCCCCTGCCACTAATGCTTTGTCTCGATCTCTCTCTCTTTCAAATAAATAAATAAAATCTTAAAAAAAAAAAAGAAAGAAATATGGAGGAAACTTGGGCAAAATTTTTCTTTTGGTTCTTGAATTTTCCTGGGAATCTCATCTGGGAAGAATAGGAGACCCTCCAAGCAGAAAAGGCAATTGAGTATATGCTCACCTAAGGCAGTTCTCAAAGTTGACTTCACCTGGGCACTAGTTAGAAATGCCAGTTCTGGTTCTTTTTCCAGATTGACCGCATCAAAAGCTCTAGAGGTGAGGTTCAACAGTCCAGATTTTAACAAGCCTTCCAGGAGCTTCTGATGCATGCTAAAACTTGAGCACTGCTGCTCTAAATGGAAAGGGGCTTCTCCTGACCATGGTGAGGAGCTTCAGGAGTTGGCGTGGCTCATGGAATCATGGTGCCAGCTTCAGAGACCAGACGGGTTGGGCTCATGTACTCACTACTCTAGAAAACTAGGAGATGTGGTGAAAACCAGTGACTGTGTTTCTGATGAATCCATCAGGCCATTAGGCAAAGAATGGAGTAATAATAGTTCTGCCTGTTCACATGAGTTTGCAACACAGAGTTTGACCAAGTGCTTTCCTTACATGTTTTCATGAGATTCTTACACCAATGTGAATTAGAGATTTTTATATGGAGAAGCTTCTACAGGTGAAGAATTAGAAGCACGGGGAGTTTGATTTGCTCAAGGTCATAGAACTGATGCATCTCAGAGCCTGAACTTGAGTCTTGAAGACTCTTCTACCTCTGGCTGTTTCTCAACACTTCCCTCTTCTTTTCAGCCATGGCCACTGTCTTTTACCTGGATTATTGCATGGCTTCCCTGCTGGTCTCCCTTTATTTACTCTTAGCCTCTCCAGTCTATTCTTATTAAGGCATTCATTTAACATTTGTGTTTCGAACACCTTCTGTATATACTATTCTCAATACTGAACTATAGCAGTGATCAAAGGCATGGAGCTGGTACCCACAAAGCTAGCCTACCAGCCACAGGGATCCTCTGAAAAATTTAATATAGCTTATGTTGTTTTTATGTTTAGAATTGTTCAAGGCGTTCCCTTTCTACTTAGAACACAACTCAAATACCTTGCCATGGCTGACAAGGCCTTCCCGATCTGTCCCTGTCCTCTTGTCAGTCCAGTCTTTAGCTCTTGACCTTGCTCCCTGTGCTTCTGCCGCACAGGTTGAATCCCTGCTCCCTGAACGCCTCGAGAACTTCCCCAAATCTGGATCTCAAATGTCTCTTTCCACTGCCTGGAATGTGCTTCCCCTTGGTTCTTGTATGTTAAAATCTTTCTCATCCCTCTGGTGTCAGACTAAATGCCCCGTCCTCGGAGAGGCACTTTCATCTGTTTTAGTCCATTTGGGATGCTGTAACAAAGTACCACAGACTGATCAGCTTACACACACAGTCATTTCTCACAGTTCCCGAGGCTGGAAGTCCAAGTTCAGGGTGCCTGCGAGGTCCAGAGAAGGTCTTCTTCCTGGTTCATAGCTGCTTCCTTCTTGCTGTGTCCTGACTTGGTGGAAAGGACTAGGGAGCTTTGTGAGGTCTTTTTCATAAGAATGCTAATTTCATGCATGAGAGCTCCACCCTTATAACCTAAGCACCTCCCAAAGGCGCTCCTCCTAATACCGTCACATTGGGCATTGGGATTTCAAGATAGGGATTTTAAGAGAGAGAAACATTCAGACCAAAGTACCATCCCACATGAAATATCCAAGATGGCTTCTTCACTTAAGTGTTGTCACCTGGCTGGAATGGCTAAAGAACAGGAGCTCACTGGGCCTCTCTCTCCCCACAGCCTCTTCACATAGTTAGCCTGGGCTCCCTCACAGCACGGCAGTCTGAGGCCAGCCAGGCCCATCACATGGCAGCTGGCTTCCCCTAGAGCAAGCATTCCCAGAGAGGATACTGCCACTTCTTTAAAGCCTAGGTGAAGCACCCTTTCTGGCATATTCTACCGGTCAGCACAGTCCCAGAACCAGCCAGATTCAAGGGGAGGGGACAGAGGCATTTTCTTTCACTGAGGGGGTTTGCAATCTCAAAAAAATTTGTGGAAACTTATTCTATCACAGGGCCCTTCCTGCAACCACTCCTGGCACGCTGTATTTATCTCACCGTGTTGTTTAAGGTGAATTGTAACTGTCAAATCCCAGCCAACACTGTAACCCTAGAGACAGCACAGCACCCTCCATAAATCTTTGTTGACTGAAAGAATGAAAATGAAGAAAGTACAAGGAGTATCTGTGTTTTAGGTATCCCTGCGGGTCTGGGAAGCAGGAGATGAGGCACAAAGCTCCGTGAGAGAGCAGGTCTGTCTCGGTTACTGTTGCTTCCCCTGCAGGAGGCACATAGTTTTGGTACTAAGTAGCTGTTTGTTGAATGACTGAGTGAATGCACACATGCATATGTGGCCCTAGAGCCATTGTCCTTTCGGTGGCACAGAGTCAAGCCGCTTTTTTCTGCACCAGCTCCAGAGCCGCCTCCATCTCTGCTCTTCCTGGTCTTCTTAAACCTGTAGCCCCAGGGAACTCGATACAGATTCCCATCCCCTCTGCACCTTAGACCATTTGTCATGCGTGTGTGCTCAGATTCTTGAAGCAGCAGTAGTTTTAAACATCATTCAGCGCAGAAAAAAAAGTGCCTTCAAAGCTAAGAGGTCTCTTAGCTGTAATGTTTAGACTCTCGGAGCTTATTCAGCTCTTTCTTACAGGGGCACATTGGAAAATAGGAAAGCGGAGAAGGCCTTGGAAAAGGATGTGTAAAAGCCTGAGTGCCTGAAACTCTTTTCCCTGTGCCTGGAGGAAATGCAAAAGAGGGCTCTGTGAACGTTTGCAGGAGTTACTGAGAGGCTCAGAATTGGAGTCAATTCCTGTAACAGTAGTTTGCTTTTCAGCTCAATAAGATGATTTCTTGTTGGGGCTTTTTACTCTGGTGAGTTTCCTTTGAGTACTTTGGATTCAGGGTTTGCTTATAAGCGACCAGGACAATTGCTCATAAGGTAAAGGATTCCTCTGAATCTTTATCTTTGGTTTAAACTTCCTTTTTGAGCTGGAGACCTTTATATCAGACTGCCTACCGGATCTCACCTGGATATCCCACAGCTATTTCAAACTGCGCTTGCCCAAAATGGGATTTATTCTCTGTTCCCAGAAATGAGTTTTTCTTTCTGTAGATCCTATCAGGATCAAAGGCACCACGCTTCAAGCAGTCAGTCACCTGAGCGGAAGTGGGGGCATCATCCTCCAAGCTTCCCTCCTCCGTGTGGTAATGGATACCATTTATCGGTAGCTTCCTCTTACTGGCTACTGTGCTCCGTGTTTTGGATGCATCAGCTTCCTCAGTCATCACGGTAGCCGCGGACCAGGATGATGTCGTTATGTCCATTTTACAGATGAGCAAACTGGATGCCTCTGCCTACAGTCCCTCCCCACCACATGGCAGCTTGTGTGATTGTGTCATCCTCTTCCTTCACAAGCTCTACTGGCTCTCTGTTGTCAGAATATAGTGCTAACCCTTAGCCAGGAGTTCTGGGCCCTTCATGACCAGGTCACTGACACCTATCCCTTCCTAGCTGCTCCTACCTGCCACTTTCCCCACCCATGTACTAATCATGTGGGGTATTTGCAACATTTTGAAATATGCATATTTTCCTTCACCTCATTCAATTATTTATTCGTTCTATAAATTCTTTTGGGCAGCCTGCCTTGTGCCAGGCATCTGCTGGGTGCTGGTGATACCACTGTGAACAAGCTCTTGCCCTCATGGTGCTTACATTCTAAGGGAGAAGGCAGACGGTACACAGGTGAATAGCTAAATATGTGATCTAATGTCATAGTCCTGAGTCTTGTGTTGAGAAATAAAGCAGAGCAAGGGGCCAGAATGTGAGGAGAGTTCTCTTTTATGTAGGATTGCTCAAGAAGGCACTGAATGAAGGCCCTGAGATGGGAGCTTGCCTGGCATGTTTGAAGACCATCGAGGAGGCCAGTGTGGCTGAAATGATGAGCCTGGGGAACATGGAAGGAAGGGAGGAGGTCTCTAATATAGCAGGGACCCATCATGTGAGGTCCTTAGACCATGGCGAGGACTTTGAATTTTATTCCAGGTGTGTGAGGAAGCTATTGGAAGTTTGAGATCAGGGGTGATGGAATCTGATGGACATTTTACAAGGATCATGCCTGTAGCTGTGTGGCTGGTAACTGGATCACGGTGGGTCCAGGTGGAGGCAGGAAGACCACGTAGGAGACTTTGTCTCTTGTAACCATTGCAGGGATGTCCATTTTCCACTCCCCTCTTACTTCTGTCTGGCGATGGCTCTCTACCTTCCTTGCCTATCTCAAGGGTATCTCTATGCACAAACCTTCCTCAGTTCTCGTCTCCATCTTCCCGACAGAACTGCCTCTCTCTCACAGTACTAAATCTCACCATTTTGTAGTTATTTATGTGTATGTCTGATTTTCCTAACTGGTTGTGCACTCCTACAGGCAGGCTCTTTTCTTATTTTTCTTTGTGTCTCTAGCCCGCTGGCTTGGCACCTGCCATTTGATAGCACTCAAGGAGGGTTTGATGAATAAATGAATGAAGGAAGGAACAAAGGAACAGCTTGTTTGGCTATCACTAAACATTCAGGTGTTTATTTGATTGAGCAAAGGGAGGCTTTAAATAATTCACTTCAGTCAAAATGGGCTACATATAATAGGCCAGCTTCCGAATATAATGGGCAGATGTAAAGGCATCAGATTTCAGAAATCCTTGTGGAAATCTGATTTGTGGCATCATGGAGCAGTCCTTTTGATTACAGTGCCATCTGTTGGAAAGAGCTTAAGGCTGTTACCTCACTTACCAACCTTTGTTCATGATTTCCAGCCCCACTCACGGCGGGCGCGGGACCTGCATACTGCAGTGGAGCCAGTATCAGCCACCAGAACCAGAAATTGCACCTTTTTGTTTCAGGTTGTCTAGGACTTTTGCAAAAACTCACTTCAGCTTCATGAGGGTGGAGAATGTGACTTATGGCCTCTCAGGTTACTCACTTGTTGCGTGGCCTTCAGTTGGTTTTTTTGTATGTCTGTGCCTTGGTTAAACTTGATATAAGAATTTTTTTTTTTTTACATGAATGACTGAGAGGTGATTTATTTGATAAATGAGTTAAATCACAGTAGGAGTCCTTTAACTAACAAGGTTCTTTAATGAATTTAAAATGATGTGATTTGTTGAAGAAAAACATTGACATGCAGCTTTTAAGGGTCCTTCCTCAATTAGACTCGAGCGGTTCTTGCTTGGACAGCTTCCATCCCCAGTGCTTGTTGGGCATACCTGCCAGGCAGGTCTCTGCCAGCTGTGGGAGGGATGAAAGAATGGACGAGACCAGGCACTGGCACTCAGCCTACACCTGCTGTGTATGAATGTAGCCCCTACTCACGTGTGGCTACCGAGCACTCGAATTGTGGCTAATGCAGC
Organism: Ursus maritimus; assembly: GCF_017311325.1. Classification (NCBI taxonomy): domain Eukaryota; kingdom Metazoa; phylum Chordata; class Mammalia; order Carnivora; family Ursidae; genus Ursus; species Ursus maritimus. Next base: position 22,186,566 of record NW_024424786.1, read on the forward strand.
TGAAAAACTGAATTTTTAATTTAATTGCATTATGTTATGATTAATTAAACATTTAAAACTGGTATTTGATTCAGTTACCAGGGAAGTTCTAACTATGTCTGGAACATCTTGGGTACATGGGTTTGCTTTTTTGATCATAAATTTTGTGATCTCTAAATACAGATCCAAGTAATTCTGATGAAAACTTTAGTGTACCACTGAGGATGTATTTTATACACACTGATTTTGAAGACTGTAGTAGAAAAGGATGTAAAATTTCTCATTATTGCTTTTTTTTAATACTGATTACATGTTGAAATAATATTTTGGGTATGTTGGGTTAAGATATGTTAAAATTAATTTCACTAGTTTATTTTTGCTTCTTAAATGTGACTATGAAAAATTTCTAAATTACATACATGGCTCACATGATATTTCTACTGAACAGTGCTGGTAGTCTGTGTTAGGGATGCCCGTTACCTCTCTGCCACACATACTCTGTTCTATGTGAAACTACACAACCTGAGCAGGACTGCCCAATGCGCCAATAAGCCTGGTTTATGAGCTCTAATTAGACCACCTTTGAACTGAGAACCATTTGGTTGCTTGTGTGGTCCTCAATGTGGGCTTTTTCCTCTATGGATATAAATAAAACATCAGAAATGCTACACCACTCCTTCTGGGAACTTCTTCGCAGTGGGCCAATCAAATTTTCTCATCTAGGATTTTAAAATCAAGATTCGCTAGTAAGTTGTTAGACTTGGAACTCTAAGGTTCATCAGAGATAGCCTTATGGTAACCCAAACCTACCTTTGAGAGAGTAAGAGCCTTGCAGAGGACACCAAAATGGAGAGTAGACCCACCTGCAGAGCCATGAGGTCTGGGAAGAAACACAGTGGGGACCTAGCTGCACCTCTCACGTGGCATTTTGGGAAATTTCCTTGTAACTTCACCAGAAATCTTCCTTGGTTTGAACTAGCTTGAGTGGCTTTCTGTTTCTGAAAGCTAATGATTTCATACATACACACACACACGTGATTAGGGAAACAAGTCAAACATTTGTAAAAATTAAAAAGACATTAAAATATACAAACACTGAAATTAGAAAAATGAGCATGTGTGTGAAGGTGAAGGGGATGTGGTGTGGAATGGGCTAGACCAGGGGTCCTCACAGTGTGATCGGGGGACTACCGGGGGACCCTGAAGACCTTTCAAAAGGGTCTTCATAAGGTCAAACTTATTTTCCTAATAATACTAAACCATTATTTGCTTTTCTTGATCTCATTCTCTCATGAGTGTCCAGTGTCGTTTTCTGGAGGCAACATGATGTATGATATAGCAACAGATTAAATGTAAAAGCAAATATAAGAAGCCAGCTGTCTTCTATTAAACCACATGTTAAAAAGATTTCTGAGAATGTCAGTGTCACTCTTCTCACCCTTTTTTTTTTAAATTCTGGAAAGTACAGTTATTTTTTAGAAAATATCTTATTAATGTGAACATGTAAAGAGTTTATTGAATATTTTAAAGTGTCTCCATTTTCATTGCTAATATTTTACACATTAGTAGGTACAGCCCACATAAACAAAAGCTGTGTTACTCAGTTACTCAGTGACTGTTCCTTGCAGTAGGCTCGGAGAGTGTAAATGGTCCCAGCAGGAAATAGTGATATAAGTCAGCAAAGAGTTCCCGGAGGGACGCCTGGCTTAGAGTGGCTCTGAGATTTTATTTTCTGTTCATAATGCCTGAGTCTCAAACAAGGGCCAAGCAAAGGCGTGATCACAGCGGTTCTTTGCCCTGCATCAAAATCAACTTAGAGGACTAAGCACAAATACAGATTCTTGGGCCTCTGCCCCCAGATGTTTGTACGATGAAGCCTGAGAGGAGCCCCAGGAAGCTGTATTTTTAAACACATGCTTCAGGTGTTTCTTTGCACAGCATGCAAAGAGGAGCAAAGACAAGACACTGTTTAACTGCAGAGCGATGGGCTGCAGGTGATGGGAAGCGCAGGAGGGTGCCTGCCCCCACCCTGCCTGCCGACCTCTTCCGGCAGCTCTGTGGGTGAGCTGGGGGCAGCAGGAGGGGCTGACTGTGCGGGTCAGAGGGAGCAGCTGCACTGATGTGGCCTGTACTTGCCCGGCTGCCTCCCCAGTGGCCTGCCAGGGCAGCCCCTGGAGTGGGTTGGCGTGGGTTAATTCACAGGTTCTCGAGTGCACATCCTGAAACCCAGGAGTCCATCAGAGTTGAGAATTGGAAAAGGTGAGATGTTGTGAACATGAGCCAGTCTTTGTGCATTATTTCTAGAGTTTTACTCTTTAAAAAATGTTCTCAGGACTGAAAGTGGCTTCTGAAGCAGACATTAGCCATATTTCAAGAGGTGGGCTGCATTTTGTCATTTGTATCACAAATCAGCGGAAGGTTTTACGTGTGTGTGTATGTGTGTGTGTGTGTGTGTGTGTGTGTGTGTGTGCTTGTTTCCTTAAAGGAAAGGTGACTCCTCATTGTAGTATCTCGCAGACACATACTGATTTCTTCTGAGGGTTGAGAGAGTGCGGTGTCTACCTCCCCTGCCCCATCCTACTCACAGACACAAGGCATAGGGGGGGTTGGTGTGGAATTTTCATTTCTTCTCACTCTGGGGTGATACATTGAGGTGGATTATGGGTTTATTTTGGCTCTCTAGAATGTTTTCCCATCATTTGCTTTCTTCTGGAAACATAGTCTGCCCTCCTGGACACAGGGGTACTATATGATGCAGGTTCATAATAGCCTATCCTTGGGAACAGGGTCACCATGCAGCACAACTGTAGCAACTCCAAATGCCACCACTGATCTAGACTTGAATGTGAATGGTGCCCCCTGGTGTTGTGTGATAGGACAGTCTTGCCCTGGAAATTAAATGGTCCTAGTGTGGGGGCAGGAGATCGTAGGACCAAACAGACTGTATACCTAGAATTAATCTATGGAAGGTAGGAGAGAAAAATCTCCCTTTCCACTGGGATTGCTAAACCAGGGGTACTGGGAAATGGGGCATTGGTGATCTTCCTCCTGACTGTGTACAGGAAGATCATTGTTGGAGAGAATGCTCCAACATTCCCAGTAGGAAACTGATGCAGGATTGGAAAGAAAAAGCCTTGAAGATATAGTTGATCCTCTGGATCCAACTGAACCTGAAGTGAGACCCATTTTTGGACTCATCAATTCCATGAATCAAAAATATACTATTTTTCTCAACCAAGTTCAAGTATGTTCTCTTATTTATTTATTTATTTTTAGATTTTATTTATTTATTCGATAGAGATAGAGACAGCCAGCGAGAGAGGGAACACAAGCAGAGGGAGTGGGAGAGGAAGAAGCAGGCTCCCAGTGGAGGAGCCTGATGTGGGGCTCGATCCCAGAATGCCGGGATCACGCCCTGAGCCGAAGGCAGACGCTTAATGACTGAGCCACCCAGGCGGCCCACCAAGTATGTTCTCATAGGCAAGTGGGTGTGTGCAACTTGGACGGGATGTGAAAGTCCAGAGAAAAAGAAGAAAAACACCCCAGCAGAACATTCATGCATGCTAACTATCCCACATTCTTTTTAAGAAGCTTTAAGAAGCTCTTGAAGAAGCTTAGCAGACTTGTTCCTTTCGATTTTGTTGGCTGTGAAGAAGAGGTTTAATACAGAAATAATATTGATGATAAAGGAAAATAAAGCATGGTCATCCTTTGAAAGCATAATAAGAAAATTTGTAAAACACTTTAAGCCTTTGTTTTTGGAAAAAAATGTCAATTTCTAAATCTATCTCACATTTTATGTGCATGATCCCGTATAAATATATACTACTTTGTAAAAATGTCATCACCTGGTAAAAACCACTTTGGTAACTGGCTGGCTTCATGTAAATTATCTCATTGCTTTTATTTTCATTTTTCAAATTATTGATATGCTGATGATCATCTCATACATTTTGTTGTCATTTAATTTCTTTACCTTGAATGATCTGTTGTTAAGGTTTTCCTAGCACTTAGGTTAATTTATGAAGCATATTAACAGTTTTCTCCTAATCTGTTTTGTTGGTATTTTCTCCTAAAATTTCACTTCCCTTTAAACAATATTTCTTGTTGTGCCTGGGGAGTGTCTTCCTTATTTTCACCGATTTTTCTAATAAAAACATAGCTCATTGTAAAGCAATTGAAATACATATGTATTACATTCACTACTCCTGGGGGGTCTAGACCAGTGCTGTCCAGTGATTAACCACATATGGCTACTGAGCTGTACAACTGAGAAAATACCTAATTTTATTCGATTTAAATTTAATTTAAATAGCCACTCGTGGCTAGTGGCCACTGTATTTTTATATTATTCTATTTTGCCTTCTGGCTTAATTGGGAAACAGTTTCTTATTAAGCCTAAGAAGGAAAAGATAAGACAGAGGAGCAAAATCAAATGGCAGGTCTGCTTGTCTGGACCTGGAGTGAGTGTTAGGAAGCCGTGGTCCAGGCCAGCCTCCTTGCCTTACCCCTCCTCTCTGAAACAGAATTGCATCCTTACATGGAGGTTGGGGCATGTATTGTGGTGTCAGAGGTTCTCAGCTTGAGAGCTGGTTTCACAAGGAAGTAGAACCATGGGGTCACAGATTTACTTCCTATGATCTGCTGTCCAGGAACCACGCTGCTCTTTTACTTTTCTGTGGCTTAATAGTGGACCTACCTCTTCATAGATTGAGAGGGATGTTAAAATGTTCTTTGGCCCAGTCTTTCCCTCTGATGCCATAAGACAAACAGATCCTTAACGGGCTGTCTTTGGGGGACGCTCAGCGTCCACCTGGATAGTGACCATTGAAGTGCACCTGGTCCCTCTGGTTCAGTGAGGAGGCGGGAGGTGACTTACTTCCTCCTAGCACCTGAGTGTTACCAGGGCCATTAGAAGTCTGGATTTGTAACATATTGGAGTCTTGAAGGAACTCTGTGAGACAAGCTGCAAAGTTATGATGGCAAGAATTTTATTACTCCCATTTTCAGATGAGAAAATATCTACAAGCCACACAGTGAGTCAGTGGGAGAGCTGTGTCTAGAAGCTGGCCCCACTGACTCCACCGAATCATGGATGATTTCCCATGATGTCATGTGGCCACCAGCTGTACATGTGTACACCCATTCTGTCTTTCTCCTTGCTGAAGCTCGTGTGTGTGTGTGTGTGTGTGTGTGTTTGGGGGGAGGTGAAGTAGTGGAATGAAGGCTGGGTTTGGAGCTATAAAATCAGACATCATAAATGCAATGGACAAAATGGGGATGGTGACATAGAAAGCCCTCATCAGTTCAGCCTAGATCAGTGTAATAACCAGTGAAATATGCAAGACCATTTTAGTGCTAGTAGTCAAAACAGTCATTTCATCAGATTCTCAACGTCTACACTGGTTGTTGTTGTTTTTGGGGTGTCATTTCCCTGTCAGCACCAGGCTGTGGGACTATCCAGCAATCACAGAAGCTCAAAGCTGGAATGCGAGTGAGTTTTCGTCTTAAGTCCCAACTCTAATTGATTGGCAGTGGCTCTTTGGAGAGCTGGATTGCACTGAGAAGGACTTGAAGGGGCTTTGGGGCTCACAAGGACAGTATGCCACTCATTGATGAGTGACGTCTGCTGTGAGACTAGATTATAGAGTCTGTTAGGGCAGGGATTTGTTTATGGGTGTTGCATTTACTGCTAGGTCCCTGCACACACAGCACATAAATATTTGTTAAAAGAGCGAGCGTCGGAAGAGAGGAAATGATGGCATGAAAGTCACGTACTTGCCATTCCTGGTGAAGAGATGAAAGCGGAATGAGAAAGCCTGGGAAGCCCTCAGAACAGCCTCATTTCGGCACTGGGTCTACTCGTTTCCTTAGCAAGTTGCTTCTCAATCCCCACCTTGTTCTTCCAAGCCGAGGGCAGCTGTAGGTGATACTGCAAAGTGCTTCAAATGCGAGTCCTCCCAGGACTCTGGTGCTTTGAAGTGGGTGCTGCAGTTTTGGTGCTGCTCACTTGCCTGTTTCCTGGCCCTGGGGTCTCTCTTTGCTTTGTGGACTCCTCTGCTGTGCTGGGCCTTTAATGTTACACTCCCGACACTCTTGTCTGTTTACTTTGCTCTAACTCACCGCTGGGTCTGACCACACCTAACTAAAAAAGATAGTAACTATTTCTTTAATGAAGGCTTACTGTTTTCTAGGCATTCTACTTTATGTGTAATATCTCATTTAAGCCTAATGGGATAAGTACTTAGTATATGCTGGGGAGGAAATTGAAGCATGTAGCTGTAACTTGCTAAAGGTCACATAGTGAGGAAGTGACAGAATTGACATTCAAATTCAGGACTGTCTGACCTCAAAGCCCAAGTGCTTGACTAATAGGACACTGTTCATGGGCTCACACTGAACTGCTTGTTCTTGACACATGGATGTACTCAGACGTCTGAATAAGTTATGGATGTCCCTCCAAACCATCCTAAACTCTCCCTGGTCTTGGTTGTGGTCATTTTCTCGTAGCTGGTACTTCCTCTCCTAACCACAAGCCAGGTCAGCTTTATGCAAGCCCTTGGATTCCATGCCTGTGCTAGAAACATATCTACTCAAACCACAGGCATCCCTGGCTCCCCAGCCCTCCCAGCGGAAGTCCCACACTTGTAGCCTTTTCTAACTGCACGGTGTGCCCAGGGGCACCATTTTGCCTTCCAGCAAATCTAATTAAATTCCTAACTGTTGCCAGTTAGGGGCTCTCCTTCAAGAAGCCCATTAAAGAAATTTTTGCACAATCACCTTTGGAAATGCATTCTAGTTCTTACCAACTTTGACTAGTAGCAGGCTCCTCTTTATGTCCAATCAGGATTTCTCTGGCTTCATTTTGGTCCAGTTCTTCCCCACATCACTTTGCTGAGAGAATGAAAGTACTGACGTTCATCCTCCTTCCTTTCATCCCTTATATAGTTGAAGATCTCAGCTTTCTCACCTTTCCCAAATTTGGAAAATAGCGATAATTTTTCCTTTTTTTTCTCTTTTTTTGGTTAGTCTTTTTGTCTAGAGTGACATATGAATTTTCCATGGCTGCCATCACAAATTACCACTAATTTAGCAGCTTAAATAACATTTATTTAAAAATAAAAGAAATGCTTATTTTAAAATTAAGTTTGCACTCTTACTGTTCTGGAGTTCAGAAGTCTGAAATCAGTCTCACTGAGCTGATGTCAAATGAGTTCCCTGTGGAAGTTCTAAGAAGGAGACCATGTTTCCAGGCCTTTTCCAGCTTCTAGGAGCCACTTGTGTTCCTTGACTTGTGGCCCCCCTCTCCATCTTCAGAGTGCGTCCCTGCAGTCTGTGCGGCTAGCATCACTTTGTCTCTTCCTCTCACTTGGACCAGTCCTGTGCCCCTCTTACAAGGACTCCTCTGGTTGTTTCGGGCTCCTCCAGCTGATCCCGGAAAATCTCTCCCTCTCAAGATCCTTACTCACTTCTGCAAAATTCCTTTTGCCGTAGAAGGTAAGGCTTACGCCTTCTGAGCATTAGGATGTGGACATATTGGGGAAGGGGTTGTTATTCAGCCTACCACAAATTAACATGTCCTGATGGGAAGAGCCTTCTTTTTTGCTGAATATCTCATGGTATTTCTATTTTGCCAGGCAGGTAATTTTTTCACTGATTACCTTACTCTTCAGAAAGTGTTTCCACAGAAGGAATGCATAGGCAGTGTAGAAAGTTTAGAAAGTAGTAACAATTAAAATGAAAAAGAAAAAACAAAAAAACAAAAAAACAAACATCCATTTACTCCTACCACCCAGTACTACCTAAATTTTTGAAGGAATCTATTCACCCTCATGAGGGAGATTCTGTAAGTCACTAATATTCCCTGAAAGTTTTCACAAGTTGTCCTTTTCCTTGGTGGCATCCTGATCCTTAGATCCTATGAAGATGATCTCATCTTATTATTCTGTGTTAAAAATGAGGCACCGACAGGACACCCAGGTGGCTCCGTCGGTTGAGTGTCTGCCTTTGGCTCAGGTCAGGATCTCAGGGTCCTGGGATCGAGGGCACCATGTTGTGGGGCTCCCTGCTCAGTGGGGAGTCTGCTTCTCCCTCTGCCCCTCCCCTTGTCTGTGTGCTCTCTCTCTCTCCCTCTTTATCTCTTCCTCTCTGTCAAATAAATAAAATTTAAAAAAAAATGAGGCACAGAATAGTCAGCAGTAGTAAATGACTCGTTCGAGGCCTCATAATCAGTAAGTGAAGAACTAGTTGAGGAGTTAGATTCCCTAGTTCCCAGTCCAGTGTTCCTTATCTTCAACCATGCTAATTTTTTCCCCAAGGGGAGTTATTCATTGTTAATTAATTAATTCACTTATTCATTTAGCAAACAATAAGTGCCTCTTCTGTGTGGGTAATTTTGCTTCGTTTTGGGAATAAGATGTATATCACAGTCTCTGTCTCCACAGACATTAGAGTCTGTTGGGAAACAGACATGTAAGAAAAATATTAGACTGTGGTGTGGGAAGCGCAACAATGAGAGCACGTGCCAGGGACAAAGGTGCCCCCAAAGAGGGAATGATTACTTTTCATTGGAAATCAGAGAAGGCTTCTTGGAGGAAAAAATCTCAACTGGGCATTCCCCAGGCACTGGAGGGGCTCCCTGCAGTGGATAGTATATGCCAAAACATGGATGGATGAGAACTAACGTAACTTAGGGGAGACTGTGTGATGTTTAACATCTCCGCGATGCCCATCTTGAGGGTTGAAGATGAGATTGTCAGGATAGCGGAGGAGATTGAGGTCCCAGTAGACTTTTGTTTAATCACTCTGTAATTCTTTTGCCCATTTTCTGGCTCTTGGCGAATGTCCAACTCTGTGAGGCCCTGATGGCACTGTCAGTAACGACGTCCCACTTCTGCCCACCATAGTGATTGGTTTGGGGGGGGGCACATAGCAGGGAGAAGACCAGTTGAAGTCTTCTCTGAGATTGATATATGTTCACTGAGTAAGAGATGCTTTCTTTCCTCTGCAGCAGATGGACTGGAAAGGGGGTGGGTCTGTGGCCACTGGCTGGGTCCCCCTTGGAGAGAGTCTGCCTGTGGGGTGAAGACAAGATGTGAGATGGAGGGAGACAGACAGAATCCAGTAATGTTGTTGAAGTCCCTGGATCCAGCTCTCCAGAAGATTGGTTTTTGGATTTCCCAGTTGTATGAGACAAAACTTCCTTTTAGCTTAAAATATGAGCGTTAGGTTTGCATGAGTTGCAGGCTAATAATGAATGTTGATCAGACCAGGAACTTCGATTTTACTTGATAGGTGAGGGGCAGCCAGCATGGATTTTAAGAGGAAAACTGAGGGGTATAATACCCAGTGTCTTCGATTTCTTAGTGACTAAGAAGATGGGAACATGCTGAGAGTGGAGGGGCCAGGTTGGGCAGGATAACATCTGTTTGCAACAGTGACCAGGACACTGGAGTGGGGGCTGCCCAGTGTTTGATGGTCATTGTTGAACAGCCAAATGAGATCAGTGTGATGGGTAGGTTTCTTGTTGTGAAAACTGATTTCAGTTGGGGTTTGAGGTTACAATTCTGAACCTACTCCTGAAATTTTAAAAAGTTGCATTCTATAAACATTTTCACTTTCAAGGTGTTTTTAGTTTCTACTACTTCATAGTATCAGAGTGGAGTGCTTAAAAAGCTTGGAATTTTGAACCCAAATGGACCTGGATTCAGGTGATGTTTCTGATACCTCCTTACTGTGTGACCAAAGGCAAGTTGTTTGGCCTCATTAAGACTCAGGTTTGTAATGTGTAAAATGGGATAATAATAACATTGAGAAAGGATACTTTTGGTTGCATGAAACTGAACAATTCAAATCAAATTGTTTAAACAGTAAATTCCAAGAGTAAACGTATCTTCAGGCAAGGCTTGATCTAGCATCTCAAATCCCTGGTTTTGTCACTCTTTATTTCTTGGCTCTATTTCTTCAGCAGTTGCTCTTGGAAGAATGTGTCCAAAATGTCTGACAGCACATAATAGGGCCACACACTTATGTTCAAGTCCCACAGGGTAGAAGGAGACCGTATCTCCACATCCCTGGCAAATTTCCTGAGGTTTCTGACTGTACTGCTCAGGTCTCATCTGCCCCTGAAGTAGTCACTGTGGTGAGGGCAGGATTCATATACTGACCAATGAAGCCAATCAAGATCTACTTTTGCTGCTGGGGCTGAGGCCAATGCCACAAAACCATTTGGGGTAAGATGGCGAGGCATGTAGCCATCTTGGTTTCTCATGGGTCAGTAAGAGCACTGTTACCAGGAGGCAGGGGGAAATGAATGCCGGCAGCAAACAGCAGGTTTGTCCAGTCAGCTCTTCCTCAGCAATGTTGGCAGGATTAAATGTGATAATGAATGTAAGCATCTAACACAGTGCTTGACATATAGGAAGTACCTAATTAATATTAGTTTAGGGGGCACGTGGGTGGCTCTGTTGGTTGAGTGGGCGACTCTTGATTTCGGCCCAGGTCATGATCTCGGGGTCATGAGATTGAGCCCCCATCAGGCTCTGCGCTCAGTGAGGAGTCTGCTTCTCTCCTTCTCCCTCTGCCCCTCCCCCCTTTAAACTCAATCAATCAATCTTTAAAAAATATTAGTTTAGTATTTTAGTTATTTTTCTATCTCTCCACCTCTCAAGTGTGTGTGTGTGTGTGTGTATGTGTGTGTATTAGTTCAAGGGTGGATAAGACCTGAGTGATATCAGAAGAACCCTCGGACATTACATTTACCCCTCCAACCCCCCCTTGATATATATATACATACATATATATACATATATATATATATATATATGTATGTATATATATATCAGTGTAGAGAAAGTAGAAACTACAGGTAAGCGAAGTGAGCACCCATGACAGCATTCCTCTCATAGAGCGGTGAAGAGCTCAGGACAACCTTTCTGCTGGCAGGAAACTGCAACCTTCAGTGGGATGAGGACTTGTCAGAAGTTCCCCTGGTGGCAGGATGGGAGCCAGACCCTAGGCCGCTTGGCCCCCAGCCCAGCTGTCTTTCCCCTTGATTGTCCTGCTCTCGTTAGCTGTCTTGTCTTCCCCAGGTGCCTCTGTAGAGCTGGACCTGGCAGCCAAACTGACAAAGATCTATGGCCCTGGAGGTCCCTGAGAAGGGTACTTTGGAGCTGCTATGAACACGCAGGTTAAAGGGAGTGGCTACATCTGGAATCCTGCAGAAGCTTCCATCCAAGGAAGTGCTGTCTGTCACTTCCTGCATGTGTCCTTTTTGTTGTCATAATCTGCCTCAAACCTGTCATAATACGGGAAGCTGCCAATTAGGGAGGCCACTTCCAGCTGTTCTGTTCTATGCCCACTTTGTAGTGATGCCCTCCCACTTCCCCCAAATGTTTCCATTAGGGAGGGAAGGATCCCCATTGTAAGATTGCTCCCTGATGGCAGTAGGACACAAAACAGCCAAATTTATGTCAGAAAGCTGAAATCAGTTATTGCTGACAACAGTAATAATGGTGTCTTGAACATGACCTAGTTTATTGCTCAGCACCTGGTCTGAGTTGATAAATTCTTCTTGAGAGACTGACTGGTCATGTAGGCATCTGGAGGGAAAAATAGCAGTAGGACAGTGGTAGGTACAACTTCAGGGGGAGAGAGAGGAAATGGAGGAAGGGAGGGAGGGAGGGAGGATGGGGGGAAGGGAGAGGGGCAGAGAGGGAGAGGAGTAAGCACAGCTATGTTCATTTTTCCCCAGTGCTCGTTATTACCAGTAGTAATTGCTACCATTTATTAAGAGACAGGCACTGGGATATGTGTTTTAAATACATTTTTCTCTAACCTCCACCACGGCTGTCCAAAGTAAGTATGATTATCCCTGTTGCAGTGATTAGAAAACCAGGGCCCAGAGAAGTCAAGTAGTTCATCCAAGGTCACACAGCTTGTAAATGGAGACACCCAATGCAGACCCATTTCTGTCTAATTTCTGAGCCCAAGGTCCTTACACATTGTGCTGTTTCTGATTTATCATACTCAGCTGGTGTCTTCTGGGTCTCTTTCGTAAAAGGGTTGCTAAGATGATTTCACACATTCAAACCAGTAGTGGGCTTAAAATCTCCTTTGGATTAGTTTTGGAGACATGGAGGGTTCCTGTGGAGTCTGGAGATGCTGAGGGGAAGGGTATGTGCACACGCTTGTGTGTGAATCTTAATTGTGCCCGCTGTGGTTGCAGCCTTTATCTGTAATAATATTTTATTAATTGTGGCCCTACATCTCTGCTGGCAGCCTAGCATAATCCTGAGGCAATAGGGTAGAAAGTGACTAATGAGAATAATTTCTTGATCGATGGGGCTGTTCCTTCCAGATTTAAAAAGGCCTTGTTAAAATGATAGAGTCTCATTTTCACACTGTATCTTCAATATCTGGCTATAAAAGCCCTGAAAAGAAAATAAAGCATTCCAGGAACTTGGAGGACGGCCTCTGGAGCTGGCCACTCTTTCCAGCCCCAGCACCCTAAGCCAGGCTGAGCCCGCAGAGCTCAAGGCCACAGCTGCTCACAAAATCCGCCAGTACAAGATGTGGCTCTGGGTGGGGGTTCAAAGTGCCACACCCTGCCCTTCTCCTGTGCTCTTAGTTTTTGCTTGCATATATCTCTGTCACTAGCAAGTCACCAGTTAGTAATTAAGCTCCTAGCATGTGCCCCATTGTGTCTTTCCTCTTTGCCAAGAGCTGAGCTCAGCCTTGGGCTTCCTAGGGACGTGGACAGTGCATCGATGTGCCTGGAAGTGGTGGTCACCTTTGGGAGATAATTTGAGGCACTGAGGAAGACTTACTGCCTTTAAATGTATTTTTCTCTTCATCGGGCATCATGCCTAAATTTTCATCCTTAGCCATTCATTTCTTTTAACTTTGAAGAACTTTAATGTTTGGTGACATCTTAGAAAATTTAAGGATGAACACCTAAGAGACTGTTAGTCATAACCCTTGAGAATTCCCTAAGCCCCCCGGGAGTGAAATATAGATCATGTGTCTGGGCACAGACAGGTGCAGACAAGCATCAGGAGGGGGACTAGAGGAGAGAGAAGGGCACAAAAGACAATATTTGTATCTCAGTTTCGTAGAGTGGTAGCTGCCAGCAAAGGAAAGTTCTAGAAAGAGCTAAGGATCCTGTGATACAGACACTCAAGGACTATAAGGCAAAACAGTCCTTTTGTTAGGAAAGGGCAAGGCTTCTTTACGAAGTGAGTCACAATTTTATATCCCTGTTAGAAGAGTGTTTGGAAAATGCCAACTGATAACATCCTGTATATCCCGCTTTCTCCATCTGAGTGGAGCCAGAGCAGGGTGTCCACGAGGCTGGGCTGTCAACCTGATGCAAAGGCAGGAAATGATCTCTTTTATAGGGTATGTGAGGATTAAATGAAGGGGAGGATGAGACATGTTGCCCTAGAAGACTGTGTTGTTGTGATTTCACTGGTCGGGAGCTTTTTGTCTTGTTTTTCTTGGTGTCTCTGAAATGCTTACTACATGCTAGGAGTTCAGTAACGGTTTTCTGAGTTCAGTGAGTGAATGACAGGCTGGGAGAGCAATTCAGGAGTGGAGTATCATTTAGTATTCAAGGTCATGTTTTAAGGATAGCATCTATTTTTTTTTCAAGTCTGATTGTCATACAACATTATATTAGTTCAGGTGTACATCCTACCTATTTGATATTTGTATATATTATAGAATGATCACTACAGTAGGTCTAGTTAACAGCCATCTCCATACATACTCGCAAAATTTTTTTTCTTGTGAGAACTTTCAAGATCCACTCTCCTAGTTTCTTTCAAATATGCAATAATAGTATTATAAACTATAGTCACCATGTCTGCACATTATATCTCCATGACTTCGTTGTTTTATAATCTGGGCAATTATTGATCAAAATGTTATTCTTGTAAAATAAATCCTCCAGCAACATTCATAAATGTCCATGTGGTTGTTAGGGCAGTCCATCCTTCTGTCTGTCCACGCAGCCATCCATGCATCCCTGGCTACATACATCCATGTGTCCGTCCATCCAGTGTTTCTTGAATGCTTACTCTTTGCCATGTTACTTTTAGAAGCTATGTCTAGATTTGTTTTTTCTGAATAAGCAGCTTCTGAAGCCAAGATAAATGCTTTGCTGCCAGGTTGACAGCATGTGTGCTAGATCCGTCCATCTTTTCAGCATATACTACTTGAGCACCTGTTGTGTGCCAGGTGATGGGGATGCAGTGGTGAGCAAAACCAGATGTGTCCTTGTCCTTAGATAGCTTACAGCCTGGTGAGAGGAGAATTAAATAGTAACTCCAACATAAAATCATAATTGCGGTAAGTGCTGTAAGGTACAAGTTCATGGGCTGTAAGAAAGGACATTGGGGAACTTGACCTAGTCTGGGAGGCTAGGGGCAGTTTCCCCGAGGGATAAAGGAGCTGAGATACAGAGTAGGGGGAGCTGAGGGAAGGTGCTCCGGACAGAGGGGACCTCGTGTGCCATGGCAGGAGTGTGTTAGTTTCTTATGGCTGTTGTAACAAATTACCACAAGCTCAGTGGCTTGAAACGATGATACAAATTTCTTATTTAAGTCTGGATGTAAGAAGTATGAAATGGTTGTCATGGGGTAACGTCAAAGTGCTGGTGGGGCTGCTCTCCTCCAGGAGCTCCAGCGGGAGTCCGTGCCTTGTGTTTCCCAGCTCCCAGAGGCCGCCTGTGTTTCCTAGCTCACAGCCCCTCCTCGTGGTCCCTCCAGTCTCTGCTTGTTATCACAGCTTGTCACGTCTTTGGATTCTGACCCTCCCGCTTCCATTGCGATTACACTGGGCCCACCGGGATAATCTAGGATACCCTCTGCATCTCAGGGTCCTTAACTTAATTACATCTGCAGAGTTGCTCTTGGCCTGGGAGGCAATATGTTCACAGATTTCAGGGACTAGCTTGCAACATCCCTGGGGGTGGGGATTATTCTACTAAAGGAGGTATGGTCATGTTTTGAGTAATTGAGAGAAGCCTGGAGTGCTAAGGATGAGGGCAGGCGAAGCTGGAGTGTTTCACAGTGCAGCAAATGGGCATTTGTCAAGTTTGTAATTGTCCATGCTCTTTGGTCATCTTTCCTACATCGAGGGAATTTTCCACGCTACTCACTCTGCCTTCTTAAAGGAGACATCAGAATTTTTCCCACGTCCCATGCAGCTGGGACACAGCCATGTTCTAAGCTTGAGCCGTCAGGGGCACCACCCCAGTGCGATTTTTCAGAGGAGAGCAAGGTGAGGTTGTGGCTGTCAGCAGCATCCGTTCTCTGGTGAGTGTGGCCGCAGTGGCAGCAGCTTTCAGGAGCAGCGCCGGAGGAAGTTCTAGGGTCCAGGCTCAGCAAGGCAGGGGTGAACTGGGCAGTCTGCATGTGAGGGGTGATGTCAGGGAGGACTTCGTGGGGCAGCCTGGGTGAGCTGGCTGTTCTTTGCTGCTGTGGAGCCTCCTCCTCGTCTCTCCCAGATGTTCTTTGACTGAATCTCCCTCCTGTACATCCATTTCCTGCCTTGTCCAGTGAGAGTGGGTCTGTTGTGAGTAACTAAGATTCCTTAACTGCCTCAGTTGCCAGACTGTAGAAGGTTCTGAAAGTCCTGGTGAAGACTGATCCTCACCCTAAAAATGGTAGGAAGCTATATTAATGTTTAAATTAGAAGCTTTGGGGGGTAGTGACATATTCAATCCACCCAGGTGCATTCAGGTTTTGGAAACAGATCTTCGAAGACCAGACCACTCTAATATATCCTAGACTGATAGTATCTAATAGGCATAGTGATATAACAGCAGCACACATATTCTATACCCTGTTGGTAAGTTGTGGTTGGTGGGGGTATTGGTTGTGATGGAGAGGAAGCACAAATGTGGTTTCGGAGTTAGGTGGGAGTAATACATGGGTTCCTATTTCTATTCCCAACATTTTTAACACCAGTTCAAACATCATTTAATGTAACATACAACGATAATTATATTCCTATGGCGTACTGTGGATGAGGAGGACTGCTCACAGCTGGAGAGGTCTGCAGCTCCCCTGGGTACCAACTGGTATGGAGGGGGGTGCGCACCATCCGGAAACACCTGTAAGTCATTTGCAGCACACGGTGTGCCCTGGCTGGACTTGGGAAGCACTGGGTTGGAGGGCAGTGGGTAGATTTTAACCCTTTGCCAGCTGCTGTCTTGTTTGTGCTGTTTCTCTATCACATGAATTCATGGTCTCAGGCCCTGTCCCTGTGGCCTCACTGCTGCCATGCTGAGTGTGTCTGTTCTAGACACAACACGCTGCTTTCAATATATCAAGTGTTTGAGATCCGACGGGCTGTCTTTGAAGTGGCCCATGCTGGACCCAGTCTTTTATCAGTGTTCAGGTAGTGGAAGCTGCATCACGTCTCTGCTGCCTTTTAGCCATCCCTCTGTTCCACAGGTTCTATTTGGGGGGCAGAATTCCCTGTTTATGAAAGACCACGGTTCACTCATCTTTCAATTAAACTTAATAAGAAAAACAGACCTCGAATTCTACTCGGAGGGAAAGGGCATTTGAATCTGGAGAGGCTGGAGGCTTGGGGAAACAGTTGGTTTGAATAAGGTCACAGATTAATTAGAATTGGGCTTAATTAAAGCTGCATAAGCATCTGGACAACTTTGCCAACAAAGGGGATCATCTGGGTATCTTTGAACAGTTTCTTTCTCTGCTGGGTGCTTATTCTCTGGTTTGGGCCTCGGTTCCAGCTGCTGCGAGAGACTCCTGTGCCTGAAAGCCTTTCCAAGTCAATTATACAGGCTTCTCTATGGCTGGTTAGTTCAGTTAGAGCACTGCTCTAATGCAGTGAAGGCTAATCCCCATGTGGGCCTTCGTTTTAGTCTGGTGTGCATTTCTGACTGTGTATTTCCTCCTGTGGGGAGAGAACACACTATGTGGGCATGGAGTGGATGTAGGCTTTGGGGTGAGTACTCATGTCCCAACCATCTATCTCCTTTCTTCCATTTGAGGCAGGCATGGCTCCATGTACTGTTTGAATTACAGAGGTGCTCAGCCAGTGTGTCCCTGTAGGGAACTGGAGGCTAGAACTTTGCGAATGAATTGGCCTCTGATGAGAGCACCACAGGGCGTGCTTTCAAGGCAGCCACGCTCATCCCTTTCTTCCTGAACTCCTGTTCTCTGCCTGGCCACCACTTAGAAAGCAGATGATGAACTAATTCATACTAAGTTGGCAATGACCAAACATGGCTTAAAGTATGACTTGTATTAGAAATGCTTATATTTTTCACAAGGAAAATGCATTTGTTTTTTCCTCTAAACCAGTTGTTTTAAACCATTATGGAGATGTATTTAGGGTTGGGTGACCAACCATCCCAATTTGCAGGGAGCTGAGGGGTTCCCAGGATGTGGGATTTTTAGTGCTTACATACACCAAATCCTGGGCAAACTGGGATGAGTTTATGGCCCTAATCTAGGGTTTCTAGGAGAGGTGAGTGTGAGAGGGAGGGTGTCTGGTGAGGACCGCTGAACACAGAGCTTGGGGCCCTTGTTCTTATATATTTTACATTTTGAAGTTGTGGATGAGATTTCCCCTGTAAGGCATTTGAAAAACCTTGCTTTCAAAGAATGTGGGTCAAAAGGAGTCTCTAAGGGACAAGAGCAGGGAGGATGTCGGGGGCAGAGAGGTTCTAAGGTCCCCTACTTTCTCCACCAAGAAATCATTGTTACTCTGCTGACATGAAATATGGGGTTTGGCTATAGTCACAGCAGAGGAAGTGGGGGTTACCTTGTATGTAGCATCAAAGGGAAGGGGCTGTTTTGGGAGCAGGATAATATCTGCCATAATAGTTTGCATTTTTCCCTGTATTTCCCCCATTCATTTCCCCACTGAAGCTGGAATCCCAAGTGCTAGGTTTCCTTACCTCGGGAGAGGTTGTGTCAAGGTGAAAAACAGAAGCTGCCTACAATGCACTTTTTTTCTAGACTTTTGTTTTCCTTAAGTCTCATGTAGTTGATACATTTATGTTAAGTATCTTTGAATACACTGGAAGGGAGTAGAAGGAAGATTTCTGTAAACTTTAGGAGATGAGAAACCGAAGGTCTTTGAACATCAAGGCTCTAAGAGATGGTAAGACCTCAGAAGACAATAGCTCTTTGTGCACTTAAGAACTTGGATCCAAGTTACATATACATATATATTTAATCTCAAATGGAGTGTGAAAGGATGAACCTGTCTTCCTCTGGAGGCTAGTGGGACACTTGCCAGTTTTCCTCAGTCACCACAAAAGCGCAGTCTGCCAGGTTACCCATTGTCAATGTGACCCTTTAATACCATATAATTCAGACCCACCCTATGCATTTCCCTACCCTTTCAATTCCTACCTTTAACTATGCCTTTGGAACCTTCAGGTTATCATTAGCTAATGCCTCTGTGTCCTCAACATCTTTAAGTGTTGTATTTTTACCCTAAAAGAAACAAGCTGTCCCCTGATATCGCTTACTCTGCAGACTTCTTACATGAAGCTTATATCCCTCATAAATCAGAGACGAAGTAGAGAATGTGCCCTTCTTATTTCCTTCTGCTGTTTCCAATGATTTCTTCCCTATCTTAAAAAAGAAAATCTCCTCCTTCCAGTTTTAAAATAGAATAGAGAAGTATCTCCCCTATCTACTCTTGCATTTCAGAAAAAAGGTGAGTAAGAAAGAACATTCAACTTTCATCCTGAAGAATACTAGGAGACATTTGTAACTCTAAACCATAATATTTGAGAAAGGATTGTCAAAAGCAGTAAAAGAAGCCAAATAGTGGTTCTTCCATCAAGAGAGGATGCCTTTGGTTGCTGATCTCAGACAGGCCTCACAGAGAAGTTCTTCAAAGTCAGTAACATACCCTTAGGGACAAAACTTTGTTGTTTTAGTTAGGGTTAAATTCAAGTGCATCTAGCAGACTATCCAAAATAATAGAAGTTTCTCTTTCACTGAAGAGAAGTCTAGAGGTTTGCCATCCAGCCTGGTGCAGTAGCTCCACTGGTAACGAAGAAATCAGTTTATCTGCTTTTTGGCCCCACTATCCTGACATGTAGCTTCCATCTTTATGGTAACCTCTTGATCTGAGAGTTTGCTGGGCCATCAACCCTCACATCTGTTGGGGAGAAAAAATTTTTCTCTATCCCTCAAGATTCTTCTGGCTGGTCTAAGAATGATGCTGACATGAAACAAGTTAACAGAAGAAAATAAAACTTAATTACCTATGTACAGGAATCTCCATAAACATGAGAGATTTTAAAGACAGGAAGGCAAAATGAGATACATATGTCATTGGAGACTAAGAAGCGGTGAGAGTTGGGGACTTCAAAGGGAAGAAAGGCAATTCACAGGAAGAATGAAAAGAGTAAATGTTTGGTTAACAGATATTTGCTGGGCCATCCCGAAACAGTGGGATGTAAGAGGACTTTTGTCAAAGAGGCCTTGGTAAGTTCTTCCCACTCTACCACACCTGGTTCATATTATATTCTAGTTATCTATGGTGACAACTCCCCTCCTGGAACAGGTGCTCCATCTAAATACTTTTAGGAAGTTATCAGGGAGATGCAACAGATGACTGGATTAAGAAGTTGTGGTCCATATATACAATGGAATATTACTCAGCTATCAGAAAGAACGAGTTCTCAACATTTGCTACAACATGGACGGCACTGGAGGAGATAATGCTTAGTGAAATAAGTCAAACAGAGAAAGACAACTATCATATGATTTCTCTCATCTATGGAACATAAGAACTAGAATGATCAGTAGGGGAAGAAAGGGATAAAGAAAGGGGGGGTAATCAGAAGGGGGAATGAAACATGAGAGACTATGGACTATGAGAAACAAACTGAGGACTTCAGAGGGGAGGGAGCATCGAAAACCGGGGATGTACTGTATGGTGACTAACATAATATAATAAAAAATCATATTAAAAAAAAAAAAAAAAAAAAAAAAAAAAAAAAAAAGGAAGTTATCAGGGAGGCAAAAAGAACAACTTCTTAAGTCCTCTGTTTCTTAAACATAATCAGCCTAAAATAATTCACATGACAAAAAAATTCACATATTGGGGTAGCAAATTTTGCTCCCTTACACATTCATATTTCAGGCAATAGTAGATAGGATAACAAAAGCTTTCTTTAGCTTTCTGTATTCTTTTTATAGAGACTTTTGAGGGGGAGCAGAATATGCCACTCCAGAACGTGTCACTTTGGCATGTGAATTATTTCAAGCTAAGACAACTGGGGCCTAGAAGACTGAAGAAGAACTTTTTACCTCCCTTTAGCTGCCTGAAAGAATTTAGATAGAGAGTTTGTACCAGGAAGAGACCTATTACTAGAGATAACTTTTTATATCAGAAAGATTTATCTGCATGGCATGGTAAATATTTGTTTACCAAACATTTGTTCTTCTCATCTTCCTGTGAGTTGTCTTCCTTCATTTTGAAGCCCCAGACCCCTGTCCCCCTTTTCCTTAGCTCAGGGTGCTATATCAGCTTCAGTTACCTGACTGCTAGGGAGTCTCATATTTTTATGGGGCTCCCATACATACAAAGTTTGTTTTTCACCTATTCGTCTATGTCAATTTAATTATTAGACCAGCCAAAGAACCTAGAAGGAAAGAAGGGAATTTTCCTCTCCTTATATTTTCCCGAATTCATTCCTAATGATAGCCACTAGAACCTGGTTATATGATCACCTCTAATTGTAAACGGTTCCAGGAAAAGTAATCTTTTATCAATTTATATTGCTACTTTTACTAATCTGTTATAAGAGGAGAAGAAAATGAATGTTAATAGCAACTAGTGGTAGTGGTCTTTTTTGTTTGGAAAAGGGAGGATATGTGAGGACTGGCTACAGGAAATTTGCTAGGCCTCACTGGTAAAGAGGATGGCGGGCAGGACTGAATGAGAAGTTATTTAGAGGAGGCATATTGATAGGAAACAAACTGCAGAGAAGGTAGAGTGGGAGAGAGAGAATCTGTATTGTGAAAGGACCAGAGGGTTTCTAGTCATTGTTGACTGAGGGAAAGAAAAGTCTAAAAAATTTAATTCCACTCATAACTTTGTATAACAAAGAGGATTCTTTCTAGTTTGGCACATAGTCCGTGGTGAGTCCCCTAGATATTTTCTGCAAATGTTTAATTTGGTTAGGACTGAATCTTACTTAAGAGTAACGGTGTAAAACTAATGACTACAGGATCTATACAAAGACACTAGAAGAAAAAAAAAAGAAAAACTAATGGCAGATAAAGAATATTCAGAAAAATCCTGCCTTCAAGAAACAAAAATTTGATCAAATATATCTCCATTAATAAAAAATAACATAATGAAGTAATTGTGATAGAAAACAAGGATCAGAAAGGCGAGATCCCAGAAAGAGGTGATGCAAGAGCTTACAGGGTTCAGGGAAGAGATGGAAAAGAAAAATAAGTTTAACACAGGAATGAATAATACCCTAAAAAGGATAGACACCGGTGAAAATAAGGTACAGAAAAGTGAAATGCAAATTAACAACATTTTTAAAAGATTTTAAAAGATTAAAAGATTAGAATAAAAATAACAGATATAGAAGACTGACACAGGAAGTTCTATGCATAATTGGTGTTAATGCTGAGGGTAACTTAAATAAGAAAACAGAACTTGTATGTAAAGATGTAATTTAAGAAAACCTTTCCAAAATAAAATCTGAATCTATAGGTAGAGAGGACGTATCCCAACCCAGAAAAAAAGGCCTTGTCAAGTAAAAAAAGCAAGGATAGATTAGTATGACAGGGGCCACACTTTCTGTACAAAAAATAATATTTTTAAATGCATTGAACATCTCTGACCTTATCTCCAAAAACTGGCAACAGTGCTTGTGTCTCAGGAGAGGGAGTATTTTTTTTCTCTGAACAGAGTGCACTAGCTACTTACCAAACATTCATTCTCCTGTTCTATCTCAAAACACAGAATCCTGATTTTACTACCTGATGTTTAGCATTCTGGTATTTACCACCTCTTAGCTTAAGTCAGTGGCTCTCAACCAAAGGATATGCCTCCTGCCACAGGAAATACAGCAATGTGTGGAGACATTTTAGTTGTTCACAACTCAGAGGCAGGGTGAGGGGTGTGTTCTACTGGCATTTGGTATAATGCTAGCAGAAATGCTGCTAAACATCCTATAATGTGTAGGACAGCCCTTCATAGCGAAGAATTATCTGGCTCTAATGCTAATAATGCTGAGGTCGGGGAACCATGGCCTAAGTTATGGATGGTGGGATATAAACAGAAATAATGAGTGGGACTTCTGGGAAGTCTCTTTAAATTAAAGGGGACTTGCCTTCTTCCTCCTTCCTCAGTCCTGCTGCTTAGCATGTGGATGTGAGGGGCACCTGGGTGGCTCAGTCGTTGAGCATCTGCCTTCGGCTCAGGGCGTGATCCTGGAGTTCTGGGATCAAACCCCGCATCGGGCTCCTCCGCTGGGAGCCTGCTTCTTCCTCTCCCACTCCCCCTGCTTTTGTTCCCTCTCTCGCTGGCTGTCTCTCTCTGTCAAATAAATAAATAAATAAATAATCTTAAAAAAAAAAAAAAAGAATGTGGATGTGATGTCTAAGATTGAGTGGCCATCCAGGACCATGAGGACAAGGGTCACATCCTAAGGATAATGGAGTGGGAACCTGGGAGGAGCCTGGTTTCCAATATATTCTTTCCTTCTTCCATTATTCATTCATTTACCAAATTTTTATTTCATGTCTACTACGTGCCAGGCATTGCTCCTGATACTGGTAATATGACAGAAAACAAAACAAAAAAATCAATCCATGTCCTTGCGAAACTTGTATTTTAATTTGTTTATAATAAAACAACGAGTAAGTCAAATACCTAGGATGTGAGATGTTGATAAAGGCTATGACGAAAAGTAGAATAGGGAGGTGGTTAAGGAGTGTCTGTTAAGGGGTGCTTTGGATTTTATATAGGGTGATTAGGAAAGTTCTTGATGAAGAGCAAAGAACTGAGGGAGAGGAGGGGTTAGTAGATTGGATATCTGGCAGTGTTTCCAGGCAGAAGCAACAGCAAATACCAAGCCCTGTGGTGGGAGTTTGCTTGGCATGTTGGAGGAACTCAAGATGGCCAGAGTGGCTGGAGTGCAGTGAATAAGAGGATGAGTAGGAGGAGTCCGAGTTGGAGAGGTGATGGGGGCCCAATGGTGTACGGCTTTGTGGGCGTTTGTAGGGCTTTGGCTTTTACTCTGGGATGGGAAAGCACTGAAGGATTTTAAGCAGAAGAGTGATACAATCTGAGTTAACATTTTCTTTGAAAGTTGGATGATAAGTATTTTAGCAGAATTGACACCTTGACACAGATTTCAGGGCCATGTACATTCCCCCCCCCTTTTTTTTTAGTTAAAAAGTTGTGTATTTGCTAATTATAAAACTTCAATGCTCTGGGTGTAATCTGGACAGTATAGTTTTTAACCATGTTCTTCTCTTAACTGTGACTGAAATTTTCATCTTCTCTTTTGTAAGCCAAATCACAACTGACTTAGAGTTAAGCTTTGTGGTCTTTTATCTAAGAATTGCTTCTAAGTCAGTCTTTTATCTATCTAAGAGTTGTTCCGAGAACTCCCTATCCTGAGCCAATGCCTTCATTTAAAAACTAAACCAAGCGTAGGATTTTCTTTTTTTTTTTTTTTTTTAAAGGTTTTATTTATTTATTTGACAGAGATAGAGACAGCCAGCGAGAGAGGGAACACAAGCAGGGGGAGTGGGAGAGGAAGAAGCAGGCTCATAGCAGAGGAGCCTGATGTGGGGCTCGATCCCAGAACGCCGGGATCACGCCCTGAGCCGAAGGCAGACGCTTAACCGCTGTGCCACCCAGGCGCCCCCAAGCGTAGGATTTTCTGCATGTATTTATTTTAAATTATACCTGTTTTGCAAGGTTCTTTAGGTATCTTGAATGCCAATCTTTACAGATATAAACACACACACACACACACACACACACACACACACACACCCCCATACACCCATAGAAGTGTTTTCTAGCCTGTGGCTGTCTTTCCTCTGTTTATGGTGACTAAACATTTTAAAGGATGACTCTGGCTGCTGGGATGAACTAAATTAGGGGTTGAGGGAGGAAGGAGGGCACATAGAGAATTATTGCAAAAAGTCATTCAGTCAGTGATGGTGGCTTAGACCAAGAGGCAACAGTGTGAAGGTGGTTGAGAAGTTGTCTGATTCTGGATCTCTTTTAAAGGTAGTCCTGACAGGGTTGATTTGTTGATGGATTGGGTATATGGTCTTAGAGTTGGAGAGGAGTCAGTGATGACTCTAAGGTTTTTGGCCAGAGCAAAGGAAGGATGGAATTGCCATATATTGAAGTGGGAAGATGCAGGAGGGAAAGATTTGGTTTTGGGTAGTTATATTAGAGATGCTTGTTATAAATGTAAATTAGGCAGTTGATTTATAAGTTGAGCTACATGAAATCACACAATTTTGACCTATAAGAAATGGCAGTTTTGTACGACTCAACCTATATAAGTCTGAAGTTCAGTGGAGAGTTCTGAGTTGGGTTTGTACATTTTGGAGTCATCAGCATTTGATGTTATTTGAAACCATGAAACTGGATGAGATCATTGAGGATATGGGTGTAGATAGATAGGCCATGCCAAACTGAAAACAGTATGCCAGCAGAATGGCCCTCATCACCATACTGGGAAAACATATTCTTGTGTCTTCCTCAAACCTTGAGAGAGAATGGTAGAATTTTGCATCTGTGGGCATCATCATAGTTTGGTACTGGTATTTGAATGGCTTCAGGATGGAGCTGCTCTCTGCTTGGCATGTCACATGAAGTCATGTCCAATTGGCAGAAAAATAGTGGCGAATGTTGGATTTGTTTCAATTCATTTACTTTCTGAGCATCTGCAAGCATTGCTTCCTTTTCATTCTTTGCCTCTTTTATCCCCAGTATTGAAAACTTCTTAATGAAATATAGCATAAAAATGGAAAAGTATATAGATAATGAATGAATAGCTCAATGAATTTTCACCAAGTGAGCTTTGAAGTGTAACAGCAGCCACATCAAGAGTATACCTTTTACTGGCATCCCAGAAGTCTCCCTTATGCTCCCTCTCAGTCATCACAAGCCCTACAAACATAATGGCTGTCTGAACAATTAACACCATAATACAGTTCTCCAATGTATGAATTATGCTGTTGATCAGTATTTGGGGATTTTCCGAATCATGTTCTTGTGATTGTTCTTGTCCATGTCTTTTGATGAATATTTGTATTTATTTTTGTTGGATATCTACTTGGGGATGGATTACTGAATCAGAGGGTATGTGCTTGTTCAGATTTAATAGATACAGCCAGTTTTTTTTTTTTTAAGTGATTGTATCATCTCTCTAGCAGGTATGAGAGAGTTCTGGGTACTCCACATGCTTACCCCTCACCAATAGTTGGCATTTTTGGTGTTTTCCATTTTAGCCACGTTGTGGTTTTAATTTGCATTTTTTTAAATGACTCATGGTGTTGAGCATTTCTTCATGTGCATACTGGCCATGTGGATATCATTTTTTGTGAGGTGGGCTTTTTATTGGGTTACCTACTTCCTTCTTGCAAGTATTCTTTAAGTGTGATATGTGATATGAGTTCTTTGTAGAATATATGTATTTGAAATATTTCTTCCCACTCTATGGTTTACATTTTCACTGTCTTAATGATATCTCTTGATGAACAGAATTTCTTAGTTTAAATGGCATTCAGTTTTTCAATTTTTTCCTCATTTTACAGTACATTTTTGTCTTGCTTAGGAGATTTTGCTTACTTCAGGGTTGTGAAACTATTGTCCTTTTTTTTTTTTTTCAAAAGATGCATTATTTTATTTTTTATGTTTGTACGTATAGTCTATCTGCAGTTGATTTTTGTATATGGTGTGAGTTATGATTCTAGCTTCACTTTTTCTCTTTATGGATACCCAATTAACCTAACATCATTTTTTGAAAAGACCACTTTTTCTCTTTTGCACTTTGATGTCATCTTTGTCAAATTGAGTGAATGTGGACATAGGGTCTGTTTCTATATTCTGTTTCGTTATTCTGTTTTTCTCTGGTCGCATCTATACCACACTGTTAATTACTGTAGCCTTATAATGCCTTGCTATGGTAACTTTTAATATCTGATAGTATAAATCTTGTAATATTGTACTTCCTTTTTGTCATTATTGTGGCTATTTATAGCCCTTTGTTTTATATATAAATTTAAAAACTAGATTGTAAATTTCCAAAAATAAAGCTGCTGAAATTTGGATTTAGATTTTGATATAGATTACATTAGATTTACAGGTCAATTTGTGGAGAATTGACAGATTTTTAATATTGGGCCATGCAATCCATGAGCCAAATATCCCTCGATTTATTTAGGTCTTACTAAATTTCTGGTAGTAATATTTGGTAGTTTTCTTTATAGAAAAAATCTTGTATATGTTTTGTTCGAAGATAGTCTTTGTCACTTGAGTCTTTTTATATTATTGTCAATAGTGTCCATTTGAGAATTTCATTGTTTCCTCCTTTGTTCAACCTCTGGTCCAGACCCTGAAACCCCAGAGGGTAGGGTTTCATTCCTCCATTCCTTATACTGTGGCAGGAAGTGAGGGTAAAGGAGAGGGAGATACAGAAGGCAATTTCCCCACTAGGATAAAATATTTAGCCATTTGGAAAATGGACTGAAATGATGCAGGATCAAGTGAGGGCACTTGAAAACTCTTCACAGTGACTACTGTTTGCAAAGTTCCAGACTCGATGGGTTCCACACCTGTGATATTGTGACCATGTCTTTTAATACAGAGCTGGTTAGTTCTGCTAAGACCAAGCAACTTCTCAGAGCAACCTCTTAAGGAATGACCAGCCCTGAAAGTGTTTTGTTTTTTTTGGCTTAATTTTTACTGCTTTTGATTTTTTTTCTGCTTGAGTTCTTCCGCAAACTCCCCATGGTCAAATTTTAAACCTGTTGGTCAGATCATTTCAGCTTCAGAGACAAATGCTTCTGACCCTCAGCGTAAACCAGGGCCCTTCTCTGCCTCATCCTGATAACGTTTGAGAAGCATGGAGGCTTCATCCTTTCCTCTCGTTCGCTCCTCCAGTCAGTTAATTATTCTTAAGCGGTTGGATAAAGAATGGCAATATATATTTGTCTGTTTCTTTGAATACAAATATGACCTCAAACTTCAGAATTTGTGTCTTCTTGTTCCTATGCCAGATTGCCTGTGCAAACGCTGCCCAACAGGAAGTAATCAGGATGATAATGCAGTCTTAAAAGACCTGGAACAAGACACTATACTTAGGCAGTGGTATGAGAGATAGTATCATGGTACTGAATAAGTTCTTGTTCTCACTCATGAATGTGGTAGATACATTAATCTGTGTCTCCCTGCATCTAATCAGCCATTTTTTTTTGCACAGAACTCTTTCTCATCTAGGCAACCATTTCTCCTTCACTATTAATCTGTTTGCTTTGGATGGAGTTGACTGACGCTCTGGCCCCATGGGTAGGCATTTTTTTTTAAAGGTCTTTTTAATTTATTTGAGAGAGAGTGAGAGAGCACAAACAGAGGCAGAGGGAGAGAGAGACAGGGAGAAGCAGGCTCCCTGCTGAGCTGGGAGCCTGATGCAGGACTTGATCCCAAGACCCTGGGATCATGACCTGAGCCGAATGCAGACATTTTTTTTTTTTAAAGATTTCATTTATTTATTCGACAGAGATAGAGACAGCCAGCGAGAGAGGGAACACAAGCAGGGGGAGTGGGAGAGGAAGAAGCAGGCTCATAGCGGAGGAGCCTGATGTGGGGCTTGATCCCGGAACGCCGGGATCACGCCCTGAGCCGAAGGCAGGCGCTTAACCGCTGCGCCGAGGCGCCTCCGAATGCAGACATTTTAACTGACTGAGCCCATGGGTAGGCATTTAACTCCAGCTCAGCTGACCAGAGATATGTATTCTCATCATAGTGACTGCTTTTAGAGATGGGCGTGTTGCTGTGTCAGAGCCAAGGGGACACGAGGAGGCATTTCTGGTAATGTTGATAGAGAAGCACACTCTCCTCTGTGTTGGATTTCATACTCAGAGGTTTCGTTCTGGGAAAGATGGCTGCTACCATATCACCGCACAGAGTCTGAGAATGAAGCCAATGTGTAGGAAAACAGAGCTCAGAGATGAATAGGTAGCTATCAGGTACCAGTGACTTTCTTCGAGTCCCTGAAGTTGAGATACCCTAGACTTTCAAGTTTTGTGAGCCAGTGCATTTCCTTTCTTGCTTAAACCAGTTCATGGTTTATTTTCTGGTGAGTGTGTATGTGTATGTGTGTGTGTCTGTATGTGTAATGAAAATATTTTTTTATTTTATTTTATTTTACTTTATTTTATTTGAGAGCGAGAGAGGATGAGCAGGAGGGGCAGAGGAAGAGAGAGAAGCAGACCCCCCGCTGTGCATGGAGCCTGACATGGAGCTCAATCCCAGGATCCCATGATCACGACCTGAGCCAAAGTCAGACGCTTAACTCACTGAGCCACTCAGGTGCCTCTTTATGTGTAATGAAAATATTTCTAACTGATACAGTGTTCGAGGATGAAAACAAGAGGCTGAGCTACAAAAATTTCCCATAAGGTTCCTTTACATGGATCCTGACTCAATCCTTGCCCATATTATCATGCTATGTTAAGGTTGCTGGAAGTGTAACACAATAATTTTTAATTCAAATGTAGTGGCATTTCTAAAAGTACCTCCTTCCCCCAACTTCCTCATTCTCCATTGCTATGCTGAGGCCAGAATTTACACATAGGCCAGAGCTCTTGGGTCAGTTTGAAAAGATGCAACAGTCTCCACTGCATTTAGCAAGAAGGCGTGACAAAAGAACTAAAAAAAAAAAAAAAAGAAAAGAAAGAACTGCACTCTTGTTTTTATTTTCCAGTGTAGCCGAATATGACCTTGGACAGCTCCTTTAATCAGGGTGGGGCTCAGTTTCCTTGTCAAGAAATGGGGTTAGTAATACCTGTCCTGTCTCCAGGTTATTGTGAGACTCAAATGAGATTGATTTAGAAAGGTTTCTAATAAGGATCTATTCAAATTTAATGTGTCAATATTACTATTGTTCGTAAAAGTAAAACTCAGGAATGTCTTTAAACATACTTATGTTTCTAAGTCCCAGAGAAAAAGGAAAATTCTTTTATACTAAATTCTTGAAATGTTTACTTACATTCCTAATCTAGATAGTAGTATATTTTTCCAAAGCAAACTTAATTCATCTGGTTTTGCTTCACTGGGATTTATAAACCAACCAGAGTGGGTTTACAGTCTTATGGACACACTAAGGGCAGCTTTTCCATCAAATCAATGGCCTATTTGAATAAAAAATTAAAGAACCCATGATAATTGTTGGTGGGCTCTGTTGGCGTACTCAGCATTTATTCTCCCTAATCCTGTCGAGTCCCTTTTTTGTCTGTGTCTCCATTCCATCCCTAGCTCCAGGACGATCCCTGATTTCCAAGCTGATAAGCACATGGAATTCACATAATGGCAGTTATTAATCCGGGGTGGATGGATGTTCTGAGCTGGCCCAGTCAGGGGGAGAGGCTTTACTTCCTCTCCTACTCTGTGTAGACAGGGCTATATTTAGCCCCAAGCCTCTGGCAGTCATGTTGCTACCATGAGGGAAAGCAGCCCCAGAAGAGAACAGAGAGAATCCGGGATTTTATGGCATCGTTGTGTTTTGGGGCTTCCAGTTGTAGGCTTTCCAGCATTTCCTTCAGTTTGAGTCTGTCTTTTCTGTTACTTGCAGCCAAAGATATTTTCAATGACCCCGTATATTTTTAGAGGCTTTCTGGGAATTCTTGAGATGGGATTACATTAAAAACTGTGTTGGGGTCCTGTTTTACCATATTTGCTAATCTGGAGTCAAACTTCTTTTCCTTTCTTAGGAAGACCAGAATGAAGACGTCAGTAATCACTTGAATTCAGAATTGAGAAGGGATTGATCATTGGCATATTACTATGCCAATCTGTTATTGCCATTTGAAAACTTGTCAATGTATTTTAGAAGGTACTTATTTAATCTGGGGACTGCTAATAGGCAGTGAGACTGGAAGCACCAGGGAATAGGGTTTCCAGATTTAGCAATTAAAATACAGAATCACCAGCAAAGTTTGAATTTCTGATAAATAATGTATATTAAAAAAATATAAGTATGTGCAAATACTTAATTGCAAGTTCCTTGCAATATTTGGAATATACTTATACTAAAAATTATTTATTATTTATCAAAAATTTTGCAGCTAAATCAATGACTGAAGTATTTTTTTAAAGGTTTATTTTAGAGATAGAGTGAGCGAGCAGGGGGAGGGGCAGATGGAGAGGGAGAGAGAGAATCTCAGCAGACTCCTTGCTGAGCAGGGAGCCCAATCTCATGACCCTGAGATCATGTCGTGAGCCAAAATCAAGAGTCAGATGCTTAACCAACTGAGCTACCCAGGTGCCCCAATGACTGAAGTATTTTTAAATCTATGTATACAATTGCGAAGAGGAAACTATAGGCTTGAAGGGCAAATCTCGTTTCCCCCAAGCTTGTGCCTAAATGTATCACTGGTGAAATACACATCAGGATTACCTAACTTTAGAAGTATTCTTAAAACAAGATGATGATTAAGACAAATCTATAATTGACTCTTTAATATGAGACTTTAAGGTACTAGGTGAAGGGGATACTTTCACAGCTTCTCCCATGTTTATTATTACATAGCTAACCTCTTAATTGTATTTTGGGGAAAGTGGGTCCAGAGCATAGAACAATTATTCTGTTATTCTTTCCAGAAAAACATGAGTCTGAGCTAAATTGCTTGATGTGTATTGAAGGGATAAGTCAGGGAATTCAAGATCAGTCAACACATGCAAAGAAGATGAGTAGGGCTGCAAATGGGAGAAAGATTCGAGGGTGAGGACATAGCACGTTGGACAGAAGCATTTAGGGAATGCAGCAAGGAAGGTCCTGCCATGGCTATAAACCTGGCAAAGCCTCCAGTATCTGGGTCACCTTTTGGGTCATTCTTATGGAGTGTGCATTATTCAGGTTATCGTTCAGGGTGCAGGATCAGAAAGGACACGGTTATACTCAGAATTCCCAATAATTGTTCCCAGTCTTTCTTAAAATAATAGATCTTATGTACGTCTCTTCCTGTTGTCTCAGAGTTTGGGCAGAGGCCCTATAGGGTGAGAAAAACACAGTTGGGTTTCTAGTAAAATGCCAACCTAAAATGAAGTGCGAAGCTTTTGATGCAGGGCTTGCCAGTGGGGTTGTGAAGGGGGTTTTGCTGGCACTGGTGACCATCCATCCGCCTCTGGCCCATACAAGAGGCTTGGAGAGAGCTGTATGTGCTGTGCATTGCCCCCACCACACGGGGTGTTGCTTCTCTTCACCTTATGCATAAAGAGAGGGGCTTCAGAGACCCTTGGAAAGCTCAACATGCAGTCTCTGCAATTTAGAAAGCCTGAGTCCCACTGAATACTCTGTGAGTGAAGATCAGAGGGAATTCTCTGGCCGGAGCTGCTAGCTTGGCTGCATTGAAGGTGAGCA
Source organism: Ursus maritimus (assembly GCF_017311325.1). NCBI lineage: Eukaryota > Metazoa > Chordata > Mammalia > Carnivora > Ursidae > Ursus > Ursus maritimus. Next base: position 22,218,187 of record NW_024424786.1, read on the forward strand.
GCATGAGGCAAAGGTGCCTCTGTGTGTGTGTGTGTGTGTGTGTATGTGTATGTGTTATATGTATGCATGTGTGCTTTGAGGGCTTCCTCTGTAAAGGACTGCTTGGAGGAACAAACAGACCCTCTTGGAGGGAGTCTGTGGAATAGACAGATGGAGAAGAGGCATCTTCCTCCTCAAAACAGTGTAAGAGGTTCCCAGCAGGAGGATCTCTGAAAAACCTGCCAAACTGTCCCATGGAAGAATCAGCTCCATACCCTGGGGGACCCAACACCACATTACAATGTTCTTTGCCACAAAGATTGTAACTACTGTGCCCTTCCCTCTCTCGCTCTTTCCTTCGGAGCCCAAACCTAGAGAGCCCAGGTACCATTTCTAGAAATATACTGTGTGGGGAGGAGTAGAAGGCACTAGGATAGAGGTGGCCAGCTGTGCCCCTGCCTCCACCGCAGGCTCCAAGCATGAAGCTGGGGGACAGAGGGGAGAGATTTTATGTTGAATGAAGTTTTGATTACATCGGGTAAGCTGTTTTAAAATTATCTATCTATCTATCTATCTATCTATCTATCTATCTATCTATCTATCTACTTAAGAGAGAGCAGGGGGAGGAGGAGGGGGAGAGAGAGAATCTCAAGCAGACTCCGCGCTGAGTACGGAGCCCGATGCTGGGCTCCATATCATGACCCTGAGCTGAAATCAAGAGTCAGACACTTAATGGACTGAGCTACCCACGCACCCCAGGATAAGCTGTTTTAATTGCTAAAGTGAAGTTGTTCTTGACTTGATGGGACAGGCAACCCATGACACCTGTCTGACTGCTGTTCCAGGCTGGGGATGAAGGGTTCCGAGTGAGCTTAAGTAAGTAGGCATAGGAGAAAGATTACAGTCAGTTTATGATTGTACCCTATCCCATATTGCCCATTAAGTATAGTGATTACCTTGGTAATTCAATATCCCTCTGTATAGCAATGCTATGAAGGTCAGATGTTTGCCGGAAGAGGGATTTAGGTCGGTCTCATCCCAGTCTGTGGGTCTCTATGGGTTCTTCTAAGTCTTGTTGTTCACACTCTGTTGGTGGTGAAATGGGCAGTAATTGTAATCCTGCAAACTAGAGCTCTGAAAAGACAGGACATTTCTTTATTTCTGAATTTGACTGTCATAAGAAATGAACAATTTGTAATAATCCTTATAAAGATCAACAAAGATATGCAAAGTGTGTGATCTGGGTTTGAAACAGATGCAGTACTCCCCTAAATTTTCTAGATTACATCATAGATGGCAGGAATTAATATTCACAATAATATCCACAGGATACTATAGAATCCTGAATCTTACACTTAAATACTTCTCAAAAGTCTCCCATTCCCACCACCATTATTCTGCTGAGTCTAATCCAAACTACTGTGATCTTGCACTTGCACTCTATGGCAGCTTTCTAATTAGTTTTCCTTCTTCCAAGTTTGTCTTCCTCTCATCTACTCTTATCATGGCAGCCAGGATGAAGTTATACACATACTCTTGTGGGATTGTGAGTACTAACTAAGGAACTGCTTATCACAGAGTCTGGCTCATTGTAGGTGCTCAGTAAATGCCCACTGTTGCTGCAGTCACATCCACCACCACCTGTTTCTCCTATAATGACCAATAGCTGCCACTACAGCCTACTGTTATCGTCATCATCACCATCACCACCATCATCATCATCATCATTTTTGCCTATATCTTTCAAGTCTTTTTAGGATCAAATGCAAGCTCCCTAATGGCTTACAAGGTCCTTCATGATCTTTCTCCTGCTTATTTTTCAGGACTCAGCCCTAACCACTTGTCTCCTTGTGCCCAGTACTTCAAACAAATTGAATTTAGTTCTTCAGAAATTCCATGTTCTCTTTCAAGTTGATATCTTTGTACATGCTGTTCCTTCTGCATTGAACAGTCTTAATCTTCAAGCCTTATGTTTGGACATCACTCTTTCTTGGAAACTTTTCCGTTCCCTGAATCCTAGGTTAGGCACTTTATCTTTGTGTTCCCATGCCTTGTCATGATGTGTGTCCTGCTATATTGTGATTGCTCTCTTACTTATACATGTTCCCTTTTTACCATAAACGTGGTGAGTGCGAAGACTGTAAGATATCTGTGTATATCAGTTCCACAGCTCCAGGGTATCCTGTAGTGGATGCTCAATGAATGAATGAGGAATGAATGAATGAATGGATACATAGTAGTATAAAATAAGAATTAGTATTTGTTGTGATTCGGGTGTGGCATTACAGAATTCAATGGACAGAAACACTCAACTCTTTCAGTAAAGCAAAGAAAGAAAAATTATTGAAGGAAAAAAATCATTAAGCATTGAAATAAAAAGCCATTTTCCTTGACAGTTGATCAGAAGGTCCAAATATGCTGAACTCTGCATCCCCACCATCCCCCTGCATTTCTGAGTATGTCTGCTAACTAGAGTTTGTTTATTTGTTTGTTTTCTGTGAGTAAATATGATTGGGTCTCTGATGTTTACCCCTTCAACCTCAGAGACTTTATCACTGAATTTGAATCTTTGCATGACCTTTCTCCTGTTTATCTAATACAGTTTTCTCCATTTTCACAAGATGAATGGCATGGTAAAAGCCCTTAATATAGAATCTGAGGATTTCAGATGGCATGAGACTCTTTCTTAAAAATACTGAGAAAAATAGTTGAGTACTACAGATTCATGGAGCTGGATGGGAAATCCAGTGCTCTGGCTCCCTCCCCGCCCCTCCTGCTGCTGGACACTTCTGTTTTCACACATTGGCAGAGGTGTAATGGAAAATGCATGGATCTCTGGAATAAAAAGCTATGTGTCTAAATCTTAACTCATCCACGGAAAATTACTTAATCCATTTGATGTTCAGTTTCCTCACTGGTGAAAGTGAGATGATAAAGTTTACTTCAGAGGTTAATTATGAGGATGACCAAGGTCACACAATTAGGAGGTCTTGTCCTTGTAGGGGTCTTGATTACAAGTAACAGAAACAACTTCTGGGTGATTAAAGCAACAGGGAATTTATTGGAAGGACATGGGAGGACTCAAAATTGATGAGGGACTTGAGGGGTGAGTTCAGGATGAGCAAGAATTGAAGGATTTCTGGAGAGCAAGAAACAGAACCCTTTATCTAGAATTGACTAGGTAATGCGTAGCCTCTACTATAACAAATGCTCTGTAAGCATTCCTTTTGCCCTTAGAGCACTCTTTCAAGATTCAGAGTCCCAGGAGAGAGTGTCTTATTGTCTGCATTTAAGTAATGTGCCCTTTTTCTGGCCAAGGAAAGATCTACAAGAAGAGACCTAGGCAGTGGAAAGCAGATATCTGGATTTACAAAAAATATAAATGGTGGTGATGGTGGGATAATTCCTTATAAGGAAATTAAAACTCCAGAAAGGGGATGAATGTTGGATAACCACAACACAACAAATACTAAATTAACTCCTTGTCTGTGCTATATCAATTAGGATATTTTCAGTGGAATATACCAGAAAACCTGACTCAAACTGTACTAAACAGTAAAGATGTTCTACGTCCTCATAACTGAAAACTACAAAAGTGTACCTGCTTCAATTGAGATTAGATTCAGTAATTCACTGATTGTCACCAAGGATTTGGTTTCATTAGGTCTTGCTACTCTGACTTCTAAGAGCCATTTCATCCTACAGCAGGCTCCCAGGGCTATTCCAAGGTAGCTTCCAGCAGTGTCTAGAATTTCATGTTTGCTATTTCACACCCGGTAGCAGAGACCCACCTTTGCTGGAACATTTCCCACCATAGTAGATAATAATTGTAATAGACTTGGATCCCATTTCAAGTGATCGATACCAGTGTTATCACTTGTCCTGTTATATATTCTTCTTTTGCCTTTACAATCACCACTGCTATGACCACCACTTACACCATTTCTGGGCTGAGAACTTTATGTGTGTTTTCATATTTAATCATGACCAATGACTGCCTCCAGTAAAAGTCTGATATTACATTGTTAAACACCTGCCGGTACCTTTTTATGTGTCTTTGTCCACTGCTAAAATTGTCAGCTAGTTGAGGACAGCACTTAGTCTTCCTCCTCTTCATATCCCCAGGCTTCAGTGCAATTTTATTTCCCGGAGCTAAGTCTCCTCAGGTAAAATAAAGAAACAGAGCTGAATGACCTCTAAGGAAAACATTTAGCTTCAGACGTTTTGTATCAATTTCGGGTGAGTCTTACAGTAACTGTCACATTGTCTTTTTGGCATATTGAGAGTTTATACTGATGGAAATTATTGTTGATATTATAATAAGACAACAACATTAGCCTTTATCTTTTTTCATGGCTGTTTCAGCAGCACCCAGAATATAGCTTAGCATATAGTAGGTGCCCTAATAAATATTCATTGATGACAAGAAAGAACTACTTATTACTGAGAACCTTTGGTGTTATCCTGCGTAGGGGCTTTACATACATTACCTCATTAATCCTCACAAGAACTCCAAAAGACAGGCATTATCCTACCCACTTGAGAGATCATGAAACGGGGACTAGTGAGGCTTTAGGAAACTGCCCAAAATTTCACAACCAACAATATGCAGAACCAAGATCCAGGCTTAGTTTGGACTAGCTCTGAAGCCCGTGTTCTTTCTACAGTAGCTGCCTACTTGTAGCATTTTATCTCCCTGATAATCTCCAAATTGCAGTGTAGCTGACTTCCTCATGGGGTTTCAGATCTGTACCATTTTTGTACCAGAGATGGGAGTAGGGAGAAGCTTTGGGGAGAAGGAAATAGGAGATAATAACTGTCACCCTAAAGGTCCCATTGTAAAATAAAGAGATTAAAAAAAAAAAGATGGAGATATCCGTAAAGATAACAAAGATTTAATCCAGCTCAACAACTATAAAAATCTCCTCAATGTTACTGTCTTGCAAGAAATAACTCAGATTCTCCCAGAAAAAATGAAGCCCGTATTTCTTCTGCATGTGAGAAGAGACCAAACAGACAGTTGTTGATATTCCTTATGAGCAAGCTAACAGCTTTGATACCCTTTCCTTTTTATCTCCTCTCCCATTATCCACAAGTCCGATCAGAACCAGAGCACTGGGGATATCTTTTTTATTTTTTTTTCCCTTTTACGATACTGTTGTTATCACATAGTTTATGGTTCCCCTTGTATCTGCCATGCAAGCTGGCATAATTCAGCTGCTGCATTACTTTTATTCATCTAAGGCCTTTCACATTTGCTGCGAGTTCTCCACAATGGAACAGTTTTGAAAGAAAAGAAATTAACTGAAAAAGTTTTACTTTTTAAAAAATTGTGGCAACAAGAAAAATTTAAATTACACATGGGGCTACATTATATTTCTGTTGGACATCCCTGGCCTGGACCCTGACTCGGCAGCATTCTTGGACCTACCACCTGCAACAGATCATATATTGTTTCTTAGAGATGCAGAAGCCCCCGGTTTCTCTGCCTCTGTGCCTTTGCTCATGCTATTCCATTTTGGCTGCCCAGATTGTGCCTCTTACCCACATAAGGAAATCCCGCCCCCCCTTAAGGCCTAGCTCAAATACGATCACCTTTGGAAATATTTTTTAATCCCCCCTCTTCAGACTTCCCATGGCACTTTATTGATAGCTCCAGTTTGGAACCTTTATTTTAGGGCTAACCACCCCCTGGCATCTACGCTGATGCTGTCATATTTTTTGTCCATGGCAGACATTGCTAATCTATCATAGCAACTCCTATGGAACCTGATCTTTGTATGAGCATTCTCAGTACAGCACTCTGGGCAGCAGCCACCGAAGGATCAGAGTAGAGACATGGTTTGAAATGCTGAAGCGTGTTAATAGGCTGGATCCCCCAGAGGTATAATATTAATTATATGAAGATATCCTCTTCAAGCAGAATTCTCAGGGAGGGATCCAGTATCATTGCTCTCGAGAGAAAATGGCTGTAAGGGATCATATATTTGCATTTTTTTTCTCTCTTCTGATATTCTAAGTAACTTTTACAATAAGCTTGCTGTATTCTGCATCTTTCCTTAGGTGTTTCCACAAGCCTGCTGATAATATAAAATTGAGGTAACCTGACTCCCTCTAAGCAGATTGGTTGCTGAGGAGTCTGCGGAGAACTGTTTTGGGATGTCCTGAGCAATGGAGTACCTCCTGATGATGTGGGACTCGGGTAGTACAAACACAGACCTCTCTTTGTTACTTTGTGATGAAAGGTGTCGAGGCAATGGGGAGGGCTAGAGTCCTGAGAAGACTAGAGAAGGGAGAAACGTTTTATGAAAGCTCCTTTTTTCTTTTCTTTTAAAGATTTTATTTACTTATTATTTTTTCATTTATTCCTTCATTTATTTATTTAGAGGACACATGACTTGCAGGAGGGACAGAGGGAGAAGGAGAGAGAGAATCCCAAGCAGACTCAGTGCTGAGCGTGGAGCCCAACGTGGGGCTCAATCTCACGACCCTGAGATCATGACCCGAGCTGATACCGAGAGTCAGACACCCAACTGACTGAGCCACCCAGGTGCCCATGAAAGCTCCTTTTTACAACAGTTTTGGGCATTGCTTATTTCTTCCTGTGGAGTATTATGTGGTTAACATAATTTTCCAAGATTTTTTAGCTAACGATCGACTGTTATCCTTCTGGGAGTTTAAGGTACTATAGATGCTGAGTGTCACTACCCAGTAACAGAAGCCTATTTATGACTAATTCTTATTTATGCTAATCACTTTTACAATATAGGAAACTCATGGGGGCAAAGACTATATATGTCAGCAATTACAGGTGTTTTATTTTGTTCTTTCATCTGTGTGTGTGTGAGAGAGAGAGAGGGAGAAAAAGAAAAGAGGAGGAAGAAGAAGAAGGAGGAGAAGCAGAAGTTGGAGGAGGAGGAAAAGGTGGAGGAAGAGTGAGATTTTAGATTAGCGACAGATAAAGGCAGAGAAATTCTAGGTGCTTTGGCTGAATACCACCACCGAGACCCTCAATGCAGATGACGACATTACACAATTTGTTTGTTTGTTTTTTTTTTTTTTGAGTTTGCCCTTTTTATTTTTATTTTTTTTAATAATTTTTTTTATTATTTTATGTTAGTCACCATACAGTACATCCCTAGTTTTTGATGTAAAGTTCCATGATTCATTACTTGCGTATAACACCCAGTGCACCATGCAATACGTGCCCTCCTTAATACCCTCACCAGCCTATCCCAATCCCGCAACCCCCTCCCCTCTGAAGCCCTCAGTTTGTTTCCCAGAGTCCATAGTCTCTTGTGGTTCATTCCACCTTCTGTATACCCCCCCTTCCTTCTCCTACTGATCTTCCTACTTCTTATGTTCCATAAATGAGTGAAACCATATGATAATTGTCTTTCTCTGCTTGACTTATTTCGCTTAGCATTATCTCCTCCAGTTCCGTCATGTTGCAGCAAATGTTGAGAAATCGTTCTTTTTGATGGCTGAGTAATATTCCATTATGTATGTGGACCACATCTTCTTAATCCAGTCATCAGTTGAAGGGCATCTCAGCTCCTTCCACGATTTAGCTTTTGTGGACAATGCTGCTATGAACATTGGGGTGCATATGGCCCTACTGGGTATTTACCCCAAAGATACAGACGTAGTGAAGACATTACACAATTTGATTTCCAGGAATGTAAAATCTAGTTGGTGCAGTGAGATAAATGCAAGACAGATTACCAAAGAATTACATAACAGGGTGATACAACAACAGAATGGATGTGCTAGGAAACAGTTGTGTTGCCAAACATGTTATGCAGACACTGTGTGTGGTGGTTCATCAAAGAGTTCTCTGAAGCTTAACCAGTATTTTCCAGGTGGCTGGATGAGAGTGGACAGCACTGAGAAAGTGAAATAGAGAGAGAGAGAGCTCTATCGTAAGGGAGTCCTGACACTGATTTTCTTAAGACAGAGACATTGGGGTATCTAGCCAGGGAACTTAAGGGTTGGAGGGGTCTGGACACAACTCAGTCACGTTTTCCCAATCACAGGGAGAAACGAAGTTATCAAATACCAGAGTAGCTGATCCTTGGACGGAAGTTCTGACTGGTGGATTTGCTGATCCCAGGCAGCCTCATTGCCATGTTGTGACATACTTTATGTTTTCCTCCCATTGAGGTAGCTGGAGGCTAGCCATGTCTTTCTCCCAGACCCTAGCCCTGCGGTTTTGGAGATGGACACTTGTTCTCCCTGGATCATCTCCAGGCACTCCAGGGCCTACTGGTATTCATTCTGGATGTCTCATGCCCTGGCAAGTAGTCACTTCATCCATCAACAGAAGCAGGGATAGCAGAGCATCCTGAGGGTTCACCCTTACAGTGTCTGTGTTAGTATTTGCTGGAGTTCACACTGTAGTTTGGCTGTGCACTTTAGTGAGGATGATCCAGACCCAAAGTGGATAGCACTCAAGGGGATGACGATGAATCCCTCCAGCACCGTTTCCACCTCTGCCCCCACCCATGTGTCCTAGTAGCCTTGGAGTCAGAGGGTCTGATTGATTTTTGGCAGCAACCGTGAGGATCCTTGTGTCGATGCAGCTGGCGAATCCAACTTGGCTTCGAGATCTGACAGCCTGATTCCCACCATTATTCTTCTCTATCCTGGACCCAGGAGGTACCTCTTTGTTGACTAAATTCAGGCCAGAGGCAGGGATCAGGTGACATTTCTCTTTCACAGTGGAAAACCCTTTATCTTTGACAAAATACCTGTGTTTGCCAGAGCCTTAGGCATTAAGATGAACCCTAGTTTATTCTCACCAGCCTTGAAAAGGAGGACAGCCTCTCTCATCCTGGAAGTTTCCATGACACCAGCACTTCTGCCAACATTTTTCCTTACATACAATCACTAGTGGTGTTTTATAAAATGGTGATGACTACTAATAAGAGTCTTTTATTCTGACATAACACTTTATACTTTTCAAAGCACTGATACATATATTATCGTATTTGATTCTTATGTTTTTAAATATATAGTTGTTATTCTTTTCTCACCTTCAAAGCCAAAACACTTTCACACATACAGCATATCAATGTCTCAGAATTCTTAAGCTTTCATCACATTCCTTTTGCCTTTTCCATATTCCTCTCATCTGTGTAGTACTCAATCCTTTGGTTGGCTGTTTTTTTTAAATGAATTTTACATTTTCTTGTTCCCCAAATGATTTAAGTATCTTAACAACTTCAATGCATGGGAAGCAAGGTAAAAATAAATACAGAAAGTCCAACCCCTGCCCCCCACCCCAAAACCAGTTGAAAAGAACTAGGTAAGGCTATAGTTCCTTAGACTTTGAAAATGCTTCTCTTTGGACAGAGTGATTGCCCCAGACTCAGTAGAGAAGGAAAGAGAGCAACCTAAGAAGCAAGATAAGCTGTTAAAAACACAGCTGAGTTTTCCTGAAGGAATAGGGAAATAAAAGAGGAAAGTAGACCAGAGGCTATCCTAATTCTGCGAGTAAAGGTGTGACATGTGAAAATATTCCTGCTGTCATTGAAATGGTTATTCATGGTTTAGGCTTTTGAAAAGAATGATGGCAGAGGTTTGGTTCTCACTGAGCCCTTAGGGGTACAGGCTTCTAGAACCATCTGTGATGGCTTTGGTTCAGGAATCTGTTGAAGGGGATTCTCCAGCAGAAAAATAATGTGGAGATGAGGATACAGGTTTCATGGCCTCAAACAATCCCAAAGCCTTTGGGATAGGACAAAAAGCATCTGTTTTCAAGGCTAACTCACTTGACAGAGCTCTCTCTCAATTAGCACAGAGGTGCTTGGGACCTAGGCCTCAAAGAGGAAATATAAATGAAGAGGACTCATATCTACTGAATAAGACAGTGAGCATCTCTGATGGAAAATCTGGTGTTTGGGACTGATACCATTACACATCCTCAAATTTTACACAAAGATATGAATATCTCAAATGTTATTCTCTGAGAGAACATCATCCCCCCTTGTGTGGTCGACCAAAGGATTATAGTCAACATCTTAATGTGTGGTTTCTCATACTTGAGTGTAGGGTCAAATGTAGAAATCAAAATGACAATAGACTACCTGGCATCCCAATGAGGTTGAAACCAAAGGATCATCTCTGTCCTTTCTCCTTCCCTGAGACACCCCTGAGACTCTGTTCTGGTCTTTGTCAATGGTAGCATGAGATTAGATTCCTCCAAGTATTGGTTTGGGGAATGTCAGTTTGCAACTGTGCTAGGGGCTGGGGTTGACTTGTGTTCTATTTAATGTGGGAGTATAATTTGGACTCATGAGAATTTGAGATTGAGTAGATTCAATTTCAGAAGTTCTTACGGATACCATTCCATTGGAAGGTATCAGGCAACATTTGTTGAAGGAATTGCAGCTATTTTGAGACACTTCTGGATGAGATTAACAGAAGTTCGGGCTTTAAAGTCTTTGGCCTTTAGAATTACTATGGATTTTAATTTACAAGAAATGAAGATTTTCATTTTTTAATTTAAATTTATTCCTTTAAATTTGGTAATGGACAGAGGTCGTAATTGACCTTTTGTTTGTTGATATTCCTGATATTGGAGGGTCTTTATAGTGCCTCTTGATTTCTCTAGGACATTCGAGGAGCTATTTTGAATAGAGTAACTGCATAATTTGGGATGAGAATTTAATTTAGGGTGAGGCATAGCCTTGTATTTAATTTAATTGTGATATTACTCAGCTATTGCTGTAATAATGTATATCAAACTAAACTCAAGACTCAGTGACTTGCAACAATAAGCATTTATTTCTTTTCTTCATGGGCCTGCAGGTCTGCTGGGACATTTCTACTTTGGGCTGCTGATTGGGTAGATTTTGTTCCAGGTTGAATTTGGGTCCATTCCACGTGTTGGCGTAGTCTGCCCGAAGGAAGCAACTGCCATAGTCTCATGATCAATGGCAGGTGCTAAAGAGGGAGAACGAAACAATTTGTTAAGGCTTTAGTTCAGAACTAGACACTGCTATCCTGTCCACATTCCTTGGCCAAATCCAGCGTCAGTGGAGTGGAACAATACACATTGCTCACTGTTGGGCTCTGCAAGGTCTAATAACAAGAGGCTGTGAAGAATCGAGAATAATGGTCTAATTTACCGCAGTAATATTATTGTTTTGTTGCACTTTTTTCTTTCACTTTTTATCCATTCAGAAGTACGGTCAAGAAAGTACCCAGCTTCCGTCAGAAATCTTCCATGGTATTCATGAGGACTTACCCTAAAGTTACTGAATTAGAATCTCCTTGGATGGACTTCAGGAACTTGTATTTCTTGTGATCTTGGTAGATTCTTTCAACGTACTGCTAGATTTTAGTAATTAATCCCCATAACTCAGGAACTCTGCTTCTATTCAATAATGGGGTTAGTCTACTTAATTTATCAGCTATTTTTTAAAAGTACTAACTGGCCAAAAAACATTTTTTTATTTTGTGTTTGGGATTAGCTCTACCTACATTAGACCTCTCGTAGTTCTTTAATTTTCTGCCTTGTCCATGTTGCTCCCACTCCAGAAAACCTTTCAACCAAGCATTCCTGCTTAAATTCTGCTCCAGCCCAAACCCTATATATCTCAAGGTTCATGTCAAAGGCTACTTTTTCAATTCACGGTTTCTTACTGTGTCTTCCTGTATTAAGTATCAGGTCCTGCTTTTTATTAAAGGTAATTGTATATAGATTTCAACTTCCAGATTAAAAGCATCTTGGTGGCAAGAGCATGCCTCATTTATCTTTGTGTCCTTTTCGAGTTCCTTGTATGTTACCTTTTCTCGTTTTCAAAACTTACCTGTGGTTCCCTTTGACTGCTATCCCCCCTGTGACTGTTTTCCTCACCAGCTCCCCATCCACCTTCTCTCTCTTTGATCTTGCTGATTTTAAGCCCCTGTAGGTGGTGTCTTTAGGGGTGTGAGCCATCCTTCTTCTGTTATCCCTCTGTGCCTACACACCCTCACTGGCTCTTTGATTTTCACTATTCCAGCTCCAATTTTGCCATTTTTGTCTCTTCTGGTTCTTCACTTCACTAAGTATATTGCAGCAGGGGATATAGATTTTTCTCTTTGAAGCCTCTGGCTTTAGTCTTCCCTTGAGAGCTTTCTCTATATTATTTTGAAAAACATGTTCTGATGTTCTCTACCCTTTGGAAAAGGGGGAGGCCTTCCCGCTTCAGTTTTGATCATTGGTTTTAATCATATTTAAAAGTGTCTTCCTAATGCAACTGGAGAATTTGCTTATTGTATATACATTTGTGCTAAATTCTCCAGCTCTTGAGCAGTTAATCCTTGCTATTTCCTTGGTGTGACCTGATGGGGGTTCTCTTTCACTTTGCATTTTGCTGCTTCGTTCTTGCACATCAATCTTAGTGATCTGGAAGAGCCTGTTCTTCTTTTGGTAAGTACAGTAGGGACTGTTAGGAATATGTCTTGTCTTCTGTAGTGTGAGCTCCAGATATTTGATTTTCCAAGATCACTTTTGGATCACTTCTGGCTTTGTCACTTTGCACTAAAATAGAGTTTATAACCCCTTCCCCAAACAACAGTTCTTGTTGTCCATGGGGAAAGCATCATTCCTTTAAATATATTTTATTTCTTTCCAATTTTGCATAAAGATATGTTTAGGTGGGCACAGGTTTCCCCAAATTTGATGTAATTGGTCTTTTGAACAAGACAAATGATGATGTAACACAACTACATTTTTTTTAATGATTTTTTTGTGTCTTCCATAGTCCCTTTGAAATATATTCAGTGTGGGAAAGCTTCCTTGCCTCCTTATGCCTTTGACTTTTATCCCTCTTAGGTAATAGAAGGTTCTCAGCTTGCGTAAGTTTCAAACAAGACTTGAACACAGAAATTAGAATGTCAACTGGAAGATGTTAAATAAGGAAGAGTTTATGTCAAGTTCTCTGCCTCTTTACATTGGGGGCTGCCTCAGGCTGACAGCGGGCAGGGGGTATGGTTGGCATCTTTTCTGTGTTTCCACCTTGTACTTCTTCTTTCTCCTAAGCTTGCTCGCTAGCTGCTGACTCCTCCTAAAGTCAGAGTGGTGAGAGAGAAGCATGGAAAAAGGATAGGAAAGGTGGTACTTGGACGAGTACCTCTTAAGCTGGTTTCTCACTTATTGGTGTGGTGGCTGCTTCGAGTTGATTCTTTCTGTAGGGCAATAGTGCAGTTCGTTTCAGAGATTCTCATCCTGGGGACCTTGCTCCATGGCTGTTTTGGCTGAGGAGCATACATTTCCCACTCCATATGGGGGTCCTTCTGCAGTCCTTAGAAATCCAGCATTTACTGCCAGCTTTTCAGTGGTTCCTCTGCCCTTCTGGGCAGCCCTCTTGGACGAAAACAAAGGCGACCTCAAACTGGTGTTCTCCTATGAGTGGTGCCATCTGGTCATGCCGGCCAGTCGAGTCCACCACCCATATCACTGCGGGCTGCTTCACTTTCTCAGACCTGAGTCAGGTACAGCCCTCTGCTTCCAACCTCAGAGATCACATCAAGCCCCTAGCTACTGATTGCATGGTCAGTTCAAGTGTGTGATAAAATTTCTCTTTAATCACTGGTTTTCTGAGAACAAGAACACTGATTTGTAAGGATTGTAGATCTCCATGGTGTCCGTACTCTCTCCTGGGCCAATATCAAACTACCAATGTGATAGCATTGAGCAGAGGTAGGAAGAGATGCTAACAGTTGGTTTACGCGAGCCTGTGAGAGCTGACTCCAGCACACCCCTGGCTTAGCAGTCTCAGCAGAGAGAATACACTGTACGAAAGCCCCGCTTCTTCTGTTGTTTTGTAAGGTGGTTTAGTACCAGTTTTGCTCATCTCTCCCTTTGGGACCAGGCTTTGAGCATTTCCTTTATAAAGTCACAGCAGTCACTGAGGTAGTTCCCTCTCCGTACAAACACCCACAGATGAATAAACAGACAAGAAAACAAACTGGTCTTTTCCTTAAGGTGGCTTCTGCGTCCCCTCCAGAGGTTTAGAGATGGCTTTCGATTTCAAAGTGGCACTCTGTTCTTTTCCTTTTGGGTTCTGTCCCACATGGCATCTTGCATATCTTATCTTCCACTTACCAAATCCTGGCTTGCCATTCATCTCTGCTCCAAACCCTTGACAGTCTGAGCAATGAATGGGTTAGCTTACCCTCAGTCAACTCCATGATGGAAAAAGAAAAAACGAGAGGTCCTGTAGAGATGAGAGCCTTGCAGCTCTCCTCAGGTATGAGGTCAGCGAACACCCTTTATATCCTCCACTGAGTAAAGCTGCTGTTTTTGGATATCTTCTTGAAATAATATTAAACCAAACAAGCAGGTCAGCATACATAGAGAGTCATGGACTTGGCGATATCATCAGAAACATGGGGAATTATAGTGGGTGGTTCTTCAACTATGTAAGACCGACAGTTCTTACTCTCAGGAAAGTATGCTTTTTTTCCGCCCCTGAAAGCAGACAGAATGTCAAACACAATTTACATACAGATTAGTCCATTATTAGTCTAAGTGCGAATCTTGACTCGGCAAGGTGATATTTATCATCCAATTGCTTTGCTCACATAATCCAAGTGACTTTGTAACTTTAATTGTATTGCATGTTCTGAAAATATTACCCATGATTACACCCTGTTTGAAAAATAATTAGGTGGTAATTAGCATTACAAGTTTCTTTTAAAAATACTATCATTAGAGAGATTTCTAAATGAATTACCTGGCACTGGGGACTAGGTTTTCTTGGCATCAACACCTTTCTCCACAGAAGGGGCAGTGATGTTCAAAGGCATTCTTAGGGAGAGCCTGTATTAGTTTGAAATTGCTACTGTAACAGATAACCACACATTTAGTGGCTTAAAACAACACAGATTTATTACCCACTGTTTCTGTAGGAGAGAAGTCTGGCGGACCTGACTGGATCTCTGTTTAGACTCCAGAGGCCAAAATCAAGGTTAGCAGCCTGTATTCCTTTCTGGACATGCTAAGAGATAAGCCTGTTTACTGGCTCATTCAGGTTGTTGGCAGAATTCAGTTCCTTTCAGTTGTAGGACTGAGCTCCCTGTTTGCTCACTGGCAGTCAGCTGAAGTCCATTCCAAGATTTTTGAGGACTCCCGCATACCTTGCTTCATGCATCCTGCATCTTCTAACTACCAGTGGCAGGTTGAGCCCTTCTAATGCTTTGGATCCCTCTTGCCTTTTCTTCTAGAGCATTCCTTTGACTTCAGCTGCAAAGGTTCCTCCACTTTTAAGTGCTCATGTGATTAGATAGAGCTCACCTAAATAATCCAGGATAAGCTCCCTATTTCAAGTTCTTCAACCATAATGACATTAGTAAAGTCCCTTTTGCCACATAGGGTAATGTACACAGGTTCCGGGGATTCGGACATGGACTTCTTGTGGGAGGGGTGCATTGTCAGCCTCCCGCAGAGCCAGAGACGCACAGGTGTTTCATTGAGCCTATTGCTGCTTCTCAGAGATGGTAGTAGTATAATAGTAATCTCTCGCTTTTGGGTGAGAGTACCCACCAATACCTTTTGGAGTATTGACTCACTCCATCAGAAAAAGGAGGACAACTGAATGCTTTGATGTCTAGGATATATCAAGATGCTACAATAGACAGAGAAAAGCTAATTTCTATTAAGTAACTTGTCGATATTTTTGGGAGAGGGTATGTCATAATGAGCTGTTGATTTTTAAAATATTGGCTTATATGTTGATTGCACATTTATTTATTGAAGAAATTATGAAGAAATACGTAATTGCATGTTGTGTATCTCTTGCTGGTCAAACGTTAAGTCCATGAAAACAAAGACAATGCCTGTCTCATTCACAGTCGTATCCATAGAGCCAGGAAGAGGGCCTAGCATGGAGTTGCTCAGTGATCACTTGATACATATTTATTGCTACTGATCTAGCAACCCCCTTGATAGCACTTGGCAGTGCTTGAGAGTTCAGCAGTGAAAAAGACAGACCTGGTCCCTGTCTGCCTGATTAGACATTAAACAATTATAAATGGGAACAAAACAGAAAATCTTAAAAGTAGGATACATACCCCTTAATCATTCTGTTTTAACTTAAAGGATACAATTGTCCATTAATATTTTGATGTAGGGTCAAGACATTTTCTTTGAATAAAGTTGGCTGAGTGAGTTCTACAGCTTCCTTCTTAACATAAACCATACCCCAAATGCATCTTCTGTGATTTGAGTTTTTTCTTCTCTAAAATGGAGTGAGGACTCAAGATCAGGGGTTGGCAAGCCGTGGCCCAAGCCAAATCCGGCTTACCATCTGTTTTCATGTGGCCTCAAGCTACGAATCTTTTTTAGTTTTTTTTGAATGGTTGAAAAAATTGAAGAATAATGTTTTGTAATATGTAAAAATGATATGGAATGCAAATTTCAGTGTTCATAAATATACTTTTATGGAGCATAGCTACACTCAGTCATGTAGCTATTGCCCATGACTGATTTCGTGCTATAGCGACAGAGTAGAATAGTTGTGACAGAGACCATATATATCGCTTGCAAAGTCTAAAATGTTTTTTTCTGGCTCTTTAGAGGAGAAGTTTGCTGACCACTGCTCAAGATAGGTGAAAAGTAAATTGAGGGCAGAAGATTTTTAGTAGATTCCTCCCCCAATTATTTTCTTGGTGATTTGTGTATATGGAGAGGGCGTGTTCATGGGGGGCCACCAGTAAGATAGGATTTTACCTATCAATAACTTTTTGATGATTCTTCTTTATCAAAGTTTTCCAAACATTCAGTTTATTTTTCATAGGAATAGCTTCTTTTTTTATTTAATTAATTTTATCAATATACTCTATTCTTAATTAAATTATGCAATGATGCTAACAGGTACACACTGCCATAAACCAGTTTGGAGGTATATATGTATATCAAAGCGCCATGATGGGCACTTTAAATATCTTAAAATTGTGTATGTCAATTATACCTCAGTAAAGCTGAAATTAAAAAAAAACCCCAAACTCTTAGAATTAAAAGAAAATCATTGAACACAGCTGACTCCTGGTGACTGCTCATCTCTAATGATGGGGCAGCAGCGAGCACTGTCCTGGAGCGGAGTCTGCTAGCTTTCAGTTACAGACGTAGTGAGGTCTTCTGTCTCTACATTTTATGGAGCAATGGAGAGGTCTGCTTAATAAGCAGGCAGGTCAAGTGGAGGTCATCGATGAGGTCTTCTGCCACATGTAAGATTTGGCCCAAATTAAACATAAGTTTGCATATTATAACTAAAACCATGCTTTGTAGATGGCATGTAGGTATTCCTCACTCAAGGTAACTTGCATCTAGAATTTTGAAGTTTTAACATTATTAATGTGTGGAAGTATTTCATGTTACAGAACCTCACATCTTTAAGAGAGTTTCTTGCTAGAGTTCTCAGAACTCTGATTTGACTTTCATAGAAATCCTGTCTTCTAGCCAGTACCAAAGTGAAATACTTTACCCCACTCTGTGCAGAATGCAGTCAATAATCGTAGTTGTTTTCAGTGTTTTCCTCAGAATAGTCCCCCTGTAATCTCCTAATTCATCAGGGAGTAGACATAAAATCTCCTTAGATTTTTTTTAAATATGCTCAGTCATATACTTCTGTGCTTCCTTAAATCAGTATTCTTTCTCCTGAATATTAATTTTAATTTATTGAAATGAGGACAATCACTGCAAAGTGTAACGGAGAATTAAAAGGTAACATTTCAGCCAGAAACAGGTGTTAAAAATAGCATTGCTGTAGATTTGATATCACTTTCAGTTTAGAAACTTTGTCTTTGCATCTTTCAATGGCTCCTTTAGCCCTGAAACGTCACCACTTCAATGAACAACTGGCCCATTTTTATGTTTTAAGGCCCTGGGATTCCAGAGGCAAAAGCAACCTCTATCCATCTTTTCTAATTTGCTTCAGTAGGTGCAATATGAAAAAAGCAGAGCATTAAGGAAGGATCTTTTCTTTCTTTTTCCTTTCCCTCTCAGGAGCTGAGTTAAAATGGAATACAGTCATTAAAAGGTTATCTAGTGTAACAAGCTCCCTGCCAAAGGCAGAGCAGAGGCTCTATTCCTCTGTGAGTTGTTTTATGAAGTAGCTCATGGCTGACAATCAGTGAACTAAATCCTTCGACAAGGAGAGATTTACAAGGACTTGTCTACAGAGATGAAGTGTTTCTACGGACTTGAGCAGAGCTGGGACCAGGGATTAGCAACCCTGCACATAAATACAGCTTGTGGCTTCAGGATTCTGCAGCTGGGAGCTTTCGATAGCCACTCTGTAAATATGCCTATGGAATTGAGTTCTAAATACCACTGAGTTCAAAATACTGACCGTGCTGCATACAGGATTCAGGTCTATGGATGGGTTAAAAACGTATTCTCCAGACACACATTCCAACACTGGGGTTCATTTTTCTGATCTCTTGGGAAGCTACACTGTTTAAACCTGTACCCCCTGTCACTAAGGAAGGCACTATCCAATTTAAGTTTTCATCCCAATCTCCTTTCTTCTGGCTCCCAACTATATATTGTCCTTTGTAGTAGTTGTCTCTTGGTAAGTAAGTTTGTTAGGTGTTAGGAGTGGTGATAACCCCACATGGTGCAGTGTGCCTATGGACGTTGCCTATGGTCTGAATGTTTGTGTCCCCCCAAGTTCGTATATTGAAGTTCTACCCCCAGTGTCCCGGTGTTAGGGGGTGGGGACTTTGCAAGGTGCTCAAGTCGGGAGAGTGAAGCCCTCATGAATAAAATTAGTGTTCTTCTGAGAGAGCACACAGAGCTCCCTAGCTCTCTGCCACATGAGGATATAGCGAGAAATTGCAGCCAGCAAGAGGGCCCTCACCTGACCATGCTGGCACCCTGATCTTGAGCTTCTAGCCTCCAGAACTGTGAGGAGTAAATTTCTATTGTTTATAGGCTTCCCAGTCTATGGTGTCTGTTCTAGCAGCCCAGATGAACTAAGACTACTTCAATTACACATTCTTGTCTTGGCTCTGAATATTCAAGGGTTAATTTTGTTAGGTCCGAGGGAGAGAATTGATGATCAGAGATGAATTGTACTGGGGACTTACATGCATATGACAAGACAGCTTGAAGGGGTATTAGGGCCATCTCTGTTGTTTTTTAGATGACAAGACTAAGACCTACAGAGGGTGAATGATTTGCCCATGGCCACAGGAATAGTCTAGTCCAGTATGGGGGCTAGAACCTTCACACTATAATAGACGATACTGCTTATATGGTATCTGGACGTAGTAGGTAGAAGCACATGCTTTGGAGTCAGATTATCTGGGCTTAAATTGCATCTCTGTACTAGCTGTACAATCATGGGGAATGTGTTTAACTTTTCTGTGCCTCAGTGTCCTCAACTGCAAATGGAGACAAAGGGACTACTCCATGGGGCTGGTTTGTTTATTGAATTAGTAAAGTTATGTAAATCACATGGAAGAACAATGCCTGGGAAATAGTAAACACTCATGAAATGTTAGCTGGTGCTACCATTACTATCACTGCTACCCTACTACTATACTACAGTATGTGACCGACTTCCCCCAACTCAATGCGATCTTAATTTTAAGAAAGACTTAAAGAGAAGAAATATACTCAGTTAAGCAATTGGATCCGAACACTACATACGCATATGTGTATATGTATGCGTATGTGTATTATCTAGATGTTTGAATCTACTGTGTTTATTATTTGTGAAAAACTATTAAATAAGATCATCCAATTTGTCCCTGAACTAAGTAGGAACTGATTCACATCTCATCACTCTCAAGGTGCCGATCTGCATGTATCACTAATCCATTTTGAATTTGCATGTGATCTTGTGGGGTGCACATGATGATATGTATTGCTGGGGCATGGTCTGGGGAAGCCGCTTGTTTTCAGTACATTGAGACACAGAGCAGACCGAGTTTTCATTTTGTCTATGTGTAGTAGGCATGCAACACGAACTTACAAATATTAGTTACTCTCAATGTTTTATCTTGGGAAGAGTATGAAACTGGTTGAATGAATCCGCTACTGTGCTGATTCAGTGTCCGCTGGCATAATGAATTCAAAGATGAGATCCAGTAAAGAGAAGGCCGATGGTTTATCCCAGTCTTCCTTAGTTCTAAAGACCTCATGTTTCTGCAAAAAGTATCTATTGAGAGTAGCTCTGTTAATGATCACAAAAAACTTGAAGCAACCTAATGAGCATTGAGAAAAAAAATGGAAAAACAAATTGCGTGTATTTATACAGCAAGATATTATGTAGCAGTAAAAATGAATGAACTACAGCAATATGCAACCATTTAAATGTGTCTTGGTAGCATAATGATGAGTAAAACCACAAATTCCAGAAGTCAGGTATGGTGTGCTTTTTTAATGTTTAAAAACAAACCTAAACAATGTATTATTTAAGAATGTGTATATGGTAAAACTCTCCTTATACCTATATGTACGTTTATATATTCATTTCTAAGTGATAAATAAATGAATAAATAAAAATAAAAGAAGACCATGCATTGCCCAGTGACAATATTATATCATGATTAACCCAAGGCTATGTACCTGAGGTCCAAGGGAAGAAAAAAAAAATATTTTCAAAAAGAATGATCTCATAGAGCCACTGTTTTGCGAAAAGGAAGACTCTAGGGTGCCGTGTGTGCTGAGCAAAAACCACAGAGTGTGAGCCAGGAGTGGGAAACTGTTATTTAAAAGTCCTTAAATGTTTTTTGTTTTATTTGATAACATCTGTCCTCTGTAGCCTTTTCTGCTCTGTGATTTCCTGCAAAGACATTGCTATTTGTATTTGAGTCCACGGGGTAAGGCTATGAGATAGCCTTTGTAGGACTTTGTTGAAAAGAAAGAAAGCCTGGGCACATGTCCGTTCCTTCCAGTCCNNGAAGCCCAGAGTGTGAAAAAAGGGAAAGATTCTGAGGCTCATCCTTCAGATTCATGGAAAAAAGCCCAGTTAATCCTTTCTTCTACCCCTGGCTCTTCTTTCATGTCTGCTGTTTGTTTCCTTTGCTCTGGTGAGTGAGGAGGGATGGGGCCTAGAGCCTGGGATGGGCCAAGAGAAGAGGCACAACTCAGCCCCCTGAGCCACCTGACAGCAGCAGGACATATTTGAAGCCATGTCTGGGCTTCTCTTCTTCTTAAATGCCTGGCCTTTGTGGACCTGAAGTCTGAATAATAACCAGGAACAAACTTGCATATCATAAAGTGCAAGGGTGAACTTACAGGAAAGAGCTGGAGCTCAGACGTGTTTTCTCTTTGTCCTTATCTCTTCTGATGACAAGAAAGGCATACTTGTGAGATAAGCTTGGCGCTGTGAGCTGCTTCTGATGTTTTGACTTGGAACGTTCCAACTTGCAAAACCTTGTTCTTTGGGTCTGATGCGGAGAAATTTGAACGAATTACCCCTACCTCTGTGCAATGTTGAGTGAAAATACCCTTCCCAGGGCTTAGAGGAAAATGAAGCCAGTGCCCCTCAGACTTTTCTGCCAGAGTCCCTTTAGCAGCAAAGGACAGAGAACTTGTACCTCCAGAGGTCTGGCAGCATAATAAGCCAAAGGGGTTGTTAGCAGTTCTACAGTTTTGGGAAGCATTATGTTTTATTTTAGCTAATGAAAGCTTGCCTTCCACTTCATTATACACCTTTTTTTTTTTTTTTTTTGGATGAAGTGTAATTGGCACACAGTTTCAGAGGTACAACATAGGGACTGGACAAGTGTATACAGTGTACTCTGCTCAGCACGAGTGTGGCCACCACCTGTCTTCCTACATCACTGTGCCATATCCCTCATCCATATGACTCATTCATTTCCTGTCAGCCTGCATCGTGCACTCCCCTTCACCCGTTTTGCCCATCCCCTTAACCCTCTACCTGTGGTTTAATAGAAAAACATTTTTTCCTACCAAATTTTTCAAAGAAAAACAAAGCTGCTTCTTATTCCTCCTTGGGTTATTCTGTGACTGCTGGTGTTTCTGGAATGCATCACTACTATCTCCAGGAGGAGGCATACTTCAGTTTGAAAAGTACACGGAGACTGTATCAGAAAGTGGCGATACATCTTTCTTTCTTTCTTTCTTTCTTTCTTTCTTTCTTTCTCTCTCTCTCTCTCTCTCTCTTTTTTTTTTTCTTCGGATGCCTGGTGGTTTCACAAAGATAATTTTTTAAAGTTAAATTGATTAACTCAATTTAAATTGATTAATTCCTCAATAATTATTTGACTAAGCTCAAGATCAAACCATAGATGTGTAACTGGTGGCTAATTATTACTTTGTTGTATGGATGAGATACAAAACAAACTAAATACTATTGTAATGTGTAGAAGTTCTTAGTATATGATACATTTTTGGATGTAGCCTTAAATTCATTTTTTTTTGAATTTAGAGAAGTATAAATAAATAAAACACACATAAGCATGAAAGGAACAATTACAATAATGCTATATGACAAGGATTTATTTGACTGAATTAATAATCTAAGAGCCTTACTAAAATTGATAGTCTGCTTTCCTTCCACATTTCTTCCCATTTTTTTTTCCTCTTCATCATTAGAATTATCTAAAAAAGCAGTTATACCACATTCTATTTGTATGGAGCTCCTAAATTTGTATAACCAGCTGTCACCTCTCTTCTGAGCCCCAGAGTAGCATATTCCATTTAAATATCTTTACGATGTTTAAGAAATGTCTCGAATTTAATATGGTAAATGCAGAACTCTGTTTCCCATTTCAGTAAATGGCACTACAAATTCCCAGGTACCAAAGCCTCAGACCAGATAGGCTTTCTTTCTGGACAATATCCTGGTTTGTACTTTTTGTCTGCCCATCCCTTCTCATTCCCCCAGGAGCCGGAGTAAATTTATGAGTGTAAATCACATTATGTCACAGGCTTGCTCAAAGCCCTCCTGTGGTGTCCATTCCATTGCACTCTGTGATTTCCTTATTATTCAGACAGTTCTGTGGGATCCATTCATGTCCTAGTGAGAAACGTTGACATAATAAGGTTGGAAATGTCATTTTAAAACATTTACTCTTGTCTTTGTCCAGTGGTGTCTTTCTTGGTTCTTTCTACCTAGCCAAGTCCTGCTTATCCTCCATTCAGTAAACAGAAAGCATCTTGAGCACTAGACTTTATCTTGGTGGTGATATTTAATAGAGGTTATCCAGCCACTCTTTGGCTTAACACCATATGAGCTCTAATTCAGGCTCTGTTGCTTGCTAATTTTGTGACCCCAAATCTTCAGATCTCAGTGTTCTTATCGGTTAAATGGATGTAATAACAGTATGTACTTCCAAGGATTGTTAGAAGGATTAAACAATGTAGTGCCTAATAAGCCCCTAGCCTAGAATGTAGCATTTGATGAGTCTTCAAAGCAGCCAGCTATTATTCTTTTCTGTCTTTGTGCTTCTGGTACCTAAGCACAGACCTGGCATCGTAGTCATCTAAAAATCTTGGCTAAATGAATCCAGAGGCCATGTCATCTTCTAGATCTTTAACAGATTTGAAGTAGTTTTATCCCTGTCATCAATTTCCTGAAGAATAAACTGAAATCAAGAATTGTCCCTCTTGCTTCCCCTAACATTTGTCATACATAGCCTAACCAAACCCAGTTTCAGCCCTAGAGCTATTTGGCAGAATTTCCAACATATATGGATTCTTTCAACCTTAAATTATTGCAAACATGAAATGTGTATTGTTGAGAGAACCTCTGCTTTCCGCTTAGATTTTAAATTGTCAAGTTCTTATTTATGGGATAATGATGACACCCTTTCTAAAAGCTGATCTTTTTTGTCTCAGGCCAAATTATCCACTATCAGTCTCTCTCCTGGGCATCTGCCTCTTGATCCTAGCAGTTCTGTTATCTTGTTTGCTGTGTTGATGGAAACATATCATTTTTCAATACTGCCTTTAAGCTGAGACATTCAAAGATTTGCATAGATTTTAGGAGTCAGGAGGATATATGCCATCTGCTGCCTTCTTTTGGATTTGGTGCTGCTGAAGGGGAAGCCCAGCACGTTTTCTGTTTGCCAATTAGAAGGGAAGTAATGGGGGACTCTTCGGAAACAAATGAAGTGATCATTTCATGGGCATATGTTGTTCACACAGAGAATCTCCATCTTTTATGTTATCAGTTTTTAGTATCGGGTTTGAATAAAGCAGAGATACTGATGTGGCACTAATCTGGTCAGAAGGAAGTATGATTTTGTTATCTAAGGTGCTCACCTAAAAAAAGACAAAAAAGCGTAGGGAACTTAAGTGAATCAACAGTGAATCCTCTGTAGTACAGAACCCTGTGTTTTTAACCTTTTTTTTTTGTTTATCAGTCCATGTGCTGTTTCCGTATGTGGAGTTCTTTTTCTTTACAGTCACAGGCTCTGTGGGAAGATAGCTTCTTTTTTTAGTTGGATGATGGAAGGAGAGTTTGTCAAGCGTTAGAAGAATGATACTGGGTATCAATTTTTTTTTTTTTTAAGTGGGGAGGTGCTGAGGGAGAGGGCGAGAGAGAGAATCTTAAGCAGGCTCCACGCCCAGTGCAGAGCCTGACATGGGGCTGGATCTCACAACCCTGAGATCATGACCTGAGCCAAAATCAAGAGGCAGGCACTTAACTGATTGAGCCACCCAAGCGCCCCACTGGGTAACCAAATTTTTAAAAATGTGAATAGTGACATCAGGTAAACTGGGGTATATCCACCCTTGATCTTCCCAGAATCATATCCCAGATTAATGAACTCATTTACCTGTGAGGGTAAGAGGAAGTGAATTCATCAGAAGCCCTCTTAACTGAGTTCTCCTCACTCTGCTCCCCATGTGAATTGAGCTATTTCTCCACGAAACATATCTGACCTACCACATGCTGCTCATTCCTGGGTAGTGGGCCGTTTGCTAGACCCCCTCACACCTACTGCCCCTGGATTGAGTGGTGTGTTTACCAGGACTCAGTTGTGCTTCTTCCACACCTGTATCTGCCATTGTACTTGTGTTGTATTACGAAATTTAAGGTCATGGAAACCAAAAGTATGATTTTTAGGAAAGGGGTTATTGTTTCTGTGGAAAACAAGCTGCATGATTTGAAAACCATTGATAAAATGAGTTGATAAGAAGAAAATTGCTGTTGAATTAAATGTCCGACCACTTTAAAGAATTAGAAACATAATAAAAATTAGGAGAATGTCATGCTTGATTCCTTTGCAAATGTCTTCAATCAGAGCTTTATTTCAAAGAAATCACACTGTAAGTCTTAGATGATCCCTATGATGATGTGTTGTTCAAGAAAGAAGTTCTCTAATCTATGCGTCCATCTATCTAAAGGAGCACATTGACCCTGAATAGAAGATTGGAGAATGAATGTACATCTATATGTTAAAATAAAAAGTCAAAAGTGTGTATGCATATTTTGGGGGTTTATTTTTCCCTACTTTTCCAAATAATTGACTGTCTTTAGGCACCAACCAGCCAGATAAGAGGGTTTTTACTCGTAAACCCCATGGGATTGAAGGTGGAAATGTAACAAAGAGAGATGTGAGTTGTCCAGGGTCTTGTGACTTTCCTTCCCAAGGCCTCAGTTTCCTTCTCTGAAATGAAACTGTTGGACTGAACAAACCTCTAAGTTCTTTCTCCTTCTTATATTTTATGTTTCTTCATTTCAAATTGGCAAAAGTAATGACCTTTGCTATTTTGTTGCCTGTTGGATGGTTCTGCCATTTCCTGTACTTGTATCAGCTATACTTTTTTGAACATTATAGTGACCCTAAACGTTTATTTGATTTTCATCATGATCTCTTGTTAAACATTCCCAGAGATACTTGTCTGGAGGAAAAATGCAGATTTGGTTCAGTTTGGCTTATACCCATATTGGAGCATCTTACTGTCTTGCTTGAGATCCTCCAAGAGGTCACCCATAAATACAGGGCCTTGTCCACGTTCCTTAGCATGCATCTGAATTCATCCATCATCACATGCCTGTAAGTAGTACCCATGCCTGACTCTGTACTTCTGTTACTACTGAATTGACTGTTTTATGCCTCTAAGACTTTGCTCATATTGTTTCCTCTGTCTAGAATGCTCGTCCTCTCTTTTTTAACAGGTGAACTCCTTCATGTCCTTAAAGACTCAGTTCTGGTGCTTCCTCCTTCAGGGAGCCTTTACCTGATTCCCCCAGGCCAGGCAGTTGCTCCTTGGAGATCTAAATCTCCTTCCACCATTTTAATATTCTGTTTCTTCCACTAAGCCGTAAGGTCCTTGAAGAAAAGCACAATGTCTTTTTTATGTTTGGCCCAGCACTTGCAGTTTCTAGCATGAGGAAGTGGGTCAAAAATGTTGGATCAAATGTGTTGTTGAGAACGTGGAAATTTGGAACTGGAAATAAAGAAAATATCCAGACCACCTAGCTCAAGACCTTCATTTTATGCATGAAGAAACTGAGGCCCAGAGCAGTTCACAACTTTGTCTGGTGTCTGTTATCAGCACCGGAAGCTACAATTTGTCCTGCTGTGTCTTGGCATTAGCCTCCCTCCATGGGATTCCCCAAACTCAAGAGCTTCTGGCTCACAAATTTACAGGAAAATTTATTTATTGAACAAGACATTAAAAACTGGCATCATGGAGAGGGTGTTGGAATGTTTTTATCCCAGCTCAGATTTCAAAAATGAATAGAGGTGGAGGCCTAGTCAAATAAGCCTTCCCTCAGTTATCTAAATGGGCATCCTTCTGTCTCCATCTCATAGTAGCTACCACAGCCATTACTGAGAGAGACTTCTTGATGTTGCTCTTCAGGGTCTCACTCTGGAGGCTTGAATCTTGGTGATATATGGCCAGTTATCACTTGAATGCCTTCATCTGGATCAAAACTGCTGATATTGATGACCAGGTAACCTCAAGGTTACATCAAAATCGAGGATTCTAACTTTGACTCTCTAACTATACCCCAATCCTAAATGGAAAGTTGTAAAATGTTTTAGTAGAAGGGAAGGCAGGATGTTACTGAGCAGAGGATTAATCATTAGAAAGGCAGTGCTCAAAAGGAAATTAAAGAGGGAGAAGAATGATGGGCAAGGCAAGTTTTAAAAACCCAGGCCTTAAAGGTATGTGTCACTTAAGCTTAGTGCCCATAAAGTTAGAGAAAATTTATTATCCAGACTGGGACACTTGTGAGAATGGAAAAGAGGACTGTTAGTAGTGACGCAAACATAAACCAGACTGCCCTGGTGAAATCAGGATATATGATTACCCTAAATAAAGTTCACCTCCATCTTTCTCTGGTTTCATGGCTTCAAGAACATTCTCCCAGACAAGACAAGCTCAGCAGTTGGGCCGAGGTTGTCAGATGAGCTTCTGATCTACTTTAGGCCTTTTCCCACTTCAGCCTGGTCCTGATGTTCTACTTCTGTAGGTCTCCACTTCCTGGCTGCCCATGGCTTCATTCTTGCACTTGTTCCACGGTTTCTGACCCCAGTGATTTTCAGACTAGTTTTGGGGTAATTCTACATTTTAGGTCTTTTATAAGTGCCTGATTTACATTTAAGTTTTGGAAAATATGTTTTAAACTCATCATTACTTAACCATCACAGCCAAGGAAAGACTGGGAAGAGGAAACATTCAGATTAAAATGGTGCTTTTATTTTTAAAATTTTTTTAAAATTTAAGTTTTAGGTAGTTAACAGGCAGTGCAACATTGGTTTCTGGAGTAGAATTCAGTGACTCATCACTTACATACAATATCCATTGCTCCTCACAAGTGCCCTCCTTCATACCCATCACGCATCTAGCCCATCCCCCACCCACCTCCCTCCATCAACCCTCAGTTTGTTCTCTGTCGTTAAGAGTCTTATGGTTTGTTTCCCTTTCTCCTTTTTTTCCTTTTCCCCCTTCCCTTATGTTCATCTGTTTTCCTTCTTAAATTGTACATACGAGTGAGATCATATGGTATTTGTCTCTCTGACTTTTTTCAGCGTAATATGCTCTAGCTCCATCCATGTCATTGGAAATGACAAGATTTCACTCTTTTTGATGGCTGAGTAATATTCCATTGTGTATTATATATTAAAATGGTGCTGTTTTAAATCACTACATTTTGGAGTAACTTGTGCAGCAACAGATGACTAACATGCTGTCCCCTCCATAAGGCCAATTTCAGTCACAGCCTTGGTCCTTTTTCTTTTAGCTGGGGGTGGTGGACAAGTTACCAAGATTGCATAGTTAAGGGCACTATGACTGAAATTTGGTCTTCTTACTCTTAGATCCAGGTTCACTTCTGTATCTCATTACTTACGGGCAGAACTCTGATAGTTTCAGAGAACCCTTGCTCAAATATTTGAACTAATTCAAAACTACTGATTAGAGACAAAACAAAATAAACTTTGGCTTTTCTCTTCTTGCCATGTACCGCCTATATCTGAGTCAGAGGACAGTTTAAGATTTTTAATTCTTTAGTGAAATACTAGTGATGCTGTCTACATTGAGGAACTTATGCATTTCCTTTCAGTGAGCAGCACAGGGCACCTGCGTGGAAGGACCTCAGTGTGAATGTGACTGTTACACTTTGCTCCACCAGAGTCCTGCTGAGAAAATTGGTATTCCAATATCAGAGACAGTTGAACTGTTTGTTTTGCCAGATTTTCTAGGGTTTATCATGGTATCAAAGCACACCATGAGTTAGCTACCTACTGGAATTTGTTACTCTGATTTTGTGTAGAAATTCCTTGATGAAACTACAATTTGAAATTATTCCCTAAACTTTGAAATGAGGAATGGTCATGAGTAGAACTACCTCTATTAACTTTTGTGAAATTGTTGTCAGCGGCGCCATCAGTTTGTTTTTCAGTGTTCTTTCCTTATGATAAATTCTTTTCCGTTCAAAGGCAGGAAATGGATATATTTCCCTAGTGAACTGGGCACATATCCTTTTAATAAACAATAAGAAATTTGTAACATATTTTTGCTTTGCCTGCTAGGAAGCACAGCCATTTTGTGATTGGTTATATAGTAACTATCTTTTTGTTTGCTGCTATGTTTCTTTTTGGAACTATATTTTATTACTTGGAATTTATTTAATTAATTTTCTTTTAATCTTTTTTTTTTTGGTGGTTGCTTAATTTCTTTCAGTAGTTCTGTGGTTCTGTTGTTTTTATGTTTCTATATTTTAAACTGCGCCATTTTTGGAAGTAAGTGGCAAAATGCTATTTCTTAAGGGTTTGAGAAAAGGTTTTTGCTAAATTAAACGGAATATTTATTTCATTTTTTTTTCACCTGTATTGTGAAAACTTAGTTACAGGAGATTGAAATAGTTTCCTTTGATAACTTTAGAATAAAATAGGTAGGTATACCTTATTTGTCTTCATCCATGTTGTTGAATAAAATTTTGCAGCTGGGACCAGGGCCTGGGATCCTGGTTCTGCCAAGCAGAACTGGAGTGGGAAGTGAGCAAAGTAAGACAGGGGCAGCATGAGGGAATCCAGCTTGCGCACGGAGCCCTGGTGGGCATGGTGGTTTCTGGAGGGGAGCAGGATGGGGCCACATGTGCCGCTCTGGGCACTCTTGCTGCTAAGTGGGGTCTGAGTGGTGTTTTTAGTGGAGAAGCCCCGTTCTGTGGTTGGCATTGTTCCTGCTTGAGGAGCTCCTCAGTCTGTGCCTCTTACCCTCTCCCTCTCAGTTATTCTATGAAGTGCCCAGTATCCTTTAACAAATGCTGTTTTATTTCTTACTTAACCTGTCACAACAGATTTTATATTGTGTAGTTAAGAAGTTAAGAAGCTTGACCAACACAGGCTTGTCAACCTCCATGTCTCAGGGGCTAGTCAAATAACAAAAGTGACTGACGCGGGTCAGTGTAAGCCATCAGGGAGCAGGGGTGCAGGTGGGCAGAGGAAAGTGCATGCCTTCCTATAAAGGCATTCAAGTCCAATTTTTAAAAACATTCTCGTCACCAAAACAAACTTGGTTGCATCTGCTCCCTGCATTTGGCTCATGGGGCTACCAGTGTGTGACCCTCAGATTGAATGGAGTGGAGATTATGTTATTTATATAATTCCTTACTCATCTTCTTTTGAACTTTGTGTTTTTCCACCTCTGTATTTTGCCCTCATAGCAACATGACCTGTGATTCTGTGGATACTCTGGAATTTCTCAGAGATTAGCTTGCACTGATTTTCCTTGTGGTGAGGTCAGTCATGATCCCAAGTAAGAAGAAAAGAATCATCTCCTATGTTGTTGACCAATGACAGCAACTCTTTTCTCTGGAAAATCCTTGTCTCTATGTCCTAGAGAAGGGGCTCCCTGGAAAACTCTGTGTCCTAAGTGTAATTTAATGTCCCAAATAGTTCCTGACTTGCAACTTCTTTTAAGACACAAAACTGGAAATCGAGCTAACATTTCTAATCCTAAGATACAGCAGAAATGGGGGTTCTGTTGCAAGGATTTGCCTGAAACTGCATCTGAAAGAATGATTACCAGGGGATCATGTGGGCCAGTTTTTGGAGTGACAGGTGTCTGGGATGATGCTCAGGAAAACTGTCATCTGTTTCATCGCTGTCCTCAAGGGCAGGTTAGGTTTAGTCCTTTGAAGAGGAAGATTCAGCACCTAATAGTCTTCTCTGTGTTTCATCCAGAGAGATGCAGTGCTTTAAGCCAACATTTTATTTGTGGTTTGAAAACCGTATTTGTATTGCATTCTGTCTTGTGATTCATATGTACATAGCGTCCTTCCTTCTCATTGGAACGCTGCATCTACTAGCCTCATTATCTCTAATAGACCTTTTAGCTCTCTCAGGGTTATGTGGTTTCAAAGTATTACAAACTCATTCATGTCACTCTAATTTAAACACGATATTGTTGTTATTACTGCATCTGTTTTATGAACTACCCCTTTGGCTTCCTTTTTTACATATTGTGTGAATGAGAAGTGGAAGATAACATTCCAATCAACTTTGGAGCTAAAAAGTCTGGGTAATTGCATTTGACAAATGTTGAAACCTCAGATCTCAAATACTTGCAACGCTTTCCTTCCTGACACGGAAACATCGTGGTGCTAATGAAAAGTTTCTACCGCAGGCCCTTGAACGTGGTCCAAATAGTCGTCGTCAGGCATAAACCATTCAGATTTCTTGGTATTTCTTTATATTTTAACTCAAGTCAGGCATCCATTTTTTTCGGGATGACAAAGATATATTTGTTCTAGACATAAGTCCTGGAATCTTTGAAAAAAGGCAAAAACAAGGCGGGGGATAGAGGGAGTGTGGGAATAAAATGAGTTGATAATGGTTGTGTGTATAGGAAAGTCAATCTATGTGGTTGATTTTCTGTAGCTCCCACAGACACAAGAGGAAAGCTGACCACCAGGGGTATCATTCTTGAACAGGGAAAGTGTTGCTTTAAAGCTATAGATTCTCAGGGCTGGGAGGAGGTTGGAAATGGTCTCGTCCAGTCTCCTTGATTGGCAGGCGGAGCAATGTGATTGAGAAAATCACAGCAACCTGCCTGGGAAGGGTGTGGTTGTGAGGTAGGAGAAAGCTGATAGAGATTCTCCATGAGAATAGAACTTGTAGCTTCTTGGAAGAGAATAACAAAGAAGTGAAAGTAAGTACCTTTAACGGGGGACATTAATCACCAGCGGCAGAAATGTAGTAGAATTATGTTTTTTGAAGTATCTCCTGACTTAATTTTTTTCCGTCCCTCCCTTCTTTCCTTCTATCCTTCCTTCCTTCCCTCCCTCCTCCCTCCTTTCCAGCCTCCCTCCCTCCATTCCTTCCTTCTTTTCCTTCTTTTGTTATTCTTGTGTTTACCCCCTGCAGCACCTTTACCATTAATTATAAGGCATGATTTTCAGCTGGGGTAATTTTTCCCCCAGGGCACATTTGGCAATATCTGAAGATTTTCTGTTGTTACAACTGGGGAGATTGCTATTGGCATCCAGTGGGTAAAGACTAGGGATGCTGCCATGCATAGGACACCCCTGACTCTGCCCAAATGAAAGAATTTCTGATCTAAAATGTCAATAATATTGAGATTGAGAAATCCTATCTAAGCTGATGCTTATTGGAAAAGGTAAGAGGCTAGGGGATCCTTGGAGGGAAGAAGTTATGCTATGAGCACTTATCAGTGTCTCTGATGGAGAGTACGTCACTGCGCAGGACATTCAGCTACATTTCTGAATCCACCAGGGCCCCAGTAGGAGACATATGCAACTCTCAAATGCCATATGAGACAAGTTTAATAAAGGACCTATTTACAAAGCTGGGAGCAGGGTTAACAGAAATAAATAAGGGATGGAAAAGTGTCTTGGAGACCACAGTGATCTGAAGTAGGGAAGAAGAGGGGTGGTTATTGGGACCCACTGATACCTCTAGCTATAGGAAGGGTCTTTAGTAGAGAGAGGAGTCCCTGCCAACCTGTAGCCCTGTAGCGGGGAAACCAGGGATTACACACCCTGATCTTGGTCTCTTCGTGTCCTCTGATCGCTTGCTGATAATTCCTGTTAGCTCAACTGGAAATCAGAAGGCAAGAGAGCTTAGTTAACAGAGTCCATAGAGGTTAGCCTGCTGAAACACAGACGGGGTAGAGACAGAGTCTGTAGGGGGAAATGGAGAATAACCAAAACAGCTATGTTTGTGGATTTTCTTCGGGTTTGATAATATGGAATCTGGGCTTTACTACACATAATATGTGTGACCTTGAACAGGTTACTTAACTTTTCTGTAAATTAGTTTCCTCTTCCGTATTTTGTTCCACCTTATGTAGTTGTTGTGAGGATGAGGGGTGATAATGCCTGTGAAGTACTCATTATTGTACCAGGCATATAATAAGTGCTCAGCCAATGTTAGTGGTTAATTTTCCTGGTGATTTGTTCTACAGCAGGACAGATAGCAGGGGCTGTGATTTGAGGATGTTGTAAAACAGAATTTATTCTCCATATTCAGGAGTATGCCTTGCTAGGGGAATCCTGAACATGAGTAGGAGAATTGGTTAAACTCTCCATTATTGTACCATTGATTTCACACTTAGTTAATTTTGCATGTAAGCCTGCTACCATCATCTTTAGAGGATGACATTGAGAATCGCCCTCTTAAGAAAAATTAGTCACAATTAAAGCAACACTGGCTTTGTCCAGTTGTAAATTAAGTGACTAATTTTAGGCTCTCAAAGCTTTCTAATGTTCAGATTGGATTGGGTGGCTTAAACACATAACTGGGCCCTTTGCTTAATTTAGAAACAAAAACTGGTCTGTATTGTTGTTTGGTGAATGGATGCTTTGGTGTCTTCCTGCATCTCCCCTGCATCCTCTCAGGATGGAGGCACCTATTTCTTTATTTCTTACGAATCTAGAACCTGGAAAATCCATGGTCACGTGCAGCAGATTTGCTGTGTGGTGAGGACTTCCTGGTTCATAGACTCTCCCTTCTTGCGGTGTCCTTACACAGAGGAAAAAGCAAAGGAGCTCTTTGGGGTCTCTTTTATAAGAACACTAATCCCATTAATGAGGCTCCACCCTCATGACCTAATCACTTCCCAGAAGCCCCATCTCCCAATACCATTACACTGGACGTTAGGACTGCAACATACAAATTTTGGTGGTGCACAAACATTCAGACTGTGGCGGGTTCCCACCAAAGAACCGCCATTCTAAAGACCAATTTGACGTGGAATTGTTATTATGGACTTATGTATTCCCATTAACCAGTGCGGAGGCAGTAAAGCTCCATTTTGTACACTGCACAGTGAATCCTTGAGTTTGTGCCGGATTTTATAGTGTTAACGTGTGCTTAGAGCCCCTTAGGCAGAAATGTCCACCAGAATGAGGCACAAGATGACAGTAGTGCCCTTGCCTCATGGCCTCGTGTGACTCATTAAGGCTCTTACTCTATGTTAACATTGCTTTAGGAGCGTTGCTTTGGCATATTCTGTTATGATGAAAAGAAAATGTAGCTCCATTAGCAAAGTCTACCTGAAGAAATAGCAGCGCCGTGGTAGCTTGCAGATGTCCGAGGCATTGGGTTGACTTTGCCCAGCCAGGGACACGCTTCAGTTTTGCCAGCTGGTTGCAGCAGGTGTGATAGCAATGGCGTTGCCCACAGCGCATGCTTTAGAGTGTGAGCCATGAGCTCTCCTTTTAATGGCACTAACTTGATTGTACTCATGGCTTTTATGAAGATCTGCCAGGCTTTCAGGGCAGGTTCTGTTCATGTGCAAGTAACCCAGTAATGCTTTCTCATATGGCTAAAAGCTGGTCAGACTCTGATTTTTCTACCACGGCACCTGTGCCTCAATTCAAGCTCCTGCATCATAATTAAGTTACATCATCCAGTTTTTAAATTTAAGGCCTACAGCTGCAACTAAGTTAGGAGACATTGTGGGAGACACTGTGGCAAAGTCTTACTGATAGGGATATTTTCCTGGGGGCATACACTTCAAAAGGAAATTCTTCTGTGGAGCCCTACCAGGATAGAGTCTCAGTGGGTTGGCCTAAGATTAAATGAGCAAAGGAATTGAAAACACAAACTAAACCGTAAAAGGTTAAGGGTAGTGTTAAAATAAGCCAAGTGCAAATATCCTCATCCAGTGAGTGAAGAGTGAGCCCTGCCCGTTAGGCTGATGTTTCACACCTCTTAGGATAGGAAGCAAATATACCACCTCAATTCTGGATTAAGGCATCCTTAATGAAAAGGAGGGATCAGGGCAGTATTTCTAAAACACTTAGGGCTTTTTTTTTTTCCTTTCCAGTTTTGCTTTCAATTAGTATGTTGGCCTCCTTTAAATTTTTGGTAAGACATGCACAGTCATCCACATTTTAGAGAGGATATATATAAAATGTTTACTTTGAAATGGGCAACTGGTTCTGACTGGGATCATTTTCGAAAGAAATATTTACAAAAAAGTTTGTGATGGGAAAAGAATACAATTGAATTCCAAGTATACAGGACCCAAGCAAACTTGAATTGTCCCCATGGCTCTCAGAGGGAGAGATGCTTTCATACCCATGGAGGGTTTGATGAGTCAATTGAAGTGTATACACTGTGACTAATATGGTCTGTTAGACCAGGGCACAGATGGGTGTTTCAGTCAGTAGAAAAGACACATTCCTATGCAGAGTGAAAAGACTCACAGGAAAACTATATAGTGGTTGAAAAGTTAAATATTCATCTAAATCTGAACGTGATACAACTGGCATAAAAAAGATGAAGAAATGCATCATAGGCATACCTGAAATGAAATGTAAATATTCAGACTCTGAGAGTCACATTTAAGGACTGTCTGGTCATGGTTGACCCAAGGAGACAGGGAGGGGTGTGGTCTGTTATGAGAGCTGATCCTCAGGCAGAATCAGGGCTTGACCTGGACCAGTTTCAGAGGTTTATCTAGAAGTTCCGTCTGGGGACAAAGTGCCATGTCTAAAGGGAGCACGATAATCATTGTTGGTAGTCTAGGCAAACAGTGAACGGTGAGCAGGAAAAGATAGTAGGGGCTCCAAGGAGATTTAATGAGGCCTTAACAGGAGGGTGGACCCTAGAGATGGTGAATTCAAGGTTGGGTGCTACTTGGAAGTCTAGAAAGACAGTTGCATCGAAAAGGCTGATCAGGACTCCTGTCACAGGGCAAGGCTTCCCAGGCAGACTCCAGTATGTTGGAGAGTACAAGCAAGTGCAAGTTAGAGTCCCAGTTTTGGAAGATATCTTGGAGAACCATGCAAAGTTTAAAAATAGAGACACTACACCAGAATATGAGGCTCGAATCCAGATAGAAAATAAACTGTGATTGGATGGTGGGGACATAATCACTCCCAAGATCATCAGGAGTCTATTTCTCACATACTCAGGCACCCTTTGAGCAAAGTTTCCATAGATATACTTGCTATTGATAGCAGCAGGCTGTCCTAACAACCAGCTGATTCCAGCAGAAAGGCTTATCTAGTGGTTCTTAAGTCACCAACTCGGTAATATAAGCAGATATAATCTGATTTTTACTATATAATTCACTCTTTAATCTTTTCCATTAGTCCTTGGGATGCCTGGAGACTCATTTACTTTGCATCTGTTTTCATTATTCTTGCAAGTAGTGAATCACTTTGCTCCATGAACGGCAGATTCTCTTTCAAAATCAGATCAATATGTCTAACGGGTTTTCAGAATGGTTACTTATGATCCATGCGCATTATTTATCACACATTGCCTGTGTGCACTTTTTTCTTGAAATACTTTTTAAAAGGCAACACTCTAGGTATGCATGTAGATAATATGCATGGCGATCAGAAGATTAGTAATTTAGAAATTAATTATTAAATTGTATTGAAATTAAAAGAAACTCTTCTTCCTTCTCATCCCTTATGATATTCTCTTATTGTTTTAAATGATAATGCTTTAAAATAGATCAGTGATAACAGAAATGAAGATAAGTCTATATACTTCTGTATTATTTAAAGATAGGTAATACTTGTGAGCAGAAATATATACATTTATACATGGCAGAGATCATAGACATGAAAACGGAAGTTAGAGATCATACAGGAAAGGCGAAGGTTAATGACCTTGTGACCTAAATTTGTGCATGAGCTTCCTGGCTGTCAAGTCAAAAAGGGGAAGATATCGCTCTCTGTGATGAAAGCTTGCAGGAAGACTTTTCCTGGCACTGAAATTGAGATTGTATAGTGTGATGGTTAAAATGGTGGGTTTTGGACTCAGTAGAAGTCATTTTGAATTCTAGCTCTCTCACTTATTAGTGTGGATCCCTGAGTTGATGATTTCAACTTCCTGAGCCTTAGAGTCTTCATCAGGAAAGTGGATACAGCAATACCTATTCCTTAAGGTGACTGAGAAACTGGAAATAGGAAATGCATATGAAGGGCCTACGGTAGCACATACCGCATGGTAACTGCTTAATAACTCTTAGTCAGAAGTTCACAACACATGGGAATGATCCAAACCATTAAATTCTCCTTCAGGCAAGATACTAGTTGAGGAGAAAATGGGAAAAGCAACAGTATTTATAAAACAATGTGAAAACTTCATAAATACAAGGAGTATAATTTTTTCTCCCTGAAGTTTTGTAAAGGTAAGATGAATCCAAAGTGGGTGTTCAAGGCTGATGATAATTAGTAACTGTTGCTAGTTTCTCTTTGTATACTTGTTTCAACACTCTATAGAGGTGAAAATATTCGCTATATCCCGCTTATTGACGAAGACTCCTATTCTGAGGTCAACACTTGAGCTTACCCGTTACTTACGAAGGCTATACTGACAAATGTTTACAGCTGAGTAGTTTAAAAAAAAATGTTTATCAGCTCCAAGTTAGAAGTTGGAGGCATGCTTAGTGTTTGGGAAGCTCTAAGACTTCCTCTCCTTGCCCTGGATGGACTAAAGCCTCGAACGGTGTGCTTTTTGTGTATGTGGCTATAAATATTGTGTTGTGTTGTTGATGTCATCTCAGCATCACCACTACCCCTTGTACAGTCTGTGCTGGATTGTAGAGAATCCAGGAACGGCGTTTCCAGACTCCTTTTCCTTCATGGTTCTGCTACTCCTTTGACTTTAATCCCCCTGGCTGAAATTTAAGCTGATGTTATTTAAGGCTGGCCTCTGGTGAGAAAGACTAGCCTTTTGATAAGAACCATCTCCCCACTGATTCTCTTGGGCTCACTTTTGCCTTTTTTGTCCTCTTGGTTGCTGCCCTGTGGATTTTCCTAGTGCTAGGGGAAGAGTCTTGCTAGTGCTCACCAGCCTTACAATCTGCTCTCTGTATAAAAGCTTTCTTTCCTGACTCATTTTCAGTCTCGGACTAACTAGGTGATGAGGGTAGCGGCGATGTGGTGGTGGTGGAGACTTTTCAGCGGAGTTGGCCAAAGCCAGCTAGCCACCCTTTACTTTTACCTATTCCTTGCTAGGGTGTTGTACCTTAAACCTAAAGAGATGCTCTCAAATTATGAGTCAGTCCAGCACCTGAGTGAAGACTTCCATTCATTCAGAAAATATTTATCAGTGTGCGTGTGGTCCGTGAACTCTGCGAGGCCCTGGGGAGAGGGATGGGTTGACTACAAGGTGAAAGAGCCACATCCCCGCCCTTAGGTTGTGTGAAGTCTGGTGGAGGAGATTGGTCAGCAGATCAGCGCGGCAGGTGCTGTGATGGAGGGAAGCAGAGAGGGCTGCGAGGCCCATGCGGGGCGCCCAGCCCCGGGCTAACTTAGCATCAGAATCAGGGAGACTTGCATTTGAAATTGGGTTCTGTCCCTAGTAACAGTGTGATTTTTGAGAACATTTTTGAACCTTATTTTTTTTATCCACGGTAACTAGAAATGTAATTCCTATCTGTGCCATTGTATTGAGCATTACATGAGACAATTTGTACAAAATGTTTACTGTAGTGATTGCTTCCAGTAGTCAATAAATGGTTATTTTGTTATTATTATTTCCTTAGACTGGCCACTTCTGTGGTCTCTGCCTTCTGATTTGATACTCCTCCGCCCCCACTTTCCTTGCTGGTATACATTAACAACTGTGGGCCCAGTATTCACAAGAATAGTGCCAGAGGCTCAATGACACCCAGGACACCACCCCTTTGTGCTGTCACATTTGTTGCCTTGCTTTTCCTATTTTGTTTTATAAAATTATGTCAAGCATTGTTGCTTACATGGCTTCCCTTGCTTGGGATTCTCTTCCCAGTCTTCTCCATCTACTTAAATCCTCTGTGCCTTTAAGTTTTCCTTAGGAAGCCTCTTTTTCTTGCCATAGTCCTCAGCAGCCACCCCCTCCTGGGGCTCCCATGGTAGCCCCTGTCAGCATATTCAGCTGATCCCACCACTTGGCAACCACTTTATCACAATTTCCCACTTTCTTCTAATCCTGTGAAGGGACTTTGCCTTATACATGTTCTGTATTCCCTCCATGCTTTGCAAAGAGTATGTAGTTAATAAATAGTTGTTGCTTGAGGGAGAAAATCCTACACACCTTCTGCCTCATTTTGTCCTGTGTCAGTTGGGAATAATTTTGGCTGCAAGCATCACTCCCTTAACAGTGGATTGACTCAAAGAACACTTGTTTACCAAACAAGAAGCCTGGAGGGAGGCAGTCCTACTGTTCATTCCTTGGCTCCATGATGTCAGGTGTTGAGTTGGCACCTCTCAATTCCTTTGGCTTATCATATTTCTCATGCTTACAAGATTTTTTCTGTGGCCCTAGAAACCTCTTCTGTATGCAGCTGTGTCCAGAGGAAAAAGCAGGAGGGTACCTGCATGTGTGTGTGTTATACACATACATGTACGTACACACACACACACACACACACAGAGAAATTGAGATCTCATTGAGGGTCATTCTCCTTTCTTTTATCAGGGATGAAAAAAGCTATCTCAGAAATCCTCTTATGTCTGTTGGCAAGAATGGGCTCCATGGAACATTTAGCAGCAAGAGACACTAGAAATACAAGTGCCTGCCTTTTTCTGTTTCTATGGTAGGAGGAAGGCAAGGGGTAAGGCTGTTGATGGTGGCTTTAGGTAGCTGAATGCTAGTGTCTTCCATGTGCCCTTGGCATAGAGTTGGCATAAATTAGTACTGCTGACATTGTGACACACTGGGGAAGAGCTCAGGGGAAGAAGCACTTGGGAGGAAAACCAGAGAGCTTTTGAGAATAGAACATGCAGCAGACTTCATCCTTCGGGGGGAAGCTTAGAAATGTTAAGACTAAGGGAAATAAGATGGCACGGAGGGAATGCAGGATTGAGGAGAGGGACTAGTTCTGGGAGAATCATGAAGGCAGAGGGTTGGTATGAGTTTGGGGGTGTGGATCATGGTCAGAATCATTTCAAGCCAGATATAGGACAAGGGTAGTTGCTTTGGGAGTGTGGGGCTGGTGTGGGTAAAATGTTCCCTTGACTATTCCCTTTGTTTTGTTTTTACAAAAACTGATCCTGAGATAAGGATTTGGGTGCAAATAGTTTCTTTGAGGAATGATCTCAGGAGACTGGGAAAGAAGTGAGAAGGGAGGGGCAAAACCCATAAAGGGGATATTCATGAGCATATTACCACTGGAGCAAGTGGGGTTCAGTCCCCTGTGGATCCTCTAAGAGACCATGTAGCAAACACCCCAGAATTGTCCCACCTACAAAGTAAGGAAATTGGAAGATTTATCCACAAATTTCCATTCTCGCTCATGGGGGCCAGTGCTGTAGGCATGATCTCCTTCTGGCCTATCTTACCGCATAGAGCTGAACATGGTCCCACGGCCAGGGAATTCCTATTGCGGTGAGTCACGGAGGTCATTGGCAGGTATGTGAACTGATCACAGGTGGGATCTGGGATACATTGAAATAATACGAGCACAGGGCACCAATATCTTTGGCCACAAGGAGCATCCTCCTTGAAGGAGGATGGACAAATCCCCAGCTCTGTGGGAGTTTTGCTGATCTGAAAGAATTCAAGAGAGGGGGTTCGACAGCCTCTCTATTGCAGGCACAGAACAGACACTTCAGTACCACCCAAGGGTGGAGGGAAGTACAATCAGTTACTGTCTCCTGAATGGCGTTTTTTTTTTTTTTTTTAATTTAAATTCAATTTAGTTAACATAGTGTATTATCAGTTTCAGGGGTAGAATTTGATGTGTCATCAGTTGCATGTAACACATCAAGTGCCCTCCTTAATGCCCATCACCTTATCACCCCTTCCCCCCACTCCCCTCCCCTCCCCTCCCCTCCAGCAACCCTCAGTTTGTTTCCTATAGTTAAGAATGGCACTCTGAATGGATAGTGCAGTCTGTAGACACCTGTGGGTACATCTGGAACAGCTGGGTGGACTTAGAATGGAATGAGTTGCAAAAATCTCCTTGACGTTTGTGCATCCAAACTTGAAGAGTGGTACAGGACATGGATGCATTGCTGGCCTGCCCATAGTCCCCTCTTAGTGAAACGAGCAAGCCCAGAGTCCTGCTTAAGGCATGATTTATGAGACCAGGGTGGGTGAAAACCCATACTTGGGTCAGCCACCCGTGGCATGAGCTAGTATGAAAAAAAGGAGGAACAATCAGATACTCTTCTGAAAATTTAAACTTGAAACTTGGAAAATCTTCTAGTTTAAGCCAGTTTCTGCTAGGATTGAACTGAAGTGGAAAGAGAGACCTAATAATCCATGTATGTTTATTTTCCAGTAAATGAACACCCTTCATTTTTAAGGTATAATCTCCGTGAGTCTCTGTTGCTTGTAACTAAAAGAGTGTAACACAAAACATGTAAGTGTGGATTCATTTTCCATTTAAATAGTTGATTAAGGACGTATTGGCTTCTTTACCTTGAAATATCTTGATACTTTTTTTTTAAACCAGAGGGATAAAAGAGATCAACTGATTTGAGTTAATGGCATTATAAAGTGAAAATAGTTTTTTTTCCCCCCTCTTTCTCTCCCCTAA
This sequence comes from Ursus maritimus, assembly GCF_017311325.1. Lineage (NCBI taxonomy): Eukaryota > Metazoa > Chordata > Mammalia > Carnivora > Ursidae > Ursus > Ursus maritimus. The sequence goes on from NW_024424786.1 coordinate 22,259,552, forward strand.
GAATATTCAAGATTCATTTGTTCTCTTCTTGAACTCTTAGAAACAGCTCCATCCACTCACCCCACCTCTGTTTTCAGTCTCTACAAGTATCAAGGCTCTGTGTTTTATGTAAATTCTTTTAGGTTGCTATTTCTTGAGTTTTTCCAGGGCAGTCGTAATTTCAAGTATTTTGTCCTCTTGTTTCCATATACTATCAATGTCCCAGAAATGCCAATATTTTGACATTTAAACTACATCTCTCAGACAGCTTAATTCCCAGAAGTGGAAAAAGTCCTTTGCTAGACTTCGTGTCCTGATTTTTGGTCTGGAAAATAAGGTCATCATAGCCTTATTAAGGTCAGGTCTTGAAATTTGCAAGTTGTCATGACTTCTCCTTGAGCAAGTACCGCCCATACAGCCTTCGTCATCAAAGCGCCATATTATATGGGATAAGATGTGCATTAGAATTTATTTATTATTATTATTTATTATTTTCATTCTCCCTTGGGATACTTATTTCTGGGGGTCAGCACACCCGATGAAATCTTCACTGAAGGAGAAGGTGCAGTGTGGACATTAGTCCCATGTAGCCAGTTGCCTCACCCCAGCAAGGACTGGTTGGGAGGAGAAAGCTGACTTAAGAATGATACACCATTTTAAGGACTTGTAAACACAATTTTACTTCTTCCAAAAGCTTTTTGTGTTTGCTTTCTGTGGTTCTTGGAGACAGAATAATTACTCTTATTTAACCAAATGGTCAGAAGAAAAATGTACTTTGTACATTGCTTCCTGTGATTGCTGTGACCTGATGAAATTCACTGTATCTGTCAAAATATCATGTTCTAATTGACTTTCTCCCCCATTGACTCCAAGGTTCATAAAGGCAATGCAGTGCTTGTCTAGTTCATGGTCATCCTGCATGTCTGGATTGGTACTGATTCATGGTGGGTGATAAATATAGATGCAAAATGCATGCATGAATATGTTCTTAGTGTGTTAGCACTCCCAGGAGTGCTCTGGATGAATGTAACTGTTGGATGGTACGTAGGAGACCCTTGGTCTCTTGCTGTTTTTAAAGAGTTTCTGGCAGATGATGGCCAGTTAAACCAAATTTATGGTCACAACTATCTTGCTGCCATAATGATTCTCTTTCAGATTTTCCTATAATCAGGATAAATGTTTTCTTGTGGGCTAAAGTTGGTAGTCTAAAAGAACCATAAGTAAATTAAGTAATTAATTAGAATTATCAGATTTCTTTAGTCATTTGAAACAATGGTTTGTTTGGCCCTTTTCTTACCAATTAGTGTCCCGAATGCTTGTTAAGAGATACTGATGTATATGTGGGTTCCACATTTTATTCATTTTGCTTTGGATTGTGGGATCTAATCTTTAAGAGGGGAATGATGACTCCATTTTCACTCAGTTGGCTAACAGAATGCTGAAATGATAAATTAGAAACTAATCATCCAGAGAGATTCCGTATGATGATGATGACTATAAAAAATAATGGCTATCTTATTGAGAGATAAATATGTGTCTGACACCATGATAAACTTCGTACTCGTAATAACTAATTTAGCTCTTGCACAACTGCGTTACAGATGAGGAAAAGGAGGCACAGACTGGTTAATTAACTTGCCCAAGGTCACATACAGAACTAGTAGATGGAGAAGTAGAGCTTGATGTGCTACAAAATATGGGGATATATTATGAATCAGAAGAATTAGTTGTGTTGCATTCCCAGGTAGGGGGACCCTGACAGGTTCAGGGATGGGGAGTTGTTACTTCAAGAAAATTCACTTACTATAAGATGCAAGTTGTATGAACTTCAAGATGGCAGTACACTTGGCTGTGGGATTTCTATGATTTGGTTTTTAAATTAGATTGATAATTAAAGGCGGAGTGAACCTTTGGAGAGAAAAAAAGAATCAAGACATCCGTGTAAGCATCAAATTCAGCCCAGTAGGAATATGGTAAAAACCAGGAAGCAATGGCAGTTATAAACCCTTCATCACCTTCTCCTCTACGCAGTTACTTTCCCCCTTGGTTCTGTCACTTTTCTAAAGACATTCCCATGGGACTGTAGCTTACCTAAAAAGGTCGGGTGGATTTGTTCCCAAGGTTGAAGCTCCTGGTCAGTGCAGCCCCAGTACTTACGCGAGAATCACACCTCTGCCAGGGAGCCTGCATGGTTTTTTTAATGTGCTTCTACCTTAGCTTTTCTCAAGCTGTGCCTTAGAACATTCGTTACAAGATATGGGAATGGGTGTTAGGTTCCAAAAGGGGTTTCTACGGTCAAATAAATTTGAGAAATTTAGGTCTAACGAAAGTAAACTCATTTTCTGACCCAGGGCTCAGGGTTCTGAGGTAGTTTGTGAACGCCCACAAGGAGCATGAAGTAGGTAGCATCTCTCAAACTTATTGATGGCTTTTTTTCCCCCCTAAAGAATCTTATTGGACTTAGTGGTCCCTAGAACAAACACGCTTTTGGTGATGTTTTTCTTTCTACGTTGCGGAAAGAAATATATTTATAAGCATCAGAATGCGTATAAGAGAGAAGAGAACTCAAATAGTTCCTAAGGCAGCGTGGTCTCGTGGAAAGAGATGGAAGCCCAGAGATGTTAGGGTTTGGTTTTGATTCTGTCGTTAATTAGATGTGCAGTAACGAATGGAAACATGAACATTCTACATCTTAGTTGTCCTGTTTAAAAAATGAAAGATGCAACAGGGTAGTGGTGGGCAGGTAGGGGAGAGGGGTTGGGAAGAGATAGGGAAATGTACTTGGTCCCAAAAGGAAACATAGTATCAAGTGGCTAATGATCATCATTTTGTCCAGTTCATTCACTGGTTCATTCATTCATGTATTGCATGATGATTTTTTTGTGCTTACTGTGCACTGGGGACAGAGGGATGAACAAGCAAGTTTGCTGCCCTCTCCTACCTCTTCATCTGGGCATGGGGAAATGGAAAATAAATAAGGAAACAAACTAATAAACACACAACAACAAGCTGTGAAAAGTAAAAAGAAACGAACTGGGTATAGTGATGGAGGCTAATAGAACTGATTCTGGTTTCCTAGGATGTAAGGATATATTCTCCAAAAACCCAGAGGGGAGCAGGCTTCCTATTGGCCCCTGTTGGGGGGGGGGGGGATGACTGATCTCTCTTACCCTCACATAAACCTTCGCGGGGCTTCCCATTATGGCTTTAAAACAATGAAGCATTTCATTGGTGAGTCATAGAGTAAAAATGCGAAGCTGTGATTGTAATATATTTCTGATAACTTCCTGCCCAGATGTGCTATGAAATATTTCCAATTCCAGCAAATGTCCTGACACTGCATTACTATTCCCATTTAGGTGGAGTGGAGGAGTCCCCGTGCTGGGTGCCAAAGAATTTGTGTCTCAGCTCTGCCACTGACACACTAAGCCATCTGGGCAATTCATTCGACCTTTCTCGGCTCTATGTTTCCTCTTTTGAAAAATGAGGGAATAGGATATCTTGTGTCAGAAGCCGTCTAGCTCTTAAACGTCTAAGTCTTGTTTCACTCTTTGTCTTTGGCATTTTGGATCTGATCCTGAGGCCGTATCCTTTTCTCCCAGACCGTCATTTGTGATTTACCTCATTCCAGCAAGTTTATAAGCTTCAAGGAACCGGCAACTCTCAGGCTCCTATATCACACAAATAGGAATATTAAGAAGTCATCCCCCATGCCGGCCATTTGAGGGCTGTGAAGGGCTAATTCAATACTGGAAAATTTAGGTAACTTCAGAATTGGAGGTGCCCATTTACTCACTGTCATGGGTCAGGCAGCTCAAGTTAATATCCACACTAATTGAACACATGAATCAGAGAAAATGATGATTGGTCACAAGCATGTGTGTGCTTAAAAAAGTGGGAATAATGAAAAACTAACACAAGACAAATTGAGCTGTAAGAATTTGGTAAATGGAAATTTCTGCCCAGAAAAAGAGTAAGAAATATATTGAGGAGCCTTGAAGGTCCCTAGCGAGCTTCTCATTTTTCCCTGGCTGGGCTCTTTTTCTTTCCAGGTGTAATTCAATATCATAAATAAAATTGTCTCTGCTGGAAAGGCTCCGAAGGCCTAGGGAGAAAGGAAAAGCTGCTGGATAGACCTAGTTGGAATGAAAAGATGACACTGCCTCCTAGGAATTCTTTATTTTTAGACCCTGGTGCGTACACATACGTGCACACGTGTGTGTGTGTGTGCGCACGCACGTGTGCGCTGCTGTGCAAATCGCTCTCCCTGGCTCTACACTGCTGGCAGGTCATCTGAGGCCTCCAGCTCAGAGTCCTGGTCTCCTGGTGGGTTGTTACCATGCTTTGTCTTTAATGGGAAAGATGTGGTGGACATGGAGAGGTACCGCCCAGATCCCCTTTCAGCGAAGGACTTAACCTCTGTGTTGGGAGTGTTACCTTCAACATCCTTCAGCTTCAGCACTACTGTGCCTTGCTACGGAGGGGACCCAAGGTCAGTGCCTTCACTCAAGCCCAGTCCCTTTACCCAGGATGGCCCACATCCAGTGAATGTTTGAGGCAGGGAACAATGTCCTGGCTTTCTCCTCTCATCTTGGGGCAGCTCTGAAGGGCATTCTGGCTCCTGGTCATCCTGAGGGTCAGGAATGCATCAGAGGGGTAGCCTGACTTCTCCCTCTGCTCAATCCTGCTTCCACCCTCCCTTTTTTTTTTTTTTTTTTTTTTTTTTTTTTTACAGGTGTTGATCCCATGGCACTCCTTAATAAAGATCTGCAAGCTATTCTCCGATTTAGAGTCCTTTCCTGGGATACCTGACCTGCAACAGAAGACAATCTTTATGAAATGCAAATCAGATCATGTTATTTTCTTGCTTAAAGGGTCCCCGGGATGAAGTCCAAACTTGTTAGCAGGGTTCAGAGGTCCTTTATGAACTGGGGTTTATGAGGGGCTCTCCTTCTCAGCTCCATCTCCCATCGCTGCCAGACTTGTACCCTGGATTCCACTTTGTGGTTCCTTGAATGCCCCAGTCTCATGCTGAGACTTTATAAATTATATATATATATATTGGCCTTAATCTTACTTTCCTTGTTTCCTTGGCAAATTTCTGTCTTCTGTCTACAGTGATGATTGTTCACCTTCATTGACCCTCGTCATGTGCGAGGAACTGTGAAAAGTGCTTTTTGTGTATCACCCACCCAATCCCCAGGCATTTGTGGGGTAGGTACCGTCCTCGTTCCAGTTTTACTGATGAGGAAATAGAAGCACAGAGAGTTTAAGAAACCTGACGCAAAGTCATGGCACTGGTAAGTGACGTGGCCAGGACGCAGGTGGAGGCGGAGTGTGCCCTTCTCTCGTGTGCTGGCCCGCCCGGTGCACACCTTGAGGTGAGGGGCTTTCTGTTAGCTGTGCCCTGGGGCTGGCGCCTAGTAGACCATCAGAGTGATTGCTGAGCGGATGAACACACGTCAGGATTGCTTCCCCTAGTCTTAGTCACATGGAATGAAGGAGGGGCGCCTCCTTCTTACATGGGTGTCTCTTACTGAGGGACATGGCGGAGAAGGGTGGCCTGCGGTGCGGTTACTGCTTCTGTGTCCATCTTTGGCAGCTTCCCGTTAGTCTGTTTTGGCTAAGGCTTTGGCAGTGACCTTTTCCTCCTCAGACGTCCTTTGCTGCGTCTGAGACTGGCACCTGCTCAGAGCTGTCGCCGGAGAGCAGCTTATCAGCGTCTGTGCTGGATCCTCTGTTGTGATTCTAGAGTAGGGAGGTCTGGTTATCCATTCTGCTTTGTTATATTCTGATTCTGGGGTTTTAATCCTCCATTTCTTAATTGCACAACAGAGGCAATCATAATTCACAGGCTTTTTAAGAGAATTAAATGAGTTAGGGTGGGTATCAAAGTTCTAAACACCAACAAGTATTACTTATTGTTAGGATGGTTTGCTTAAGTTCATTTTTCAGTTCCTTCCCAGCCTCATCCCGGGCAAAATCCTCAGTCCCACTCTATCCCCCTCACTCTTCCTTTCCATTCGCAAGCCGCTTCTCATGGTGCTCCAGTTTCCTTCTCTCACCAACTACCAGCATAATTCATCCCCAACACATCTGTTCTCTGTGGTAAGAGTCAAGGCTCTGATCAAGTGTCTACTCTGGACACTGACTACCTGGATTCTTACATCTTCCAGGAATGATAAAATATCAGAACTTGAAAATACCAGCCAGATGAAGATATTAGAGTTGTGGAGTATCTTGTTTAAGGTCCCAGAGTAAGCCAAGAGTCCCAAATCCATTTCCATGGCCTCCTGGTCGAGACTCTTCCCTGTTCCTTTGGGTCTTATCCTCAGACTTGATTTGCATTTTATGCATTAAAGGGCCATGGAGGAGCTTACGTATTGCTTCCTCAAGCGGCTTTCCCTGGTTCTGCAGGTGGCTCAGGCGGTCCTTTTACACGTTCCTGAGCATTCCACACCTCCCCTTAGTAGCACTTACATCATTTTAAGGATCTGCTGGATGGCTGTTGTCCTTAATATGCTCTAAGTTCTGTGAGTGCAGGCACTGGCTTTGTCCCGTTTCACTGTGTATCCCATGTGCCTAGTAACTTGCTGTCATATACAAAGTAGTCAGTAATATTTCTGAGAATATGGTAAGTAGCCAATAAGTATTTGTCCAACTGAAGTGTGTGTACTCTATTATAATTTTTCTTGTGTCTCTCTAGCTGCGCCCATCAGGAAGAGCAAGACATGGGGCTATTTATGTCCTCAGGCTCCAACAGTCTTCTTCTCTCCTTCCCCTTGGGGCATGAAGATTCCATTTTCTCAGGTACATTCCCAGTTCAGTCCCTGAACTATTTCCTGCATATCCCCCTTGTCCATTATTATCCGAGCCAGTAAGTGAAGGAAAGGAAGTTGGCCATCAAATGGCTCTGCAGTTTCCTTTCAATCTTGAGCTTTTATGATTCTTGTCATTCATTCATTCTCAACAATTATTTATTGAGAATCTCCCATGTTCCAGGCACCATACTAGGTGCTAGTGATACATTGGTGAACAGAACAAAAACCAACCCGTGCCTCGTGGAGTTTACATTTTATTGGGGGGGGGGGAATATGACAGTATACATTCACATAAATGACTGTGGTGTGTGCTATGGAGGTAAACAAAGTGTGGCAGGGGATGAGGGTTCTAGGAAAATGGGGTGTTTTAACTTATAACATTGGGTGTCCTAAGTTTTTTATGGAGATCTCAAGTGACCCAGATCTGCCTTAAGCACATCCAAGACCAGGGAAGGATGAAAATCCTACTCACATCTTCCCTGCACCCCCTGCATAACCTTTGCTGTTTGCTCGAAAGGCATTTATTTCCATTTGAGCTGATCTGAGGCTTCAGAATTGGAAAAAACTGAGGATGAGGCATTAATTTCTAGGGAAAACACCTCCAAAGGCTAATCTGGTGTCAGAGTGATTTATATGTTTCACCGACAGGTAAAAGTTCAGGAGTCCCAGGGACTTCAGTCACCTTAATACCATTAGAGCTATAAATACCCTTTAAAGACATAGACTGTTGGTATTGAAATATCAGCCAAAATGATCTATAAAGGCTGTGGAAATGTACCACTTCCCTTGAGAAGTGACTCTGCACATAGCCTTCTGAGCCCGTGGAGGCTTCTAGAGCTGTTCCTCTTATTCACACTGCACATTATCTACCAGGATCCTCCACAGTACCCTTGGTCATCTTGGAGGGAGGACAGACACTTCTAAAACCATTATTTAGGAGGACGAGGAGGGCTATGCTTTGGGTACCTTCATTAATTTTCATTATTTGCTTCTGCATTTATTTTTTCCTGTGAAAAAGCCATTAATGTGGTGTCAAGATCCATTTGTTCCAGCCGTTTTCCTTATTGTGTTAATTCTGCATACCATTAGGATCAATTTCTTCTAATAGGTTCCATGGGTCTTTTGACAGGACATAGGCTTTTGTTCAAGGGGAAACTCACAAAAGCAACCAAGCTGGCCAGCATCACGCAACACCCCAGCTCCTGGGCTTGTTACGTCTTTATATGTCCTGTGCTGCACTTTGGGGATTCATAAATCTGAGATGATGGAACACAATCCAGGAACATACATTCTTTAAGGGTAGTGCTGCATTGTTCTAATTTTTGAATCCCTAGTGTCTAGACCTATGCTCAGGGTTTGAAATGAATCATTTAAAATGATATACACATGTGGAAATGCGGTATAACCTATGCTCTGCCTATTTTCAGGGTTAGGCATGCCTGGGAATCAGAGATCTGGGGTGGCAAGGTGAGGGTAAGAGGGTGGAAAATAGGGCAGCTAATGGAGGTCTGTTTGTATGAGGAGCATCTGGGGTGAGAACTTAAAAGAAAGAATACCTGTGCATGATGAACTTGACTCATTTATACAGTCTTGGCCATTAGTGTATATATGTGTGTGGGGGTGTGATTATGAGCCGAATGTGGTGCTGGTCCCTCAGATCTGTGCCCAGAGCAGTCTTATGGACCTGTAGCTCAGCTGGGGGGAGAGAGAAAAACCTGCAAACAATTTACATTAATGCTCTCTCTACTTGATATTATGCTTAATGGGAGGGTTCTGGCAGGACTGATTTTCCTATCTCAGTATGCCACACAGCACTTCTCAGTTTTGGCTGTTCCAGAGTATGAGTGATGACGTCAGCTGGGAGACTAGTACCCGGGAGGAGACAGAAGCAGCGGTAGGGTGGCAGTGTGGCCAGAAAAATCTGCATGGTGCTGACTGGATATGCACATGTACTTATAAATGGACCCCGAGACATGCTCATGAGGTTTGGTGGTCTTTGCCAGAGGCCAAGGCGCTCTGCATTATCAGATGAGGACAAGGATGGAAACATTTTATTATTACTGTTAATGTAATGTTGCTTGGACCCACAGTCTGTGGAAGCGTATGTGTGTGTGTGTGTGTGTGTGTGTGTACATTACACCAACTCAAGCACACTCAATTAGGACTCCAGATATCCTTGGAGATTGGAGGCTCTTTCTCAGCTTCTCTGGTGCATATTTGACATATAGCTGGGGCAGCATGTCTGGGTGACTTTCCAGTTGGTTTCCCAGGGGGAAGAAAACAGCTCAGAGTACTTGTTAGTCCAAAGGTTTGAATGCACTAGAGGCAAGATAATTAAGGATCTCCAGGAGAGCACGGAGAAGAGTAATTGAGAGAAGCCAAGTGAAAAATAATGGGGGGGAAGAAAGGGAAATGAAGGGCCATAACTCACAAAGAGTTTGGCTGGTCGTTGTTTAGATGATAGAAGGGCCGGTTTGAAAGCTAGAAAGGATGGGATGAGTTGTAGGCAAAGGAAGTTGCATTTGAACATTTGTCAGGATGTCTAAACTGAGGGATCCATTAAACTGGGGGCACAAAAAGTGAGGCATCTGACTCCTTAGGAATGAACATTCTCCAGGAGGGTGAGCAGAGATTATCAGGCTGAACATCTGGTTAAGAAAACACCTTTCTGGGGGCGCCTGGGTGGCACAGCGGTTAAGCGTCTGCCTTCGGCTCAGGGCGTGATCCCGGCGTTACGGGATCGAGCCCCACATCAGGCTCCTCTGCTGTGAGCCTGCTTCTTCCTCTCCCACTCCCCCTGCTTGTGTTCCCTCTCTCGCTGGCTGTCTGTATCTCTGTCGAATAAATAAATAAAATCTTTAAAAAAAAAAAAAAAGAAAGAAAACACCTTTCTGGTCCCCAGTGCTTCTAATCCTGAGTCAGAATGAGGCTAGCTTTGGAAGACAGAATGATCCCTTGAAGCCAAGACTTCCGTCCTGCTGTGCCAGTGCTATCCAGAGATGGGAGCAGTTAAAGACAGAGGTGGAACGGAGCCAGGAGATTGATATTCTTTGGCCAGACGACGTGGCTGAGGACAGGCAGTCCACAGGGGGTCTCTTTGTTAAGTACTCCACTTCCCTTCTTGTCAGGAGCGGCTTGTAGCTCAGGGGAGTCCAGAAGGTTTCTCCTGCTTGTTCCTTCAACTTGAAGGTGTAGACAGACAGAAAGGAAATGCAATTTACTGGAAACTCAAAACTGCTCCTGGATGAGTGACAGTTCTATATTAGGACAATTCCTTTCTGAAGTTGAATCACTGACATTGAGACTTCCCCATTCAGTCCAAGCCGGGCCTGTGTTAGATAATAAAAATGAATCTAAGAGAAACTGCATGATGACTCCTTGTCATTAGAATAGCTGTCATGTGCTACTCAGCACTGTCTGGATGCCCATGAATAGGATTCCTGCCTGTTACCCTTCCTTTGGCATTACGCCACGGGCATTGTGGCCAGCCATCCTGGTTTGTCGGAGACTGAGGGGTTTCCCCGGTTGTGGGCATTCAGTGCTAAAGCCAAAAGAGGCCTTGGCCAATCGGGACGATTGATCACAGTTGCATGGGAGAGCCATGTTAGCGACGCCCTATGCTGAGCTGGTTTATTTCATGCATCTCCTCTACCACCTCCGACACAGACTCTGTTTGCTTTTGCTTCCATTTTATCAGTGAGCGGAGCCAGGCAAAAAGAGGCTAGCTAACTTGCCCAGCAAAACGTTAATGTCAGTTATCTTTGGATAATGAGATTTCAAGTGAACTTTGCTGTTTTTCTCTGTTCTACATAGTGTTTGAATTTATTAAATGAGAACACATTATGTAATAATAATAATAAACTCAATAAGCCTGTTTTCCTTGTGGAAAAGTAACTAATTTACCAAAGTCATGTATTTAATGAGCTGACTCTGGAACCCTGCTCTAATGGATTCCTAAGCCCCAGCTCTTTACCACCACGCAGGCAGGTCTGGCTTAGAGGAGAGACTCCCTTATATAAGGTCCTTCTTGTTCTTTCGGAAGTTTCCATCCTCACTCCCTACCGACTTAGAACCATCCTATGCTGAATTCTCTATAATGAAGAATGTTGTAAAGAGTTTTCATTGTTTAAATGCTGCTCAGCTGGGCCGAGGCTTCTCTTTTGTGATGAGCAAATCTTTTCAGCTTTGTGATTGCAGATATGAAAATCTTATTCGTAACATATTTAATTAGCACCCTGGGGCAAATACTGATAAAGGTCTTCCGTTTCTCATGAATATGGGAGAGTAAATTGGAAGCCCAGTGGAGGGCTCTTAAATTTCTCTATTTTGTCACTAGGGCCGTCCGTCCCCTGCTGTCTGGAGCATCTGTCCACTTTGCATTGCTGCCTCAGAGAGGAAGTGTGATGAGGAGGGGTCGGCCAACTGACCCCACCGATGGGGGAGAAGGGGGAGGAGGCTTTGAGCCCAGCCAGACTGCGGGCCTCAAAATTATTTAGAAAAGTACATGCTTTTCTGTACAGTCCAGTCTGCCTTGAATGTTCCAAATTAATGGGATTCATGCTCATTCTAAAGCAAATTTCTTTGTTTGCTGTTTCTCTTCTTTAAGCCTGAAACATGTAAGAAAGGACTGTAAGTTTCCTTGAAGTACTTCTTCCATTTTGTCTTGTACTTATTCATGATTTGGTGGAAGACACTTCATATAGTGATGAGGCTTCGGAATCAGACTTCCTGCATTGGAATGACAGCTCGCACCCCCCCCCCCCCCGTTAGCTGTGTGTTGTGGGGTAATTCACTTCACCCCTCCAAGTGTGAATGATTTTATCTATAAATGGATAGCAATCATACCTACCTCATCAGATTGTTGGGGAGAGTAAGTAATATATGTAGACAGCTTGCTGCAGAGTAAATGCTGACACCTGTATCAGGCAGGATTTAACCAGGATGGGCTAAGATCAGGGGCAGGTTTGATCCCACAGGCACGGGCTGAAGAGGGGATGCATGGCTCTCAGGAAGGGAGCATGACAAGCAGGCTGGAAGTTCATGGGTGGGTGGGTGTGTGTGTGTGTGTGTGTGTGTGTGTGTGTGTGTTTAAGATTTTATTTTTTTGAGAGAATGAGCAAGTGAGATAGCACAAACAGGGGGAAGGGCAGAGGGAGAGGGAGAAGCAGGCTCCCCGCTGAGGTGGGAGCCCGACCCAAGGCTTGATCCCAGGACCCTGAGATCATGACCTGTGAGCTGAAGGCAGATGCTTAACCGACTGAGCCACCCAGGCGCCCCTCACAGGTGTGTTCTGAAGCTGTTGTCCTACAGGCAGGATTTCTTCTCTCTCTAGGGCAAGTCTAAGTCCTGCTTTTCGTTCTCCTGACTGAGATAGCCAGGCTCACTCAGGATACTCTCCCTTACTTAGTGTCAACTGATCAGGGACTTTAATCCCACCTGCAAAATCCCTTCGCAGCAGCACCTCTATGAAGTTTTGGTTGAATAACTGAGGACCGTAGCCTGGTCAAGGCGACACATTATGAGGCTGTCACCAAAATGTTAGCTGCTTTTACCTATATTAGTTTTTCAGGCCTGCTGTCACAAATCACCACAAACGTGGGTGGCTTAAAACAACAGGAATATATTCTTTCCCTGTTGTGGAGACAGTATCATTGGGCTGAAATCAAGGTGTCAGGAGGGCCGTGCTCCCTCTAGAGGCTCCTCACCTTTTCCCGCTTTTGGTGACGGCTGGCATTCCTTTGTCTTGTGACAGTATTGGTCCAATCTCTGGCTCCATGGTCACATTTGCTTTTTTTCTCCTCTAAGGGCATCAGATCTCCCTCCGCTTTTCTCTTATAAGAACACTTGTGATTATGTTTAGGGCCCACCCAAATAATACAGGATAATCTCCCCAACTTAAGATACTTTAATTATATCTTCAAAGGAACTGTTTTTCCGTATACGCTAACATCTATTGGTTCCAAGGATTAGGACTTGATATCTTTGTGGATTATTACCCAGTCTATGACACGACACCAACCCCATATTTTTTAGAGGCTCGCTTTGTGCCAGGGACTTGGCCAAACCATGGGGAATACTAAAAGAGAATAGTTACAGTCTGTATTAGAGAAATGGAACCATAAATACATAAAATAAGAAAGCGGCTCATGTGATTATGGATTATGGGTCTGAAAAGTCCCACAACCCGGCATCTGCAAGTTGGAAACCCAGGAAAGCCGGTGTGGTAGTCCCAGTCCAAATGCAAAGGCCCAAGAACTAGGGGGAACTGATGGTGTTAGTTCTGGTTCAGATCTGAGGGCCCGCGAAGACCAGTGTCCCAGCTCAACAGGCAGGCAGAAAGTGAATTCTTCCTTCCTCCACCTTTTTGTTCAATTTGTGCTCCCAGCAGATTGAATGATGCTCACCCACACTGAGAAGGGCGATCAGCTTTTCTGAGTCCACCAATTCAGATGCGACTCTTATCCATATACACCTTTCCGTTCTCAGAAATAATATTTAGCCAAATATCTGGGTATCTGTGGCCCAGTCAAGTTGACACAGAGAATTAACCATCACATCGTCCTGCTTTAAAGAAGCGAGCCAGCTGGTAACAGAGAGTCTTCAGGCATGTGAATGGAGTAGCCATGATACAAAGAGGAGAGTCAGAGTGCCTCAATCCCGGATGGTTATCTGAAATATGTTGCAGGATTTTCGAGGAGGGAAGAGATCACTCTTGATTGTGAAGATCTGAGAGGCTTCATGGAGGAGGGAGCATTTGAATGGGGCCTGAAAGGATACGATTGTCAAGGCAGTCAGTCTCAAACTTGAGCATGAATGAGGATTACTGAAACACAGATCACTGGGCCCCACCTCCAGAGTTTTATATCAGTAGCTCTGGAGTAGGGCCCGAGAATGTGCAGTTTTAGCAAGTTCCCAGGTGATGCTAATGCGGCAGGTCCAGGGACCCTGCTTTGAGAACCACTATTCTAGACGTGTAAAGATGCTGGTGGAAAAGGAGAGTCTTCTTTCCCCCCTCAAATTATTTTTGGTCACAATGTAGATATCATTTCCTGAGAGACACTCCTCCTTTAAGATATGAAGGTATTTTTCATTTTTGCCCTGCTGTTTTCTTTCATATTACTTACTATCACCCTCACAGGTGGTTATTTACCTCTCTTGCTAGAACATAAGATCTGGGGGGTAGAAACTCTGTCTCTTCTGTTCCCAGCACTTAGAACAGTGCTTAGCACATAATAAGTGCTCCATAAATAAATACTTGTTCAGTGAAAGAATGAATGATCTCCCAGGTTCCACAAAGTTGAAAGTTCCTCAACTCCTCTGACTTTGTCTCTACAATACTAAACCAGTTACTTCATCCTGAGAACAATTATTTAAATAGAATTAAATTGGTCAACTTGGCTATTTGAGAGGAGTTTCATTTTTTTCGACAACATATTCTGGTTGACACACATTCTGCAGAACTGAAGATAATTCGGAATTTCCTTAAGCAGTGGAGAAATGCCTATAAAGTAATTAGGATGGTTTAAATTCATTTAATTCTTAATATTTCCATTTTTGAATAAATATTTCATGCATTGCTCTTCTGAGAGTCAAAGAGCCATGAAATCTCAGCAATAATATGTGTATAAAATTTCTTTTTTTCCCTGCAGTAGCACATTTTGAAAGATATCTCAACAGGTTTTGACAAGTAGAACAGGAAAATATTATTTTAATTTCCCTGGGTCAATTATTAGAATTACTGAAAAATATACTTAAATCACACTTTATCAGTGTGATCCACTCTGAGGAGGACGATAGGTGAGAAAGAACTGGACTGGTTTATCATAATTAAGTTTGTGCCCAAAATGCCAAAACAAATCAAATGCATTGGCTACATCTGTCTTGTGGCTGCTGGATACAGTCCTGGAAACGCGGGGTGGGGGGGTCAAAGCTGTGTAAATGTGACTTGCTACTATAAAGCAGGTGGTAAAATCTAAAGAAAATTATCAGCAAAGTGGCATTTTATGAGCTATGCTCCTAAAATTTTCCTTCAGAAACAGATGTCATATAATAAACACTAATGAAAACTTTGTGTGGAAGGACATTTTGAATAATTAGGAATTCATTTTAGTCATGCGGTCTGATGACACTGTAGGGCTCTAACCTAGTTCTCTTCTCTCCCGGCAGAGCTAGAGAGGTAGGAATGGGGGGCAGGTCAGGAGCCAGCACGTTCTAAGTGGAATGGTACAGTGAGTGATGAGCCCATCCTGATTTGCTTGGGACTTTCCCAGTTTTAGCGCTGATGGTCTTGCATTCTGGAAGACCCCTTTGGACTAGGCAAACCTGGACAACTGGTCACCCGAGGAATAGGCTAGCTCCCTTATTTGGTAACGACGCCCAATTACTAGGGGCAATAAACAGGTTGAATGGCCATTTCCCTGCATTGATAAAGAAGTGATTCCTGCATGGGGTGGCTCAATCTCTAATGGGCTTTAGAGGTCAACTGACTGCAATCATCTTATTCCAAAACAAATAAACCCTGACTTAAAGAAGCTAAGTGACAAATTATGTTTCTATGAAATAGTATTTACTTGAGTGATTTCCTATTTTATTTTAACTTTAAAACAAAGATGGGTGAACGCATGCATTTTTCATTCTTTCGGTTGACAGTCTTCATTTTTTAAGATCATCAGTATTTGACAAATAAGTCACCCCTGCCAAAAATGTATAGTTCATTGTTGTTAAAATCTCCTAATCTTGTATCAAGACCTTTTCCCCTTTTTTTTTGGTAAAACAGAGCTATTTTAAGTCTTTGTGTGTGTGTGTGTGTGTGTGTGTGTGTGTGTGTATGAATGAGAGAAATACTGCTTGATAGTTTTTTTTTCTTTCTCCCAGATTTTACCATTTATTAGCCCTGCTATTGATCCTCATTTGAAGCAAAGGTTAAACACCTTTTGTTCAGGAGGACATTTAACCTGTGGCTTGTTTGTCTGTTCTCCCTAGGGGCTGTGGATGATGTCTGGGCACGGAGGAATCTCAAACCAGCCTCACAGCCACAACCACAGTATTGTGTGGGAGGTTTTCTACGGGGGAAGGAGAGGCAGCCAGCACGGAGGGAGGAATGAGGTTCACTTCCTCTTCTTCCTGCTATCCTTGCTAATGGCAAATAAGCAACCAGATTTTTAGCTTAAATCTTGCATCTGTTCCAGAAAGGATGAAACAGTTCCTTGGACAGTCAATGTGCATACGTGAAGGGAGTGTAAACTGCTTACCTGATATTAATCTTCCCCTCACTCTTTGCTTACAGATTCCTAATTTAGTTTGAAGCAGAAATACGAGTAGTTCAAAACACCCCATTTCGAAGCCTCTCTTGCACATTGGCTGGCCCTGCAGTACGGTTCTGACCCAGTGAAGTACAGGCAGAGGAGCCCTTTGCTTTCCTATCACTCCTTCTCCCCACTGAAAAGAGGCTGTAATGCCTGGAGGTGCGGCAGCTGTATTGTGACCAGGAGATAACACACGTGATGAAAAGGCCAAGGAAGTGTCATAGCATTCGTCCTGGCATTGTTAAGCTGCTGAACGAAGACGTGCTTCCAGAATTTTTGTTAAATGCAATGTTGTGGTTAAGCTTGTTAGCAGGTACTGTGGTAAGGTTTTCTGTTTCTTGCAAGTAATTTCTTCCTAACTGACCCAAGATAGCATGATACGGCAGAGAGAATACTATAGCAGGAAGCCAGAAAAGTGTGTTCAAGGCTGCTTTTTCTGCTTTCCCCCCACCCCTTGGAAACTTTTGTTAAGTTATCCCCTTTAAATCAAGTTCTCAGTCCCCTCTTCTTGTGGCGTGGCACACAGTAGGACCTCTATAGATATAGTCAAATTTGGAAATAGTATAAAGAGTTACCTCACTGTTCTAATGCAGATGGAGGAGCTAGATGATCTCTGAGGTCTGGTGTTTTGTTTTTTAAGATTTTATTTATTTATTTGACATCGCAAGCAGGCAGAGCAACAGGCAGAGGGAGAAGCAGGCTCCCTGCTGAGCAGAGAGCCTGACGCAGGACTCAATCCCAGGACCCTGGGATCATGACCCGACCTGACCTGAATCACCCAGGTACTCCTCTGAGGTCTGTTTTAGGTCGAAGAGGTTTAATCCAGTTCCAAGTCATTTCTGAAGAGAATTTGCTATTTCAGAGAATTTGCTATGTATATGTGTTGTACGTGTGTGCATGTGTGATGTTTAGAATTAAAAGGTAAAATGCTTACTTTAAAAAAAAAAGATTTATCTATTTTAGAGAGAGAGAGAAAGCGAAAGCGCGCGTGCGCTCCTGAGCAGGGGGAGATGCAGGGAGAGAGGGCGACAAGCAGACTCCCCGCTGAGCAAGGAGCCTGATGGGGGTCTCAAACCCAGGACCGTGAGATCATGACCTGAGCCGAAATCAAGAGTCAGATGCTTGACTGAATCACCCTGGCACCCGTAACTTTAAAAAAAATGCATATATGTGTATATTAACACATATACAAGCCTATGACAGACAATAGTAATAGTGAGGGTTTTTTTTTTTTTTTTGGTTTAGAACAGAGCTGATTTTCCTGCTGCTGCTTTTTGCCTTTCTCTGGCAAAGATGCTTGTCTTCTCTGGCTGTTCTGGGTTCCGTTACAGCGGTGCTTTTCTATATTCTGCCTTTCGACCCAAGACTTGTGTTAAAATTGATTAACGCTGTGGAATTGCCTGAGCTTCATGGAGATCTAGGATTATTGCCACTTAAGGAAGGAGGGGCTGTGCTGTGTGACCAAGATAGACAAGTCTATAGCAGAATCTGTTCAATTTTTATCTTGTGATTGGATCCTGGTTCCTCAATCCCTGTGCCCCGGGGCACCATGGGGCTGAAATGCAACGAATTAGAATGCCTGGGCTTCATGTGGGATGTCACAGCTGTTGCCTAGACAGAGATGCAGGCAGGGCTTTGTGACTCCTGAGAGGTCATAAAGCATCCATGCCAGGGATGTCCTTGATGTCTTCGAGGACTCCAGGCCTCTGTTCAGTGTAATTGAATCCAGCCAGTGGAAGTTCTAAAGAAGGACAGCCTCTTCCTCTATATTGATGGGCCGTTAAGGAAAGCAAGCTGCCAATCAAGATAATTATCCATGCACTGCCAATAACTGAGTAGAGCTTTGAAGATATATGTCAGTGTAGTTGCTTGTAATAGATGAGAAAAACCCACGTTGATTGCCGTAGTTGCTCATACTGAGAAACAAACCGACACAGGTTGTTTCAGTCTGGTCATCCCTACCAAACCTGCTCATAAACTGTTCCTTCTCTCACCTCGTCCATCCCTGCCTCACCCTTCACTTCCTATCAGGCCCATTTAATAAATTTTTCAGGCGGCATCGGGGCTACCTCTTCCTTTGCTCCCCCCTCATGGGCTCGCTTCAAAGCTTGTTTATCTCTGAGTTCTTCTTTGGAGTTTCAGGTGGGACTTCTTGCAGTTAGTATCTAAAGGCAATGTCACTGGGGGGCTAGGACAGTTACTCTAGAGTCATCTTTGCCCTCTTGATGAGACTCAATGAAAACAGAGGTGTGCAAAGAATCTGTATAATATTCTCTCCCATTATTGTACCTCTAGTTAGGGCCAGCACAAGAGAACTTAGAATTCAGGTCAGTGCAGCTCAGCCTTTTTCTTTTTTTCTCCAGTGATGCATCTTTGTCTAAATGAGTTTAAATGTCAAGTGTGCACACCTTTAAAACTAAGCGATTATCAAGGTATGATCAATGTGTTACAGCACCAAGCTTTATCAGACTTTTCCATTATTTTTAATGTTTTCTTTGTGTTTTAGGTCGTTCTATTACGCATATTTCAAGAATGCTGGGCCTTAGCCTCTGTGAATCAAGTACATTTTATTATCCTAGAAGGCAATATCAACGAGGAGTTAAAAGCACAGGCTTAAAAAAATTATACATGCCCTACTTCAATGCCTGGTTCTGCCGCTTTCTAGTTGTCTGGTTTAGAGGAAGATACATAGTCCATCTGAAACATAATTTTAAAATGGGGAAAATAAGGGCACCTGGCTGGCTTAGTGGGTAGAGCACGAGACTCTTGATCTCAGGGTTGTGAGTTTGAGCCCCAGGTTGGGTGTAGAGATTACTTAAAAAAAAAAAAAAAAATCTTTAAAAAAAGAGCAAAATAGTTGCTATCTCCTGGGATAGTTGCTATAAGTTAAAATAAGATAAGTAGGAATGACAGTTTACACAGGCTTTGACATAGAGTAAGAATTTTATAAATGGTGGGTGTGTTGTGTGTGTATGTGTGTGTATGGGCTCCCTGACACCATAGAATCTGGAAATAAATTGGAGTCTAGGTTACATGATCATACATCTACACAGCCTCATTAGCACTTTACAATTATATTTATTTTTAGTTATCTGAAAGTATGTATATATCTGTGTTTATTTTAATGTCAGTGTGACTGTGTGTATGGGAACATTATTTCTATTGGGCATCTAGTAGGAAGTTGCTAAGTGGGATCAATTTCCAACTTTTCTTTAAGTTGTCCGTTTTCATCTTCTCTAGTCCGTCTTTTACAACAAACTAGTTTCATTTTTTTCAAAGCATCAGTGTGCTCTATGCTCAAACCTTCATTAACTGCATAGACCCTGCAGAGTAAGCCCTGCCTCCACGGCATGGCACACTTCCAGTTTGGCCCCAACTCATGATTCGAGTCTCAACTCCTTCCATCTAGCTGTCTGCACTAGTTCTGTGCCCTGACTTAGCCCTCTGTAGTCCTCAGACACATCTTACTATTTAATATCTCCATGCCTTTGCAGGAACTGTTTCATCCAGCCTCCGTCTTTTTTTTTTATTATTATTTCTTTATTTATATGAGAGAGAGTGTGAGCATGAGTGGGGGGAGGGGCGCAGAGAGAGAGAATCTCAAGCAGACGTCCTGCTGAGAGTGGTGTCCAACAGGCGGCTTGGTCTCATGACCCTGAGATCATGACCTGAGCTGAAACCAAGAGTTAGATGCTCAGCTGACTGAGCCTGTCTCTATCTTGGATTTGGGAAACTTTAATCCTTCTTGAGATGTACCTAAAAATGTCATTCCTTTCCCCTACAACTCACCCCCTCCAGGTTCTTATTTCTGTACCTTTATAATAGTCTCTATTTTGTTGGATTGTAACGATTTGTTACTAGAATTTCTCCTCCTCTAGTTTGAACTTATATATCTCCAACACCTAACACAGATCCAGGAACATGTAAGGATTCCAGAACATACTTCTGCTGAATGTTGGAATGAGTGTGTGTAAGCATAAAACACTGAACATGATGTTTACATTAAAATAAAAACAAGCAACAATTTTTTTTTTGTATTTAACAGATAATAAATAGGCATAATTCACTTTTACCATATTATTAAATAAATATTTTTACATTTACTTTAAAATGTATCTTGTAGACCTTGGTAGTAGTGTCAGTAGGACTTGATGCAAGATGAAATATCTAGGCTGCCTGATACGGTCCCCATTAGTCACATGTGGCTGAAGCACTTGGAGTGGCCATAGTGGTTGAGGAACTGAATTGTTAATCTTATTTAGTCGTATGTGGTTAATGCATGTCGTATGGGACAGTGAAGGTTTGTAGTATTTAGTGAAAAATTCTCAGAGTTCAAGTATAGGTTCAAGGGTTATTTTAAGGAGTCCGAGATTCAGAAGTAAATTGATATCAACCTGAGGCACCTGAAAGACAAAACGATATTCATTTGAGTTTACTAATTAATCATTTTTATTTATGTGAAATGTTAACTCACTTTTAGAAATTAATCTCTTATGCTAAGCTTCATTAAATACGATATAATAGGGACCAAATTAGGGAAGCAATATTTGCTTTCATTCCAGTAGAATTAACCTCTTTTTCTCCCTCAGGATTGGTTAAAAAATCTTTGGCTTCTAAGCTCATGCTAATAGGTAATTACTTTTAGTTCTACAGATAGCAACAGCAAACAGGTAAATTCTAGTACCTGAAGGGTACTGTCTAATACTACGGAACTCCAAGGTGCAATTTATTAAAGCTTGGACTCAGTGTAATCTTTTATTCCATTGGGATACCATTTGAGCCCGTGAAGCAATAATTTCCTAAATTGCACCCTTGTGGCCTAAATGTTAATTCAACTTCCAGAGACTTCTAGTCAAGAAATAGGTTTTACACTATGAAATCTGGGTCTGCTAATTTTATTTCCTTTAAACCTCTAGATTAAGAAATCACAGCTTTCAAAATGAAACCACAGATTAATAGATGGAGGAGGAGTCAACCTTGAATCAAAGGACTGAATTGCATACTTGTAAAATTTTTTCAGATGCTAAGAATTGTTTGACTCAGTTTCTAGGAACCTTGAAGCAAAGTTTTGTGGTTAATTTTGGCATTACCTATCTCAGGAGGCTAGTTATATCTACTTCTTTACTCATTTTAATTTCATTGGTCTCCTTTTTTATTGCCTTGTTTTACAATTTGCTTGGTTTTGTAAGCTATATCTGTTAGTGGCAAATTTCCCCTCTCCACACTCAGACGTGCTTAGAAAATGCATTTCTTTTCTGACTTTATTGACTAATAATATCCCATATGAGCCCCACATTTTGGGTGGGATAAAGGCAATTTATTTAGTCTAATCCAGAAAATTTAATAGTCTCTTTACATAAAGGTAGATTTGAGGTTTCCTTTACTTTTTTTTTTTTTTTTTTAAGTTTTAGCTATGGTCCAGTGTAGACTATCCACTGGGCTTTGGCCAGTGGAAGGACTCTGTTCATCCTGTTGTGTTTCTCAGCCAGATCTCAGGGCCACTAGGAAGTGTCTTTGGCTTTGGGATGGTAAGCATTGACCTTTGTCAGGGGTCAGGACAGGACTGATCTGGAAATATGGGACTTTTCTCCTTTTCCATTCTTCTGTTAACTTCTTTGACTCTCTCTCCCCACCACAACATGCAGATTTTGCTTGTGAATTTTAGGGAACAGACAGCAGCTTTACCAAGATAAATGAACTTTGTTAATGAAGGAAAATAAAACGAAGCCCCTACTGTGTTGGTATCAGCCTCAGCTTGGGTTGAGGAGAAGGAAGCTTGACAAATTATTGCAGATCTGAAGCCCAACAAGAGAAAATGATCATTAAAGAAAGCTTTTATCTGAGATGCTTTACTCCTGGGAATTAGACTGGCATGAAATCAGAACAGGTAGCCTCAGTAATGCCCAAATTTGTGAATGCCACTAAAGCATATACTTCTCATGTTATTCTCACCTGTTAAGTGGGAGTACCTGACAGAATCATTTCTGCTGCTGAATGAGATCGTGTTGTGTAGAAAAATCACATCACATCCGCATGTGTGATTCAAACGTGTGCCTCGGCAGCACCACAGATCACTGCGTAGTATTCGTGAGTACAGGGATTGCAGTGATGCTTGTTAAATCCACGAATGCCAAGAATTGGATGCATTTAAAGGACTTTGTATCATATCCTTTTTTTTTTTTTTTTTTTTTTTTTTTTTTTTTTTAGTACTAGTTTTGGGTGTCCGACATAGTGATCTGGCATTCGTGCATTCTGAAATGATCACCACGGTGGGCCTCGTTACCATCTGTCACCACACAAAGTTACTATAGTGTTATTGACTATATCCTTTTATGCTGTATTTTACCTCCCCATGACTTATCTATTTTATAACTGGAAGTTTGTGCCTCTTCATCCTTTTCATCTATTTTGCTCATCCCCACACCCTATCCCCGCGGCAGCCACTGGTTCTCTATATTTAAGTCTTTTTCCTGCAGTATATTCTTTTGTAAAGCAAGCAGTTCTATCATTTAATAGGCAGTTCCTGGACTGTTTTTGTTTGTGGGTTTAGGTAAGCTACTGCATTTCAGTTTTCCTAGAAATTGAGGCCTGTCTTCATTTTGCCTTTCGCAGGTGCAGTGAGTATGGATCGGCTGTATTCTGCAGGGTTTGAGGAACCACTGGTGTTTTCAGAGAAACCTTGCTCTTACCAGGTTTGTTTCACTAGGAGAGCAAACTCAGTTTAGCATATCTTTGTTGGTTTGGCAATAGATGAAAAAAGTGATTGTGGGAAATGGTCTATCAGATTGGTGCTGGTCTGATGTGTCCTCCCAGCTAGCTTTGCTAAGCAATAATGAGCAGGGTGCAAAAAGAAAGTTATCCTGAGGTGCAGTGTATGGTTACTTTAGAATAATATCATCATCTGCATTCAGTCTCGGGCAAATCAAACCCTAGAGCAAAAATTTATCTGATTTTCTGAACAGCCCTCCTACGCTTTTCCATGTGTCCTCTTCTCTGTGATTAACTGTAGAGTCTGTTCTGCCCGTCTTCAGGTCATTTCCTGAATTAGTTACAGTGATGTGTCTGTTATCTTGACGCACCCACGGGACAGGGTGAGCTCAGCATCCTAGTGCTCTGCCATCTTTTCAGAACTCAGCCCATTCCCTTTTGTTTCAGGGGGGCTTATTTTGTTTATTTGTCTTTCTTTTATATGATAGGGGCAGTGCAGAGACATTTCTTTCTTTCATTTTAAAAATTATTATTTTTCAATTGAAGTATCATTGACAGACAATGTTAATTAGTTTCAGACATAGAGTGATTTCATGACTCTATTTGCAGAGAACATTCCTAAATGGCTTTGTGTTGTGTGATGCATCACAAATTCATCGAGCAGCAACTGGCTTTCAGGCATAGTTCTAAGCACTAGAAATTTTAAGATGAAAAAACACAGTCCCTTACTTCAGGGTGCTCGTGGTGTACTCTGAAAGTGAGCCTGATCCATAATAGGCGGTCAGTAAGTGTTTGTTGAGGAAGAGAAGAAAAAGAGGCAAGAAAGCCATCTATCATCACTGACTTTTTAGAATATGGTCTCTTGGGTTAGACTGAATGGCTTTAAATCTGGCTCTCACACTAGCTGTTTACTGAACTTTGTCTCTGTTTTCTCATTATAAAATAGAATATTAGATTTGAATGACATAGTGTATAAAAGTGCTGTATCCCTTGTCTGGCACGTAGGCTCTCCATAAATAGATGACAATGATTTATTGGGTGGAGGCATGTGCAGAATGCTATGGGAACACAGAAGAGGGTCATTCTACTCAGACCAGTTCATGGGAGGGTGGGAGGGACGGGCCATTTAAGGGTGTGTGAAGGGCCGTCCTCTGGACAGCCTGAGCTACACTGGACTTATAGGGAAATGCGTAATAGTGATTGAATAAAAACAGATTTGACCTTTAAGAACTGGAAGATGGTACAAGTGTTCTTAAGCTCCGTTAGAGATGTCATCGGTAATGTGACATTATTCTAAGAATTTCAGGGCAAGTATTACTTTCTGTGACAATAATTGATTGAAATAGTTTACCATGTGCTAGCTCTGGGCTCAGTGTTTTTGGAAGGCATGTCTGATATCTGTAAGTAAGAAGGATAAACAACTAAAAAACCCATTGAGCAATGTATCAATTTTTCATCAGCACCTGTACTTCTAACATGGTATTAAATGCAGAGTCTGTTTGCCTCTATCTATACTGACCTCGGTTTATTGGGGAACAAATACCCTCAGCAGTCAAATGTTAGAGGGCCAGATGGAGGGAATTCTATTTTCTGTAATCACATGTGGAGTTCTGCTGTGGATTTTACTTTTAGACACTGGGATAGAAATTGTTATTTCTACGTCTTTCTGGGCAGAATACTCACATTTCTTGATATCTCATTTGCCAGCTACCAAACAAAGTAGGTTTTTTTTTAAAGAATAAATACTTTTATAGTTTTATCTCATAGGTTTTGGTAGTCAAATATGGGTAATTATTATTTTAGCCCAAGCACAGAGTGCTATCTAGCCACATTAGTATATGTCCTACTAGAATTGATACTCAAACTCTTTAACTCAGTGTAGTTTGATTTTGTTTTTATAATATAATATATGCATACATACATCAATATTTGTAATATATGTAGGTATACATATAATCAGAGAAAAATTACCCAAAGGTGTTAACAGTAGATCACCCAAGAGCTGTGGCTAGGTAGATGGGCTTTCATTTTCATGATTTATATGCTTTTTAATTAATCAGAGCAGTCAAGGTAGGCTATCTACTGTAACAAATAGACTGAATAGAGTTGGTGGCTCAAAGAACATAGAAGTTTGGTTTTCCTTTGTGTAACCATCTAAGGCAGCTCTTAGACACCGGGAAGGATAGAAGGGAGCTTTACTTTGCACAGTCATTCAGCTGTCTATTTAACATGAAGCTTACAAGGTTTCCTGGTTCTGATATTCTATCCAATCCTCTGAACATTGACAGCTGAGTGGCAGAAGTGAAATAAATATAGAAGATTATTCATTGGAGGTATGGTGCTGGTATACGTGTGTGATGAGCTAGGCCTGGAACATGGCACTTCTGCTCAGAATTTGCTAGAACTCAGTCCTATGACCACATGTAATTGGAAGGAAGGCTGGGAAAGAGAATCTATCTGTGTTCGCAGATGGAGGAGGAGAACGAAGATTTTGGTGAATAGCTGGAAGTTCCTCCCATAGTCAGGCTCTCTGGTCACCAGATATCCAGGTTCTCCCTTCTATTTACATAGAGAACACACTAATGCTTTTCCTTAAGGGAGATGATTCTGAGTTTCATCTAAATGCTGTAGAAGATTCAAAGGCAAGGGTCCCAGGGTGATGCACCTGGTTCATATTCAGATATGGTTCCTAATGGTCTGGTGGCTTGTGTGTTAGGAAGACAAGTCCTCTTCTCCTTCTTTCAGTAACACACAGACACACACACACACACCATACAATAATGGGGCTGGGACCAGATAACTACAGTAATGACTCCCATTTAAGAAGGAGAAGAATGGGAGTCAGATAGCAATCATTGGTTCAAGGCAGCAATGAAACCTGCTGCGTAAGCATTGTGAAGGCCGCATTTCCAGCAGCAGCGGAAGTTCCTTAAATAAATCCTGATTCTGCCATGTTGGAGGAACTCCCTTGTCTACTGATTGACCCCCAGCCCCTGCCCTGAGTGCATCTTCCTTGTTCATTATCCTCCACGGCCATATGTGAAGTGAGCACAAAGGACGGGCCTTCCTCAGGGGCAGCACAGCATTCTCAGCTGGCTTTCTGCCTGTGCCAAGATGGAGTGTGAGAGTTCTTTTAAGGCTTGAATAGTCAGAAGCTTGCTGTTGTTGTTGTTGTTGTTTAGGGATAGGTTTCTGTGGTGCCATCATTTCCTCAAATAGTTATCTGGCTTCTGATCTATTTGCTTCTGGTCATTTCCATAGGAGAGAATGTCATCCCCAGAATTCTTTCCTGAGCCAAAATACACAAGGCTTATCTGTTTCTTCACTTCCCTAACCCAGCACTTCTCTCCCTCAACTTAATGGTGGCTCTCTGGCAGCCATTTGAAACTAAAAGCTTAGGTGGATAGGAAACAGCCTTAATATGATTTTCCACACTGCTAAATACCTCTGTTTAACTAATACGGACCCTTTAAGGCCTGTTATTAGTCTTATTTCCTATTGCTTGTGGTTTGGAAGCAGTTCTGCAAAGTCTGATTTTCTAGGTTTTCTTCATTCTCTTTGATTTCTGCTTGCAAATCAACCACTTCTTTCTTGAGCTCATCTCTTTCTTGTAAATCCTTTCTAAATACAGCAAATAATAGGCTCTGAAGTCAGTCTGCCTGGGCTGGACTCTTGGCAAGAGGGGATACTTTGGACAGGGATGCCATTATGGAGTTCATTGTATTATACTTGGCATGTTGCTGTATGTCTGGCTCCTAACGGGAGGGGGACTTTTTCAATAATCTATTCATCAAATATTGAACACCATTTGTGTGCTAAGAGTGGTCTAGGCATGGGGAGATACAGCAATGAGCAAAATAGACAGAAGTTCCTGTCCCCACAGAGCTTGCATTCTAGGGGGGATCACAGATAATAAACAAAAGAAATAAGCAAATATATAGTATTTAGGTGGTGATTAAAACAACAAAGAAAAAGAAAGCACGGGAAGAGGGTAGGATCAGAGGAGGATGGAGGTAAAGGCCTCAGTAAGTAGAGAGGAGGAAGTAAGAGAGGATGCCATGCCAATATCAGGCAGAACAGCATTCAAGGAAAAGGGAACAGTTAGTGCAAAGACTCTGAGGGGGATGTTCTTGGTGTGTTCTGAAAATCGCAGAAGCCAGTGTGTCTGACACAGAATGAGAACTAGGTAAAGGAGTAAAGGAGTAAAGGACAAGGTCAGAGATCATGGTAGGGGCCATATGATGTGCAAATGTTGACTTTTACCCTGGGCGAGATGGGGAGTCATTGGAACATATTGAGATGATGGCTGCTGGGTTGAGTATTGAATGAAGGGACTGAGGGCAGACTTGGAGTGACCTGTCAGGAGGCTATAGGCAAAGCTTGATCAACGTGGCATGAAGGAGGTAGTGAGAAATGGTTGAATTCTGGTTATATTTTGAAGGTAGAGTCAGTGATTACTTTCTAATGGAGTAGATGTATAGTTTGAGAGAAGGAGAGGCAGGGTGAGGGACTGGTAGTTTCTGAAAAGATACAACCGGCATAAACTGATAATGGGGAATACAGTGGCTAGTGTGGTTTTTAGGGAGAGGATGAGGAACTCGTTTAGCACTGTGTTGAGTCTGAGCCTGTTAAATTTGAGTGTGTTAGATATTTGGGGGAGAATAAGAAGAAGTTGGATATTGGATAAGTAAGCTTGGATTTCAGAGTCAAGTATGTGCTGGAGATGTAAATTTGGATAGGTAGCTACGTCAGGAAATCTGGGTAGATGCGCAGTTGCAGAGTGCATGAGCTTAGGCTCTGAACCAGTCTGCGTGGGCTTGACTTTTGGCAAATAATCTAACATCTTACATAGATAAGGGGCTGGTTCTAGGGAGTGCTAAAAATGTTAGTTATTATTATTGTTATTCCTGTTTTATTATGAATTGCTTTTTGTTGGTATAGTTGTTGATGGCTTTCCTATATTGTTTCACTCAGTTGTCATAAGAAACATGTAAGGTAGATATTATTATTTTCCTTAACAGAAATGAGGAAGGCAAGGCACACAGAGGATAAATCACTTGCCCAAGGAGACCCAGGCCTGTTTGACCCCAAATATTGGGCAGTTAATCATTTTTTTATAAATAGTAAATTCTAGTCTCATCTGTAGGTCAAGATAGGAGATTAGAATCATTAGTTCATATAAATAGCCAAGCTAGAAATTCAGTGACTTTAAACTCAATCCTGTGAACAAAGCAGCAGGACAATTTGAAATATCAATGTGACATTTTGTTCCACAGTAAATTAATAAGATGTGACTGAAGGCCTTTCTTGTCATGGCTGTAACAATCAGAAGCCATACTTCTTTCCCCTCTAATGTCAGGCTATGACAATAGACAATCAGTAGGGACATCCTTCAGATATCAGCTAAGTCTCTTTCATACACAAAGGTGACATATTGGTTTTATCCAAATTTATTCATTTCTGTTGGAGGAAGTGTGGCTTTAAACACTATTGTGGGATGTCATGAGCCATGTAAAAACAGAGTTGGTTTCCTAGGATTAATTTGGTATTGATAGAAAACACTTTAATTCTCTCTACTCTTCTTGTTGCTAAGAGGTCAGCCAGGTGTTTTGAGTGCCTTTGAGGCATGGGCCAAAAGCTGTGATGTCTCAGGAAGTAATTAAGCAATCTGATAAAAATCTATTGGGTCACCTGGTGATTACTCCACATATTTTGGAATCCTTTCATTTTGGCCATTTCTTTAGTAAAGATTCTTGGTTTGCCAGTCTTGACCACGGCTTTGGGCACCTTCTCCATATGATCTCTGTGCCACTTCCTGAATCCCCTCTAGATCATCCTGAGAACTGTGTCCCATGGATAATGGTCAGTTACCTACTTGCTATATTCCGGAACTTATCTAGTAACTGGTACTTTAATAACTAATACTCCATTTTCCCAAGTTGGCTAAGGAGGGAGAACCTCCCTATGGATGAGACTGGTTAGTCTTGTTGCCATAACTCATATTAAGGGAAATGAGAGGGCTCTCAGCTGAGATTACAGATTTCTAAGCCTGGCAAGTACCCCTAGGATTTAACAGTATGGAGCCTTCTGTACTCAAGCTGAAGGTTTAATATTTTCTTTTCTTGGGAGATGAGATTGAGGGGGACATCTTTAATCCAGGTATGTGTGTGGAGTCAGGTCTTCGAGCACATGGACATTTGAAAGACCAGATCTCAGGTCACCTGGGTGTCTCAGTCAGTTAAGCATCCCAATTCTTGATCTCAGCTCAGGTCATGATCTCAGGGTCGTGAGTTCAAGCCCCATATAGGGCTCTACTCTGGGTGTGGAGCCTACTTAAAAAAAGAAAGAAAGAAAGGAAGAAAGACTAGATCTCACTTAAACATGACATGGAAAATACTCACTGTTCAGGTCAGAAACCTAGACCTCACCCATCTGTATTTCTTTGTTTGCCTCATCACCCACATTCGAACTACCAGCCATTCTTGCTAGGTCTACCTCCAGCATCTATCCATTATCTGTTTACTTTTCACCATCTCCCCTCCTGCCACCCTGGTCTATGTCTCCAGATCTTGCAACCTGCAGTCTTGTGATAGCCTCCAAAGAGGTATACGTAGTTCTTCTCTTGTGCTCCCACAGGTCATTCTTTACAGAGTAGTTAAATAAATTTGTAAATCATAAACCAGGTCATTTGACTCCTCTGCTCTGAAAACACTGGCTTCTCACAAGGCCCCGTATGGCCTGGTCCCAGGTCTATCTAACTGACCTCACCTAGTACCACTCCCTCCTTGGTCGCCATATTGAGCCACAGGACTTTGTTCTGCTTACTGAACAGAACAAGTTTGGTGTAACCTCAGGGCCTTTGTACTTGTTGTTTTGTCTATCAAGGAAGTTTTTTGCGATGATCTTCCTAGGCAGGCTCCTTTTAGTAAAAATCTTTGTTGAAAGATTATTTCCTCAGGGAGTCCTATTTACTCCACCTAAAGTAGTTCTCTCCTGTCCTTCCATTATGTGTGTTCATACAACAAATATTTATTGAAAGTCTCCTATATTTCAAGTGCTGTCTGAGACACTGGCAATAGAGTACTGAACAACACCAATAGAAGTTCCTGCTTTCATGTGTCTTACAGTCAGATGTCCCACCTGGCTACTTGATTTTCTTCATTGCACTTACATCTGTCTGGATTATTTATCGGTTTTCTTGTTTTAGTCTTTCTACCTCAATCCTAGAAATATAGGGAAGAGTAAATTGTTTTTGTCCTTCCAGGATCCCTGAGGTGATCAATCTCAGGAAGGCTAAAATTAGAAAGATTTGGAGACATCAGGGATCGAAGTCGGCACAGTTGGCTGACCTCCCTTGCTGTGGACATTTTTGAACACAGAGTTCAAGAGTGGTACTTGTCAAAGACAGTTCACAGATGGCATCATTAATGCACATTGGAAACAGTAGTGCCTGTATCCCATCATCTGGTGGCGGTAAGTTTTGCTTCATTGCCTAGAAACTGTAGACACCGTCTTTGTCTAGATTTTGGTTTGCATGTAAGAATGACAGAGTCATTCAGAGTTTACTAAAACGCAGTTTGCAGTCATTGAGATTCCTCAGGAATTCAAAATCACTTAGTAATTCAGGAATTATGCTCTAGAGATTTTGATTATTAGAGTTAAGCTGGGACTGCATTTTTAAAAAAGCATTCCAGATGCTGCATTTTGTAAAATACTTTGTAGAGTGTAGTCTGATGCTATAGGCCCTGATTTTGGCCTTTAGGGTCTGGGGTGCCAGAGAATCTGCAACTGCAGGATCTTCTGAATTTAGGTGACTCTATATCCAGGTTTTGGATAGTCCTGGTATTATATACCTGTTTTCCTGTCTCATTATTCATAGTGACACCTTTCACTGTCAAAAGTGTCCCAATTTGGGTGATGTATTATACGGTGACTCTATATGGATGGTATCTCACCCAAGAAACTGCTATACACAGCTTCCTCGTTAGGGATAAAAAGATAGTCTTATATGAAAGGGATGGAGTGGGAATCTACCTCCTGGCCCAGAGCTTCTGCTATGGAAATTTTTAATCATACCTGAAGTATAATAAAGTCATCCCTCAGATTTTAGGAGTTCTTTTTTCTCTTTCCTCCTCATTACCAGTCCTCTGACAGACTTGACATGGAAATGCATTTCTTTGTCTAGACCTGTGCTGTCCAGTATTGCCGACAATGGTAACATGTGGCTATTTACATTTTAATTCAAATTAATAAAAATCAAATCAAATAAAAAATTCAGTTTTATTGGTCTCACTAGTCACAAATCAATGGCTAGTGGCTGCTATGTTGGCCCATGAATTATAGAACGTTCCATCCTTGTAAAAAGTTTCTATTAGACCGTGCTGGTCTAGGTTGTGTTTCCGTAGTTTTTGCCCACCTAGACCCGTGTCCAGCACTTTTCCAAGTTATGACTTGAGAACAGTCAGAAAATTAAAAATGATGTTGTTGGAAATTGTTTTAGAGATTGTCTAACCCAATCTCTTCATATAATTGATGTGTGAACAGGTTCAGGGAGATTAGGTGACTGGCCAAGATTACTTGGCTAGGTCTTAGACAAAGTTAGCTGGACTGGGTATTCAAACCAGTTACGTAATCTTAACTAATTGCTACCTGTCAAATTGTCCATCTGCGAAATGGGAACCATTACAATAGCCCTTCCTCAGAGTGACAATGAAGTAACCTTGCAGCATATGTAGATGCCAGCTGCAGAGCAAGTACTGTCTTGTGTCATTAAATCATACACTGGCTTTGCCAAGACACTATGAACTATTTAGTGTAATTCACCATGAATATGATAGGGAAATTGATTCAAAAACAAGCTAAATTAAAATAGCTGTCAGTATGATTAGGTCCAAAGATGAATTATGCACACATTCTATTTTGCTGTCAAAATAGGTTCTCCTAATGAGATGTTTCCCACTTCAGATGGTCTTGTAAAATGGTTAGTGCTTTGGAGGCTTTGAAGAGCCCTTAAGTGGTGCTGTTTGTAGCACTTCATACTTATTTGACATCTTCAAAGGAAACCGTTAACCCTGTCCCACTCTGTCCATTTGGCCTGGTTAGACTAACACCCTGGCCCTCTTCAAAACAAAGAGCATCTAGTTCAACACTGCTTCCCTTTGTGGAATAGCCTCTCCGCGCAGTGGTAGCTTCACGGCTCTGGGAGAGTGCTCTGACAAATGCGTGTAGTGCCCGAAAGAAGATGCACAGAGCCCTTGTTTGACATGGGGAGGACTTCTTCAGTGGAATGCATGAAGAGGGGTGCTGGAGCAAATGTGTATGGGGAGGGAAGAAAAATGAGTGGGTTCCGGATATGAACTCTAAGCTCTCTCATTATTTAGTCAACAAATGTAGATGGGTATTTTGGGAGACTTGTGAGCATAATTTTTAAAATCTGAAATGTGACAGAACTATCATGGGATAGCCCCCAAAGCATAGCATTTCAAGTCAGAAGTCTTTAGTAAGAGTCTCTGGTGACAAATGTGTATGATGGGCAAGTCATTCTTCCTCTCTCAGCCTCAGTCTCTTATCTGGGGAAGAATATTCCTGCTCTTCCTTTGCATAGGATTATTGGAAGGATTTGGTGAGAAATGCATGTGAAAATACCTGTTGATTGCAATGCCATATGTAGAAACAAGTGGAATTTTTTCTGATTATTATTACTATTAATATTAATAGTTGAGACATGGGTGGAACTAGAGTATTATGCTAAACAAAATAAGTCAATCAGAGAAAGACAATTATCATATGATTTCACTCATAATATGGATCATAGGGGAAGGGAAGGAAAAATAAAATAAGATGGAATCAGAGAGGGAGACAAACCATAAGAGACTCTTAACTATAGGAAACAAACCAAAGGTTGCTGAAGGGGAGGTGGGTGGGAGGTTGGGGTAACTGGGTGATGGGCATTAAGGAGGGCACGTGATGTAATGATCACTGTAATAAGACTGATCAATCACTGAACTCTACCTCTGAAACTAATACACTATGTTAATTAATTGAATTTAAAGAAAATAAAATTTAAAAAAACCAAATACATCTAATAAAGTATAAAATCATGGACTAGAAAAAAATGTTAATAGTTGAATATACCTTCATTATTTACATCTCAGGTGCCTAGAACCACACTTGAATTTCTTGAGGTTGTAGCATAACCTATTAGAACTAAGCAAGAAAAATGAAATGTCTTAGTATGTTGAGAACCTTGATATCTAGACCTTCTTTATCTTTTTTCTTCTTTTGGTCCTAAATATGGCTTAATTTTTGCACCCTCACGAGGGAAGCAATGATTTAATGCCTCTGAAAAATAAGGCATTACTTATTTTAAGACACTCAAACATGATTGGCTAGGGAATCTGGGAGCTCCTTGGATTGTCAGATGAGAGCTCAGGATTTCTTCATTGGAAAATGACCCAAGTGAAAGCTCACTTTAAATAAGAGCCGGCCTTTCAAAAAAGGCTATAGACATAGGGGTGATTTTTGATAAATTACGTAGGCAAACGCAGGGATCACTCTGTGGGTATAAGAAGCACTTTATTTTTCTAACTTTTTTGAAAGTCCTGGCTTGCCTTTCGCCCTGAGATTTCATAGGGTATTCCACAGTGTAATGGTCTCCAGAATCATGTTGTATGATTGCCCTGCTGGGATCTTGCATGGGGTGAGGTGGCCAGTGGAAACTGAAATCCAAGCTCTTCTCCTGTAGCGCTATGTTCACCTAGAGGGGGATGGCCTTTTTAATTTTACACAAAGGCATCTTATGGCACAGTGGAGCCAGTGGAAGGTCAAATCCTTAACAAAGGAGGAAATGATATAAATTCACTTTTATCAGCCAGAAGTGGGTAAATCACGAAGGCAGGCATAGAAAAGGAATGTAAAAGACCATATTGGGTTAAATATGGAGGTCTGAACACATGTGTTCATACCTACTTTCTCCTTAAACTCCACTTAGAAAATACCTACATCAAAACTATAAATATTATGTAATATAAATATAAATGTAAGTATAGATGTAGATATATTTTCACTCATGTATTGTGTACCTGCTATGCACTGAGCAGCGTACTTGCTTACAGAACCATGTAAGATAATTATTTTTGTGCCTTTATATAGGTGAGGAAACTGAGGCTCAGAGAGATGAAATGAATAGTCTCTGGTTAAATAACAGGGAGGCGGGATTCTCACCTAGTTGTTTGCTTCCAGAGCCCCCCCCAACTCTATCTACTGTATTATTCTGCTTTCTTTGTACAGTTTACAAAATGCATTTGGTTTTATTTTCTTATGTGATACTCCCCACATCCTGTTAGGTAGACTGGCAAGTATCAATATCCCTAGCGCTTAGACAGATCCTCTGAATGATGCAGTGACTTGCCCAAGGTCAAACAGCTTGGGTGAATGTCTGAGTCTTATGTATACACTTACCCTGCTACTGAAACTGTCAAACACCAAAATAGATGGGAGGTATTGCTGAAAGCTACCAGCATTCTGCCAAAAAAAAAAAAAAAAAAAAAAAAAAAAAAAAAAGCATGATTCCGCATGCAGCAGAGACTCCTGTCCAGCCAGCACTCCTTGCGTGATGAAATACACCATGAAATTTGTCCCGTAGGTTTTGAGGCAGTCTCAGTAGTCTTGTACTGCTGTGTCACAGAATGGCATTTCATGTGGCTTTCTGAAAAACCAGATGAGGGCAAAGGGCAAAAAGCATCTGATGGGGATAAAGAGACCGGAGATTTAAAACACATGCTGAGGTCCCTGAAAAATGCTGGGGTTAGGAATTTCAGGGTGCAGAAGGAATGTCAGAATCGTGGCACAAAATCTCTCAGCTGGCCTGTTGAGAGAAAGTTACTTCTACCCAGCTGTGTAAACAGCCATATGGGAAATGTCAGAAAAAATGAAATTCTTTTTTGGAGGGGGGCCATTAAAAAAGATAATAGTAATAACAAAATTAGAAATGCATTAGCGTTGTTGTACAAGGTCTGTCACAGCATCCCTCCTTGGCACCAGAGCAATCTCTTATGCACATGGGGGTAGAGCATTTGACAGGTTTATGATCTTCCCCATAAAACAGTTATTGCCTCTTGATTCCTGTACCATTTATCACCCAGTTCATAAATTGATCGACAAATCCTGTAATATCAAATGTCGGTTCTGATCAGCCCTTCGGTCTTTTTAATATTTATACGATTTTCTTTGCTAGAGCTCAGTGCAGCTTTTTCCGGGTGTTGGGGGCTGGAGGGGTGTGGGGTGAGGTGGCTCAGAAAAACCTGTGACGATGGACTGGCAGATATAGAGGCCACTGAGCAAAACAACTGGGTTATACCTGACAGATGCACGTAACAAAAGTAACACTGTTACTGTTTTGGTTCTGACAGCTTCCCTGGAGAAGATACTGAGTGCTATCTGAGCGCCATGCCAAAAGTGTTTCCGTGGTGATGTGTGGATTGAGTGGACTTTGAACTTGTGCTCATTAAGGGCAAAAAAGAAGTTTATAAAAGCTCTTAGCTTGTGTCGACTTCAGGGTAACCAGATTGCCATGTACTTCACATCACGACGCACAAAACCATACAAGGCGTGTGTTAAGAGTCAGGCCAGGGGAAGCTCTCAGGGACATTTGATTTAAAATCGTTTGAAGCCAAAGATTTGAAATTATGTTGCAGATGTTGGTTTTCTGTACCGTGCGTGTGTTCTGTCATTCATTCATTCATTCATCCTTTCATACAGAAACTTTTCCGATACATTTGTAATTCGAGGGAGCCCATAGTATTAGTATTAGTTTGTTGCGACAAATAAACGTCACTTGACAGGCACACACCAGTATGCAATAGTCAGTATCCTCCCTGCTCAGAGTAACAGAAAGTACAGTCTTTCCTCTGACAATGTTCTCGTGACGGATACCAGAAGCCTGGGGTGTTAAGTGGTTACAGATGGTGAGCCTTGGCTCTGTCCTTCTCTTCAAAGGCCTGCTCTTCACTGGTACTTCATGAAAGGCTGTCTCCCGCGTGGTCCGGTGCATAAGGATTGAGTGGAAGCTGACTTGTGACATAGCGGAGAAGGAGTTTAGGGGGGGAAAACGGTCCTGAATATCGCTTAGATATAGGTGCCCCATGCCAAACTGACTCAGCGCAACAGTAGTTTCTCCAGCCAGGTTTTTTAATTAGCTCAGCACATTGCCTGAGGGCTCTAAGTGCATATGTTGCTAGACTACACGGTTTGGGATTAGCCTTTTGGCAAATCCAGAAGCAATGTCATCCCTCATACTTATAGTGATTTTTATCTAAGGAATCTCTTTAGAGCTTTCCTGCCAATAGGCCTTGCTCTTGATCGGGGACACCCTATAACTTCCCCCAAATATTTTGATGTTTCAAAACATTGAACCTTGAATAGAATTCAAGGCTGTTTTTTGCCCTTACGCAAATTTCACACCCCTCTCTCCTTTAAAGTATTTAAATACTTTAAATTTCTTTCAGTTTGGATGGGGGAAGGGTAAAAGCTCTATCTATCAGCAGACCTAGAGTCTGTTCTCAAAATAAAGGACAGAGGATAGTAAAATAAATCCTGCTTCACACATAGGCACCTGTCTATGTCTGTTGTGTGCTAGACATTCTATGAGGGCTCAGGGGTTTAAATTAAATAAAGTTTTATTGGAACACAGCCACACCCATTCATTTACTATTACTTATGGCTGCCTTTGCCCTACAGTGACAGTGTGGAGTAGTTGAGACAGAGGCCATCTGTTCTACAAAGCCTAAAATATTTACCGTTTGGCCCTTTACAGAAAAAACAAAAAACAAAAAAACAAAAAACTTACGGACCCTTGAGTAAAGATTGGGCATTCAGAAAGAAAAGCATGCTATTTCTGTTCTTGAGGGGAAAACAAAGTCATAAGAGTGAAAAATGGGGCTAAGTACCCTGAGTGCTGGTAGTAGAGAATGGGAATGTTAGCTCTTCTGAGATACCTAAGGATCGTTCCCCACCCAAGGAGGTCATATTTAACCTGGATCTTAAATTGGATTGCTTTCAATATGTGGGAAAAAAGTGAAGGGGAGGGGAGAGAGCATTTCAGGCTGTGGGAATAGCTCCGACAAAGGCATGAATACTCACAGTGTTCTAGGGGAAACTCAGGGCAGCTGGAATGTAGATGGGGAGGGCAACACACCTGGATGGAGGCTGCAGGTGTGTTTTTAGTGCACCTGGTCTGGGTCTAGAAGAGAGCCTTGTAGGCCACCCCTGGGCTCTGGGCCAGTGGAGGAGGGGTGGCAGCAGAGAAGTGACAAGATAGGATATATCCTTCGGAAAGATTGTGACTTCGGCTGGATAGGAAGGGGGCAAGAGCAGAGCTGAGGGGGACGTTGAAAGACTTACTTAAAAAATACACATCCTCTCTTGAGCAGCTACAGCCCAATTTCCTCCTTCAAATAAGTTCTCTGTCTCTATTATACTGACATCATGTCCTGGTTGTAAAGATTCCCATCCCAGTATTGTTTGGGTTGTAAAGACTCCCATACCTAAGCGTTGCTCAAAGCCTGAGCTCTCAAGCACTGTTTTAATGGATCTATTGTAATATCTCAGCAAAAAGATGTTCTCCATGAAACTGTCATCTTTTTTTGCAAGACATGTTGCATGAATTCCCATTTTATATTTATTTAATTTGCTTTGATTATGATTACGTACACCTTTGCCTACCACCATGCCAGGCACAGAGTAGGTGCCCCATTTCTATTGACGCATGGAAGAATGGCGGAGTGCAGCTGAGCATGGTAGACTAGGGAGCCAGAGGGAGTGAGGGAAGACTCAGGAGACATTGGTAAGTGTGTCCCAATAGGTAGCTGGCCCCCTGGGAGAGAGTCAAGAGAGGCGTCCAGGTCACACCTTTCTTAGTTCTCTTCCTTGTGTAACCTCCACCACCAAAACAGGCACTAAGGAAAGTCAGCTTAACTACGTGGGAATAACTAAAAGTCCCTTTCGGTATGACTGATGGATTCAAATTGGACTCAGTTTCTTTCTCTCTTTATTGTGGAAAATCTGCATCTTGTTTTTTGTGTTATCACCAGATTTCTCACGTTCCCGTGGGTGGACATCTACATGGTAGGCTGTTGTGCTGAGGTTGTGGTCGGACGGATGCAACTGGAAGGTTGTGCAATTGAAGGGTATGGATTTCAAGGAGCAGACTTAGCTTTGGTTATTACATACCATGTGGTCATCCGGTAGGTAGAACACAGAAGCACTTTTATATTAGATGGTAAATAACTGCTGCTTCTCTCATGTGTGCTTCCTGGCACCCGGCCTGCCCTTTCTGCTCATCCCTGGAACTTCCTGGGTATTCCTTCATGCTGTCTTCTACAGGGTTAATGCCTGGCAGAGAGGACATCCCTGGATGCTGCGCCGGTGTTCTGTTTGGTTGGTATCAGAGCCACTCTGCACATCCGGTAAAGTTCTCACTCAGAGCGCTCCCATAAAAGCCTCTCGGGACCATAGAACTTTACACCTTGTTTTCACCCATTACACTGTCTCAGCTCCAGCTCTGGGGTGAGTACTACTGGGGGCTGCCTTTGTACTTGCCAGATGGCCTGCCTGGCTCCCGTCCCCTGGTTCCTGTCCCTTGGCTTCTACTGCTGCATTTCCTTTATACTAGATCAAGCTTGGACCTTGGTAGGGGAGGTCGACTCCACACACCACCTGTGCTGGATCCCAGGTGTGGCAGTGGTCCACTGCAGTGACGCGTGCCCTGCCCTGGAGTCACCGCTGTGTTTTTGCTTGCAGGGACTGCGACATCTATGGGATTTTTGGACCTGAGGGACTTGGAGAGAGAGGAAGAATGGGGCAGGGGAGGGTGACAGAAATAGTGGACATTGCAGCAATGGCCAGACACTGCAGGCTTCCTTGCACGTTGGACACCCCCGAGATAAGAGGAAGGTGGGGATGACTGGAGTCATGGGGCGGATGAATCGCATTTCCATTTAATTACCTAACTCTTTGAAAATCCTTGGAACACCCACCCATCGTGGGTACCAAATACATTCATTTTAATAAATGTGAGAGCTAATGTTCACATGGGGCTTCTCTCCCAGGTATCA
Organism: Ursus maritimus; assembly: GCF_017311325.1. NCBI lineage: Eukaryota > Metazoa > Chordata > Mammalia > Carnivora > Ursidae > Ursus > Ursus maritimus. The sequence goes on from NW_024424786.1 coordinate 22,298,477, forward strand.
TGTGCAGTGACTTATTTGAGCCCTGTAATAACCACCATAACCTCATTTTACAGATGAGGAAACTAGAGATATTTATAACAAGTGTAGTCTAGTCAGGATTCAAGCACACAAGCTGGAAGGCTTAGATTTGACCTAATTAACTATGACAAGCCACCAAATGATTTCTGTTGTGACTTAGTTGATTGTAGAGTCATTGAGTACAGAAAATATTTAGACATTATTATAAGAACTAGCAAAAAAATTGGAATGTAATTGCTGTTACTTGAGCAGAAGCCGAGAGACGATTCAGCACCATAAATAACACATTGCTATTGGTAAGAGAAGTTCACAATTAAGACTAAAAATGACCCAATGATTATCAATTTAGAAGAGTTTGCTTATGGGCTTTCTGTCGAATTGTGGCTCAGACAGGGGCTCAGGCTAGTGTCAGCTAGTGACAGCTCTGCCTAACAAAGGATAACACCAATAATTTATAATATCAGGGGGAAAATACTAATCAGGTGAACAACAGTTGTTACAACTTACTTGGTAACTGGTTCCATAAATAAATAAATAAATAGTTTAGTTAGAGACAAAATTGGGACAGAGGTTTTCATTTTTGGATTATATATTTATTTCTCTACACAGGTTGTTAGATATGTTAAATGTAACTTGATATTGTAGTTACATAGTGAAATAAATCGAATAGGGAGACTGATGGATGTGAAAAATGCATCATAAACTGTAACATGCCCATAAATTGTAATGGGAAGCATTAATGTATTATTTTACGCGTGTACATATATTTTTAAAAAGCAAGACTGAAAGGGGTTAGAAATATGCTCTTGATTTAGCACTGGGGCTGGGAGTCAATACTTCTTCCCTATAAAATAATTGAATATATGTGGTAGCTCAATTGTGTGTAGAAATGCACTTCAATTAAGGTGGTATAACAGCAATAATAAGGATGCATTTTGAAGTCATAGAGAACTGGGATTTATTTACCTCAAGTCTAATTTTTGCAAACCTGACAATTTCTGAGCCTGTTTTCATTCTTGTAAAATGTGGGTAAAACTTCTACAACCCTAAGAATTAGGAATATAATACTCCTATCAGTGTCCTCAATGTTTTGATAAATATTATGAATTTATTTCTGACATCTTCCATTTCTCCTTTATGCTCTCAAGAATTTGGTCTCTGGTTCTTTGTTTATTTTAAATTATTATCCTAAATTTTTAAAATTTAAAAAATTACAAAATCTGCAATGATACAGAAAAATTGGGAGGCACAGAGTAATGAAGAAGAAAATAAGCACTTATTTCTTTCATCCCTAGAGAGAATCATTATTAATTTTCCCAGTCTTTTTATGCATAAATATACCTTCTTAAGAAATATTCCATATTCTGTCTTGTAACCTGCTCTTTGCCCCTGAATTTATAGTGAACATTTTCCCTCTGCCATTAAATACGCTACAACATTTAAATGGCTATATACTGTGTGAATATAAAAGCCAAGGACTTTTTGACTTGCAAACCAAATCTCCAATTACTTTTGGCTTTGTTTTGTTGTGTTTTGGTGCGTGGGTGGGAGAAGGTACGAATTGTTTTTAAGGTATGTTTCTCATATTTGTTTTCCCTAATCATGGTTCACTAGTTTGAAGGATGTGACTCAATCCATACCTTGTGCATGACAATGACAGGATTTAGTAGCATAACCCTCTCAGGGAATTCATTGCCTGCCAACACCTAGAACCACAAGATTTACTGATGCTAGAGAATTTGCTATCCCCAGGAGTCACATGAAAGGCATAGAGTTACTGTCTGTCTTTCAGTTATTCAGTGCAGGAGTGCCTGCCTTCCACTCTGCACCAGCCACTTCTGGTTGCCTGAAATATGCAAACCAGCAAGTGACTAATGCTTTTTGGAAAGGTACAATTGCATTCAAATTGAAAATGGAGGAAGTTGATCAAAGAAGAAAGAAAGAAAGGCATTAAAAATTAATCATCCCAGGGCCATAAAATCAGTTGTAAACCCTTAGCAATAAAAAATTAAATGAAGAAGTTAATGTTTTAAGCAGAGATTTAAATTTTCCAGGGGGGATCTTGACAGCTGCAACCGATCGGGGAGCTGGCAAGATTTACAGGGGAAGCCCAAGCATCTCGTCCCACCAGGGGCTCCAGAACGCATAAAACAGCCATCAAATAAAACATCATTTATATTATTTAGTATCATTGTGAAAAACCTTGGCCATAAAAAGAAATGGCACTTTTGACCGACCGAGAATACTGTTCTATTCAGGACAGATTAAAATGGCAAAAAGTGCAGGAATGCTAAAAAAACATGTCAGTGCTGCAGAAAACCCAGAGGAAATATTACAGAAATATACTATATTAGGGACTTGTACGACTCCAAGTAATAATGTTTATCTATCTGTCTTTCTAGTTCAAATACCAAAGCCTATGCCTGTACCTGGAATAATCATTTATTGGCGGGTTGTCTTGGGGTGGGTTTAATGAATGGTCAGGTCTTCGGACTCCGGGTGGAGAGTTGAACCAGACTGATTACAGTTTCTGAGCAAAGTTGGCACATATTTTAGGATTTTCCTGTAAAAATTGGGCCCGGACTGATCTAGGTATAAAGACAATATAAGATCGTGGTTAAGAGAACTGCTTTTGGCAGCAAAGAGATCCCTCCTTGAATCTTGGCTGTGCCACTTGCAGTGAAACTTTGGGGAAATTGCTTTTCTTCTTCAGGCTTTACTTTCTCCATCTCTAAAATGGGCACGGAGGGGGTGCCTGGGTGGCTCAGTCGTTAAGCGTCTGCCTTCGGCTCAGGGCGTGATCCCGGAGTCCTGGGATTGAGCCCCACATCAGGCTCCTCTGCTGGGAGCCTGCTTCTTCCTCTCCCACTCCCCCTGCTGTGTTCCCTCTCTCGCTGGCTGTCTCTCTCCCTCTGTCAAATAAATAAATAAAATCTTCAAAAAAATAAAATGAAAAAATAAAATGGGCACGGAAATAATGGTATTCACAGGGTGGTGGTTATGAGAATTTAGTATTAGATATTAAGCATTTAGCATAAGTCTGGACACTTAGTAAATCTTTGGTAAATGGCAGCTTCTTACACTATTTTCTTGCTAGATAATCACTGGGAGGTCAGATAGATGTGTGGGAATGATCGGAAGACAGCCTGGATGGCTTGTCATACCACAGCCTTGGAACTCTGGGTGAGTGCTGTCTTACCACGTGTAGGTATTCTCGTCCCTTCCTGTAGATTTCCAAAGATTTTAGGGGTCTCTTCATGGCATTTTTGGTTCCTTGTTGCCCAGCGTAGAGGGTCTGTCGGTGTGGGGTATGATGTTTGCACCTTCCAGCTTGTCTCCAGGTTCTGGCCAGCTTTAGGGGACAAAGTATTCACCAGGATAATCTGAGAAGGGCCTTCTTCCAGCTCAACTTCCCTGGGTTTACCCGCAGAAATATGTTATCAATGCTTAGCAACTCTAGGAGGGAATGTTCCAGCTGTTGAGAGGAATTAACACTTATTTAGCTATTTTTTTCAAGCTCATTAAAGTTTATGGTGCTCTTGTTTATGCACTTTCTGTGCTGTACTGTCAATCTTTGGTTACAGGAAGCAGTTGGGATGTGGAAGGGTGGGGACTTCCTATTACTGGTATGTCAGATGAAAATCATTAAGCAATCTTTTGCAATTATTATAGTCTTTTTATTCCCAGTGTTCTTTCAAATGAATTAAGTCCAATTGCTTTTTCTATAGGAAGCTGGTGCTTGGCACAGGCACAAGATTTGCCCTGGTCTTGCATTCTTCCCTCAGTCTTCTGACTTTAATATCACTCTCGTCCACTCAGTTACTCAAACCAGAACCCCGACTTGGCATTTCATACTCTTCCTGCAAACACGTGGTCAGCGAATGCTCTCAATTCTGATTTCTGAAATACATCTATCTTCCTTTACTGCTACCACTGCCTTAGTCAGGTTGCCTGCGTCTTGCGATGCATTTTAACCGCCTCTGTGCTGGTCTCCCTTTGTTCAGTCTTGACTCCCTCTAGCCAGTCATTTCCAAGACAGTCACAATCTTCTTTATAAAGGCAAATGTGATCGTGTCACTTCTTTGCCTAAAAACCATTCAGTGAGTCCAGTTAGGCGCCTGTTCGGTGTACTTCCCCCTGCTTCTATGTTTCTTGTCACTGGCCTGGGTGAGAATCATACAGAATCCCCTGTGGCTCTCTCATTGGTCAGACTTTTTCATGCCTTCATTTCCTCTACCTGAAATGTGTCCCTTCCCGCTGTCTTCTGTTGAGACCTCGTGGAGATAGCTCATATGATACTTTTTCTAGGACCCATTCAGTGACCTTATCCTCCTGCCCTTCCCCTCATCATCACTCAGTCATTCTGTGTTTCCAAAATAATGAATATGTTCTGAGATTACAGCATTTATGGACTGCACTGTGCTGATTACAAGCCTATTTATCCCACTATACTCTGGATTCTTTGAACATAAGCATGGTGTCTCTTTGTGTTTGTTGCTAGGGACATAGACATTGCATGTAGTAGTTGCTAAATGATAATCTTTGAATAACTGGCTGGCTGGCTGGCTGTCTAAGTGAATGGATACCCCTGTTAATCTTCTGACTTCCTGCTGCTCTGTGCTCTCTGGAATCCTCCACTGAAATCTCAAATCTGGGCCTGTTTTCAAAGGCTGCCCCCTTATCATTCATAACTTTTTCCTCCCTCACTAAAATCCCTCCTTTTTTTCTGCTCTGATTTTAACAGCTGTTAAGAGAAAAACATTTGAACATAAACCATTTTATTCTAAATTGTGAATGACTCATTATCTCCACATGTTCTGTTTTAAACATTAATTCTTATGCCTACTTTTAGTTTTAAAACGAAGGTATAAATTCCTAGGTGAGATTTCAACAAAGATACTAGGCCAAAGGATATAGCTTTGCTCTTTCAGGTTACCCTTTTACTCTGAGTACATAGGCCAGCCTGGTTTCACAAAAGAAGAGCTTCCCTTTTATAAAATCAAGGGATAATATTGTTATTATAACAACAATAATAATACCGTCTCAGGAGTGCTTGCCCCTTGTCTACTACGTTAAATCCTTTCTATACATCGAATACATCTCATTTAGTCCTCAAGGATCGCCCTGAAAGATAGGCGTCATTTTTCCCATATTGTAGTTGAGGAAACAGATACGGACAAGTGGAGAAGTCGAGTGATTTGCCTCAAATCACACAATCAGCAAGTGGAAAGCTGGGATTTGAACCGAAGCTTTCCAGAGCCACTCAGCTTGTACCTCCCCCAAGCCTCCACGCTGGGCAAATACAGTAACTTCTCAGAGAAACAGATTCCGACAGATTCAAGGGAACAGACTGAGGAAGCGGGGACTCAAGGAAGGGATGGGTACGATCTGTGGATTCTAGATGGAATGATAATAATGATCAATAGTGATGAACATTTCTGGCATACCAAGCACTATTAAAAAAAAACTCTTCAAGTAAAACATGAAGAGAAAAAAATGGAACTAGAAAAGTTAAACTCTGAAAGTAACTTGCTCAGGTTGTTCAGTTAATAAATAATGAAGAGGGGATTTAATAAGAGTTCCAACAACGAACACTCTTATTTTATCATTTGATTGAAAAAAACCCCTGAGGCTCAGGTAGTGTTCATTTTAATAAGGGCCTTGATATTTATATATTTTGTCTCTGTCATTAGAGCCACCAGGCTAAGCAGTCTGCAGTTTCGAGGGTCTTTTTACTTTGGGCTCTGCGGTCTACATTGCTATTCCCCTGATCTTTCAGAGGTGTTTATATTTCTTTTTAGAAGAGAAATTCTAAGTGCTAATTCAATAGATGGCCTGTAAGTGAGACACTGGGACCTGTTGATGTACATTTGTTCCAGTTCTCTAAACATCCTTTTATTGGTCTTGATAGACGGCTAATTCCTCACCGGCTCCATTACTTCTAACTCATACAAATGCCTTTTCTTTCTTTTCAGGGTTGCGATAGCTTTAAGGAGTGAGGTCAATATTTCAAAGGCAGAATTAATTTAGTATGCCTCCTCTCTCATTAGGAAGCTCATTTTCTCCTGAGCCTCTCTTTCTCAGCATATCTGCAAAGCCTTCTCAGTCTCCCCTAATTCCTTCTGTGAGCACTAGCTTACTTTTCTTCCCTCCCTCCCTCCCTCCCTCCCTCCCCTCGCCCTCCCTCCCTCCCTCCCTTCTTCTCTCCCTCCCTCCCTTCCTCCCTCCTCCCTTCCTTCTTTAAGCTTGTATTCTCATTCCTTAACATTTTTAACCTGACAAATGGCATAAATTCTTTCCACAATTTTTATTCTATCTTCAGTGGCGGTTTATTTCTTTGCAGGGAACTGTGGATCAGAACTCCCGTGGTTCCAGCTGCCTGGCCTGGTGGGAATGTCCACAGGGTGAGCTCTAGCCCAAGTTACAGTATGGTGCGACAGCAATGCCTGCTATAAGCACAGGGGAGAAGGGACTAGCTGGCAAGTTGAACAGCTTATTTTTAAAAAACAGAGTTAAAAATTTTAACGATAATAAAATACGCCTGACCTAAGAATTGGCACTGTAACCATTTTTAACTGTGCAGTTCAGCAGTGTTAAGTACATTAACTGCTGTATAAGCAATCTCCAGAACTCTTGTCATCTTGTAAAACCGAAACTCTATACCCATGAAACGACAACTCCCATTACCCCTCCCCCAGTCCCTGGAAACCACCAGTACTTTCAGTCTCTGTGAATTTGACTACTTTAGGTACCTTGTGTAAGTAGAATTCTACAGTATTTGCCTTTTGTGACTGGTTTATTTTTTTTATTTTTTTATTTTTTTTGTAAAGATTTTATTTATTTATTAGACAGAGATAGAGACAGCCAGCGAGAGAGGGAACACAAGCAGGGGAGTGGGAGAGGAAGAAGCAGGCTCATAGCGGAGGAGCCTGACGTGGGGCTCGATCCCAGAACGCTGGGATCACGCCCTGAGCCGAAGGCAGACGCTTAACCGCTGTGCCACCCAGGCGCCCCTTGTGACTGGTTTATTTACCTTATCACAATGTCCTCAAGATTCACCCTTGTAGTATGTGTCAGAATTTCCTTTCTTTTTTAAGACTGAATAATATTTGTGTGTGTGTGTGTGTGTATACACTCAGAAGTGTAATTCCTGGATCATACGGTAATTCTATTTTTAATTTTTTGAGGAATTGCCATACTGTTTTCCACAGTGACTGCACCATTTTACATTCCCACCAATGCACAAGAGTTGTGATTTCTCCACATCCTCACCAACACTTGTCATTTTGTTTTGTTTTGTTTTTGATACTAACCATCCTAATGGGTGTGAGGTTGAATAGCTTGCTTTTAAGAAGGTTGGGAGAAATTGAAGTTGAATCTGTTACAAGAATTTCTCCCTGAGGTGTCAGTCTGAGGGAGGAAAGTTAGTATATAACACCGAACAACAGTTCTTGGCTTCAGGTGGGAAAACTGGTCTGGGATCAAGGGATTCTGTTACAATATACGGAGATGAATTCAGGACTCAATATTGAAGGAAGGGGCTGAGAGAATCCTGTGAAAAGGTTGATCTCACCCAAACACTGTTTAAATTCACAGTGAGATCTCAGTGCCCAGACCCAAAAGGCGCATGCAGAAATCTAAGTAAGCAAGTTGGGGCTTCAGTGGGGAGGCTGCCACCAGATGGTTCTGACAGACACTAGGGGTTGTGTTCACTTTCCATTTCAAATTAAGTATTGGAAAACTAAGTTCAGTTACAATAAGCTGGTTTGGTAGGAGCTGAGTTGTGTTTCTTGAACCAAGGACAAGTTTTCCCCTGATGTGGGAAGGAGGATCACTGCAGTGTTGGTTCCACCTGTAAAAGCCAAAATTCAGTGCTCCCCTGGTCTCTGGGTCCAGCTGACCTACAGATTAAATCCTCAGGTGTGAGGGAAGCATGGAATTATGGAAACTTAGTGAGAAAGAACATATCTCAATAAAAAATGAAAGGTTGAGAGGACTGAATGAATGGCACAAGATTGATCCCACTAGGTCAAAGTACATGACTCGAGGTTACACACAATATTCTAGCTTGTTTTGTTTTGTTTTTTTAAGATATATTTATTTATTTATTTGACAGAGAGACAGCCAGAGAGAGAGGGAACACAGCAGGGGAGTGGGAGAGGAAGATGCAGGCTCCCAGCGGAGGAGCCCGATGTGGGACTCGATCCCGGAACGCCGGGATCACGCCCTGAGCCGAAGGCAGACGCTTAACGACTGAGCCACCTAGGCGCCCCATGTTCTAGCTTGTTAAGGGGGATTTGAGAAGAGAAAATAGAGTGTGATGACATAATTTTTCTGATGGGGACGATTTGTAGATCTTTGTAGGTCTTTTATCTTTTCCTCTTGGCACAATTAGCTCCGCAGAGGCAAAAAGCTAATAAATGCCTATTTAAGGTCAGCTAGTCATATTCTAGGTAATATACACGTGTCAGTGCTCTTAATATGATCCTCAGAGCAACTCTAGCAGGACTGTCTGATTATTCCCATTTAGTAGATGAAGAATCAGAGGTTCACAAAAGTTCAATAGATTTTTCAAGAATTCAAAGTTAAATGATGAGACCAGGATGTGATTCAAGGGTTATATTGGCTATCTTATGCCAAAGCCAGGGTCCCTTATAGCAAGCCACCACTTCTAAATTATGCTGATTAGAATATGCACTGTAGATGCAATGTGGGTCACATATTATTCTCACTCTGACCTTGACTTATTCTTCTTCTCACCCTGACCTGACTTCACTGTAACATACCTGGTTTTTGCTTCCAACTCCCTTGGCCTTGCTGCAATGCCAGTGTTTTAATGGAATGACCTTCACTCATGTCATAGGAATGGTTTCTGAGTTACTGTCTCTCATGTTGATAATTAAACCCTCCTCCCCCCTCAGTCCTTGGAGAAACAGTCTCATTAAATCCATTCTGAGGAATATGACTTATTAACTCTTACCATGTAGTTACCCATTTTGTTTATTTATTTATTTTGTTATTGCTGTTTAGTTTTTATGTCATAATCGTAAACTTAACTCTGCAATCTAGCTAGACTTGGAGGGGAGTAAGGAATATATGGAACCCACAGAACTGCAGCAAGAGCTCAAAGATTACAGGATATCTCAAGCAATGGGGGTGAAAAGGTGCTCTCCTGAGCTACAGAAGGAATGGGCTGATAGTTAAGATAGAACACAAGTCAAATTTATAGATTTGTCCACAGTTTGTGATGGTGATCTTCTTGCTGGTCTTGCTATTCCTGGACCCAGAGTGCTTCATGGCTTCTGCAGTATTCATGCCCTCTTTGACCTTGCTGAAGACCACATGCTTGGCATCTAACCACTCAGTCACGGCAGTGCAGATGAAAAGCTGGGAACAATTTGTGTTGGGTCCAGCGTTTGCCATGGACAAGATGCCAGGATCCATGTGCTTCAGGATGATATTCTCATCCTCAGATTTCTCCCCATAGATGGGTGGACTTGCCACCAGTGCCATTATGGCATGTGAAGTCACCATCCTGGCACAAAATTCCCTGAATAATCCTGTGAAAGCAGAACCATTTATAACCAAATCCTTTCTCCCCAGTGCTCAGGGCATGAGAGTTTTCTACTGTCTTTGGAACTTTGTAAACAGCTTGAAGGAGACCTTGGCCAAAGGGCTTGTCAGCCACAGTGATGTCAAAGAACACGGTGGGGTTGACCACGGCTGTGTGGCATGGGGCAGCTCTTGGGCAGGTTGCAAGGCCTATAGGTACCCATTTTCATCCTCATAACAACCTACAGGGCCAGGCGCCAATATCCCCATTTTGGGGATGAGGCAGTAGAGATGCAGAGGTTAAGAATCTGCCCAAGGTTGGGGTGCCTGGATTGGTGAGCACCCAGCTCAGTCAGTTCAGTATCCGACTCTTGATTCTGGCTCAGGTCATGATCTCAGGGTCCTAGGATTGAGCCCCACATCAGGCTCCACGCTGAGTGTGCAGCCTGCTTAAGATTCTCTCTCTCCCTCTCCCTTTGCTCCTCCCTGCTCTTCCTCTTTAAAAAAAAAAAAAAGAATTTGCCCAAGGTCACTCTACTAGGTGGTGGAGACAAGAACTGAGGCAGGAATGCCACTCAGTGCCACATGTTTTGAGCCTGGAGTTTCTATTTTTGCACCATGAAGCGCTTCATTACATTTTTTGATTAAAGGGTCAGTTGAGTGGATTTTTATTCAATAACCTCTTTACTTGATCCCCAGTTTATAGATTAAGCAGTTGAGGATAAGAGCAGTCACATGGAAATGGAGAGGTGGAGCTGGGGTTTGTGTCTAGGTTTAATTGTCCTCAATCCCTCATGTTGTGCCAGACAGGGAACCTTGGGTCTGAAGTATCTCCATTCAAGACCTTATTAAAATACATTAATTACTGAATTCTTCCATTTAGCCCGGGAAACCTCTGGGCAGGTCTAAATTCTGGTCTTTGGTTCAGACACTCTCCCTGCTCCCCTCCATGGTAACTCTCGGCTCTGGAGAAGAGGGTACAATTAGTGATAAGAAGGTGTATGGATTTCATATATTGTAACCTGTGGCAGTATCTAGTAGATATGAGCAGGCTTTTGTGTCCAATCTAGGTTTGAAGCCAACTTTCTTGTTCAGCCTCATTTGTTAAACGTCCGTCTCATAGTTGTGCTGAGAGGATTGTGTAAAGTGATGTGTGCAAAGTGCATAGCATGATGTTGGACATGAAGAAAGGGCTCAGTGCACCACAGCGAGAATGAGAACTACTCTTTTCTTGACTTGGGCTGAGAGGTGTGGTTTTCTTGAACAGGAGACACTGCACAGCAGGACTAAGTTGCACTTAATTCACGGCCGTGATGTTTGTCTTCTTTGGCCATAAGTGTTTATAAATCCACAAGGGGGCGATATGAATACTCATGGGTTTATCTGAAACCATCACTGACTCTTGCCAAACGTGTTTCTTTCCCTTGCCCTTTTTGTATTCTCTTTCTTGCCTTTTCCTCTCTGTCTTTCAAAGGATGCACATAATTTTAACGCTCAGCGGAATAAATCAGATGTGGGGAAAGAAGTGGGACAGAAATGCATTTAACTAGCATGTCAGATAAATGGAAGAGAGCAATAAGGAGATATGACTGATTTCCTTCTTTGCTTTTTTGAACAGTGTTTTAAAACATATCTCTATAAAATTTCAAAAACCAAAATCTGGGAATAGACAAAACCCCCCACAAACCATGACCTTACCATCCTAGTGCATTTTATTCAGCCCCTAAAGTCTTTTCCCCTACGCACTTATTTGAAATGCGGTTGTAAGATGGAGGATAAATATCTTTGTACTTTTTCTCTCAACATGTTGCTGCAAAGCAATAGAAGGACATGGATAAAACTTAAATGAATACCTCTAAGTGAAAGAAGCTAATCTGGAAAGGCGACATACTTCATGATTCCAACTCTGTGATGTTCTGGGAAAGACAAAACTATGGAGGCAGTAAAATAATCAGTGGTTACCTGTGGCTTGGGGATAGGGAGAGAGGAATGAGTTGTTGAAGCGCAGAAGGTTTACAGGGCAGAGGAATTACTCTATGTCATATTCTAATGGATACATGACATTATACATTTGTCAAGACCCATAGAACTGTACTATACCAAGAAGGAACGCTAATGTATACTATGTCATTTAGTTAATAATAATGTATCAATATTAGGTCATCAGTTGTGTCAAATGCACAACAGGAAGGCAGATGTTGCTAGTAGGGGAAACTGTATGGGGAAGGGTGGTATATGGGAACTTTCTGTACCTTCTGCTCAATATTGCCGTAAACCTAAAACTGCTCTAAAAGCAAAGACTATAAAAAATAGATATAGTAGAATTTAAAATTTTGAACATCTGTTGTGTCCTTCAAAATAGTCTCCTCAGATGTTATGTGTATGTTTTAATGATTCTGTCTTTGCTAAAAAACATATTGTAACTCCTCGTCAAAAACTGTCTACAGAGATTAGGTGGGTGAGCAAGATGGAGATAACATTTTTAAATTACATTTGTGTAATCATCAGAAGATTGGGAGGAAATGTGACCTTTTCTCACCTGACTCACAAATTGGATTTGAAGGTCTCTTCTGTAGAACAAACGCATCCTGGTGGGAGTATGTGTGTAGCCTCCCCAGGGATCTCTTTGAAAGAGAGTAGTGCCTCTTTGGATCATGAGGGTCTTGCAAGAGAGAAAAGAAAATGAAAGCATTGTATTCATGTCTTGATTTTTCTCTTCCATGGGACAGTGGATGTTGGTGACATGTGACTACCAAATCAAAGTGGACCTAGACCTTTAACCGAATCCTAGTTCCACCTTTTGCCAACCGTAGAATCCTGGGCAAGTTTGAACCCTTGTTTGTTTTTCCTTAAAATGGGGACTATTATCTTGGGTAGTTTATGTGGAATTTAATGGAGAATGCACACTCTGTCCCTGGAATGTGCTACTCCATACTGCTCAATCACGGTAAAAATTACTACGAATATTGTTTTTACCAAGAGAGCATCTGAGTTTAATATTCTGTTGTGAGGCTGGTATTAAAAAACTAAAGTTGGGGTGCTTGGGTGGTTCAGTCTGTTGGGTGGCCGACTCTTGATTTCAGTTCAGGTCATGGGCTCAGGGTCCTGGGATCAAGCCCTGCCTAGGGGAGTCGGTTTGAGGATTCTTCCTCTCCTCTCCCTCTGCCCCTCCCCCTGGTCTGTCTCTCTCTCTCTGATAAATAAATAAACAATAAAAAACTAGAGTTAGATTTATAGAAAGAGAAATACTTCACATCAGGAAATTTGCATGTCAGTAAGTTATCACCTGACGTGTTAATAGTATCTGTTATTTTTAAAATCCATTTTCTTTTTTGTAGCAGTTAAGGTACAAAATTTATGACCTATTTTTAAGAATTTGAGCTTATAAAAGTTTACATAATGTCACTTTTGCTTACCAGCATTCTGATACACTTCACGTGTGAAAGGAGCTTGTATGTTGAAGCTAGTGTGTTGAGAATCGCCATAACCGGCAGCCCACCTTAGCAATGCTGAGATCTGTAACCTGGAGCAGCCACGAAGGTGTTACGTGAATGTGATTTGTCAACTGTGTCACAGTGAAGGAGAGACTGAGAATTGCTGCTTTGGCTTAGTCCATGTGCCAGCTTGTTATTCCTGTTACCCTTCAAAGTCAGACTCAGCTGCTACTACAGTTCCTCGGGGCAGCATCTGGAGTCCAGTTTGTTTTTCCAGAGAGTATAATTTTGACTTAACATATACATTTTCAAGCAAATGTTAATATATTGAAGAGGACTGATGAAGTATTCTGCTAATTGCTGAACCCCTTGGTTGGTATTTTAGGAATAAATAGAAAAAATATCCAAATCAAACTTAGGAAAGGATAGAAATTAATTTTAGTAACAATATAATGGCAGTTCCAAGCCTAGCTCTTACAACTAACCATCAAGTTAATTTAATTCCTCAAACCCCATTGCTCCAGCAAAATGTTGTTTAAATCAATTCATTCTTTCATTAGGCTGCCTAAGAGCACCGTGGAGTGATGAGAAATTACTGAGATGGCATTCATGTTTCAAAAGCCCCTCAGTTTCACTTCATTTTCCATCCTGACATGGGACTAATGTTCTGCATTTGCATGCTAAAATAGTATTTTTAATTGTAAAAGTGGTGTTGTTAAATTACCTTCAAATGAGTTTATTTTAAACGGTTCATTAAAGTTTTTGAAATCATTCCCTGCATGATTGCATCTCTTCTCCTCTTTGATGTATTACAGCTCTCACCAAAAACACTGGCACTGAGAGAAAAACCTTTTCCTGCAAGGCTCACAGCTCCTGATCTGGCCAGTTTTGAAGTGAGAGCTGCAAAAGCCACATGCTATTGCAGAGTGGCTGAGGGCACCGTCTCAGCGCCTCGGCTGAGAGGCTCGGGGGAGCGGTCAAGGCAGGTGGCTGTGTTCTGCAATAATGAAAGGTCAAAGCCACAGAGGTTTCAAAAGGCTTGTGTCAATTCAGAAGATGAAAAGCAGCTCCCTCTGGATAGCTAGTTTGGTTCTGAGATTTAAATACATCTCATGGATTCTGTGTGTTCTCTCTCATTTTAATGTTTCTCCCCCCCCACAGCACGCACCTCCCCCCCCACCAGCTGCCATTCCACTTTTCCTCTTCATTATTTCTCCTGTCTCTGTGTCTTCTAAGACAGTTGCCCTTTCTTATCTTAAGCTTCAACAATTACTTTCTTGTTTTGCTTCTTTTACAAATAGCATGATTTTCCTGAGATTGTCATTTGTATGTTTATGAGAGTTCCTTTATTATATTATTCACTTATAGTAGATTTAGGGGAATATGAAGTTGCACTGTGTTGACGGAGTAGATTTGAGTGTGATTTTTTTTTTTTTTTTTTAGTTATTGTTACGAAATCCTAATCTTCCATTCAGAACCACTACTTTCTGTGATGGTAGAAGCACCCATCAGAAATCACTGAGCAATGGGGCGCGTGGGTGGCTCAGTCAGTTGAGCATCTGACTCTTGATTTTGGCTCAGGTCATGATCCCAGGGTCGTGAGATCGGGCCCTTGCATGGGTCTCTGTGCTCAGTGCCGAGTCCGCTTGAGATTTTTCCTCCCCTCTCCCTCTGCCTCTACCCACTGTTCTCTGTCTCTCTCCCTCTCTTTAAAATAAATAAAATCTTTGTGGCTCAGTCGGTTAAGCAAGTGTCTGCCTTCGGCTGAGGTCATGATCCCAGGGTCCTGGAATGGAGGCCCTGTGTCAGGCTCCCTGCTCAGTGGGTAGTCTGCTTTTCCCTTTGCCTCTGCCTCCTTGTGTTCTCTCTCTTGCTCGCTCACTCAAATAAATAAATAATAAAAAATTAAAAAAATAAAATAAATAAAAGCTTAAAAACAACAACACTGAGCTACAAGGTTACCCCTGAAGTAGATAATGTGGAGAAAAAGTGTTGAGCGGAGAGCCAGCTGTGTTATACGCTATGGTACGTAATGTCAGCACTTTATAACTTACTGATCAGTGGATGGTCTTGAAAGTGTCTCATATCTCATATGAAGGTATCTCATATTACTTGTTAAATAAAATCCAAACTCTTTGTAATGACCCAAACCATCCTAACCTTGAGTAGAAGCAGCATTTACATTTCTATTTGGACAGAATTCCAGTTTTCCCCCTTAACATCTGTTACTGAAAATGCTGTCTTTCCAGTGACGTTTAAAACACCACAGTACTATTACGCATTAACAATTTGTTCTAAAACTTTTCAAATAATGATGATAGCCCAATTATCCAATTATCGATTGCTGGAGCCAATGCCAAGAACAGAACTCCTGTTTCCTCAAGCCGCAATTCCTAGACCTTCCTTGCCCTTTAATCTGGCCTGCATTAACTTTTCCTTGAACTTGCAGCTCTCACAGTGCATCAGCATGCATTTATCGAGCACCTACTATGTGTAAGACACTGTAATAGGAACTGTGAAGAAAACAAAATAATAAAAATGGAGAGGAGATGGAAGCTAATCATCATTTTCTCCATGCCAGTTACTGTGCTTATGTATTTTCACTTGTATTATCTCATGACAGCCTTCTAGGATAGGTAAGATCGTCCTCATTTTAAAGACAAGGAGGCTGTAGATTCGAATTTTAGCCCTCAAGGGATTTACAATCTAGTAGCGAAATAGGGTATACACACATGATAAAAAAATATAAAGTAATACATAATGCATATGAAATGAGTATTTCCAATGTAACTACTACAGGTGTTGAAAAGAGAAGTCATAAATTTGGGTTGGGCTAAGTGGGAACATCTTTGATATTCTGGTGGGGAAGGAAATTAATTCATGCTATAAGCATTTTTGGAGTGCCCCCATAGTACTTTTCAAAGATTTCATAGTCAGAGGGTAGGGACTGATATGTAAACAGGAGCATCAAGGAGGGAGTGACTCTGTGACTTGGTATGGGTTTTAAATGAAAGGGGAAATGTAATGTGTTGGCCATAGCTCTTTGAGACTCCATGACTTATTTGAATAGTTTTTACATTTTTCTTCATTTCTGGTAGTACTTTGTTCACGTCATAAAAGTCATGAAAACATAGAAGAGCTTACATTTTTTATGTTTCTCCTCCTGTAAACTCTTGTTTTTACTCTAACTTTGGATTAAAACAATCTATTTCATTTTCCAGGATTCAGGGTAGTTGGTTTTTACAAATTCCAGTTTGGCCAATGACATCAGTATATTCAAGATTTCAAATTGACTTCCATATTACTTCTCCCACCTGTTTTTTCATGTGAATATTTTTAGTATTGACAAAAACAGTATAGGCTAAAAATTGATACTTGAGTCTTGACTTAGAAGCTGGTTTGGACAATGAAAACTTGGGATGTTAGTTCAAACTATAGTAGGAAAGGATTCCATTGCTTCATTGGAGTGAAGTCTTTTGTTGAAACTATTCATTGAAATAATACAATAAATCAGCCCCAGGTTCCACACAGTCCAGTATTTTGTTGCTGACCAAGGAGTATACTGAAGAAAATCTTATCTGTTTCCTGCGATGTTAAAGGTTAGGATTTTTCTCTGAATATTTCCAATTTCCTCAAAAACTTGTTGATAGTGCTACCAAATAGAACTTTAGCCACATCCCTTAGGAAGCTCTATTTATGTTACATGGCATAAGGAGCTTTGTAGATGTAATTAAGATTACTAGTCATCTGACCTTAATATAGCAATTTATCTTAGATTATCCTGGTGAGCCAAATGAAATCACGTGAGACCTTGGAAAGAGACATATTTCCTAGGAGGCTAGCAGAAGGGGAAGTCAGAGATTTGAAATATAAGGGTTCAGGAAGCTGTTGTTGCCTTGAAGCTGAAGGCGCCCATGTGTCAAGGCACTGAAAGGAACCGAAGTCTGTCCGAGACCTGGATGAGCTTCCTTAGGGCCCAGCTTAGTGGACACCTTGCTTTCAGCCTTGTGAGGTCCTGCGCTGAGGACCCAGCTGAACCACAGTGTCCAGACTTCTGTCCCACAGAACTCTGAGATAATAAATAGATGTTATTTATGTTATTTATGATTTACCATTAACTTTATGGTAATTAGTTAATGCAGCAGTGGAAAACTAATATATTCAGCAAGGCCTGAAAGGCATGCATAATCTGGCCCTAACCTCCCTCTCCAGCTTCATCTTGCTCTACTTTTCTTACTGCCACACCCACTACTCTTTAGCCACGCTGACTGCAGTGTGTTGAATTGTAGTATCCAAAAGATATCTCCACATCGTAGACACCAGTACTCATGAATATGACCTGATTTGGGAAAAAGGTCTTTACAGATGTGATTAAGGATCTCAAGATGAGGTCACACCTGGGTAAGCAGGTAGGCCCCAAATCTAATGACAAATGTCCTTATAAGAGACAGAAGAGAAGACCATGTGAAGATAGGAGCAACAATTGGCATTACTTTGTCCCAAGCCAAGGAAACATCTAGAACTTCTAGAAAGAACATAGGCAAGGATGGTGTCTCCTGTCCAGCCTCCTAAGGGAACATAGTTCTGCCAGCACCTTGATTTATGACTTCTGGCTTCCAGAACTGTGAGAGAATAAGTTTCTGTTGATTTAAGCCACCTGCATTGGGGTAATTTGTTACAGCAGCTTTAAGAAACCAACACACTGACTTTTCAGGTTCCTAAGGGTGTTGCAACCCTTCCTTTCTCTGGGCCTTCTCAGCGTTTTGGGATTCGTGTGTTTCTCCATGTAGTTCTCTCCCCAGCTCTTTCCATTTGCCTGGATGACTTCTTCTCATGCTCAGATGAAAGTTCCTTAGAAAGGCTATTCCTGACCACCCTCCTCCACCACTCTGCTAATAGCTTAGGCTTCCCTGTTACATACTCTTTGTAGCAACATATTCTTTCCTGTACTTATTTGCATAATTATTTGTTCCTTTTTTCCCCCTTTCCACTAGACTTAAGAAGACAGTCCTCATTTTTTTTAAACATTTTTTTTTTTTAAGATTTTATTTATTTGAGAGAGACAGCACGAGTGGGATGAGGGGCAGAGGGAGAAGCAGACTCCCTGCTGAGCAGGGAGCCTGATGTGGGGCTTGATCCTCAGACTCTGGGATCACAGCCTGAGCCAAATGCAAATGCTTAACGGACTGAACCACCCAGGCACTCTGGACAGTCCTCATTTCTGTATTGCTCACCCAAGTACAACACCTGTCACAGAGCGGGTGGGCTATAAATATTTGTTGAATGAATAAATGAAAATTCCTTCTGGCTCATTCTCTGGGAATATCAAAGGGATCAATGCCCTGCAAAGATCAATGGAAAAGAAATTTAAACGTTTCTCTTCCTGACACCAAACTTTAATGCTATTTCCCAAAGTGCCAACCTTCTTTTCATATTCAAGCTAAAGCAATGATAGGAACCTAAAATGGGAACTGTTGAAGAAAAGCAGAGAATAGTTAAGACTCAGAGCTTCTGTTTCTAACCTTCTCTTTAAATACCTTTCTGATTTGTTTCCAAAGAGCAGCAGCCGAGGGGAGGAGTGTGACGCCTATCTGATGCCCACATAATTGTTTATTTCTGAGCAGACAGCCTATGCTGTAAACGTCAAGGTTTTTTTTCCTTTTTATTTGTTTCCCCCTTTTGTTTAAGTCAAAGTAATTATGTTTGCATTAGATTAAGCACTGACTTGTTCTTGTGCAAAAACAATGGAGATTTGTTTTTCCTCCCCATCTCCCATTCACTGTGTCATTCTGACAGTAGCGCTGAGGAGTGAAGCCACAGTCATATTGCAGACTTGGAGCTGTGTCCTGAGAGACATTTGCTTGCCCTTTGCAGAAAGGGAAGGGGGCAGGTAGGAAGGGAAATTGAAAAAGATGAGACTGGGGTTATTAGCAAAGTAAAACATATTGTAGGAATGCTTTCAGTTTTGCTTTCATGGGAGGTTTCATGATGAGCTAAGTTCTTTCAAGAGTCACTTAATGCAGCACAAAAGTAATTAAATCCTTTGTGGCTCCAGTCATTCCCTGTCTGCTTATTGTGTCTTTTATGGCCAGTGGGCTTCCGGGGTTTTCCCTAGATGCTCTCTTTTTAGTTCCCACCCTCCTTAAATTTTTGGGTAGGCTCTTGGACAGAATTGCTGTGAGATACTCTGTGGTGATTAAAGAAGCCTGGGGAACTTCTGCAGGTGGACCTGGGAGAGGTAAAGACTGGGGAGCCGGTGCTGAACTCCTTGTCTCTTGGAAGCCTCCGAAGAGTGAGAACCTTCTGGATCAGCAGTGATCACGTGGGAGGCAGTTAGCTCTAAAATCAGAATTCTAATGAGAATTGGAATCTCTCCCTCTCACTGTGGGAGGCACGCATCTCGTTTTCCTCATGGGCTCACAGATATTTTTGAGCTGCTTGGCCTGGTCAGGATGTCTAGGTTTCTTAGAACAGGAAGCTCTCTTTCGGGTCAGGACTGTATTTGAAACTTTCCAAAAATGTTCTTGCTGTTCTCCCATTCCTTGTGTTCTCTGCATCTGGGAGGCTGTGTAGGGACACATGGAGCCTGTGGAGACTCAGAGAAGCTCGGGATAGCATTCAGGCTCCGCCACATATGGGTTGTGGGAACATCGGCACATTACGTATCACACCAGGCTGCGGTTTCTTCTACTATTAAGTGGGTGGGATAGTGTTCACTTCTGGGGCTTGTAAAGAAAAAGGTGAGGTAATGTAGGAAGAACATCAACACAGTTTCTAGTGTGTGATCAGCTTTCAAGACTGGCCAGAAAATCCCCCAAACTGTGTCTTCGGTGGATTATACCAGTAGCTTAGATGGCACCACTATTTTCATTTACTTAGGACATTACAGTTTAATCTTCTGCTTTACCATAGAACATATTTTATCCCCAGACTTGTTTTTTAAGGTAGGAACATAATTTTTTTCTTTCTTGGGTCACTTAGACTTTTATCTCTACCCCAGTGAGACCTGCCTTATGCCACACTGTCCCCATGATCCCCTGTTTTCACATTTTTTCATTAATACGGATTTTGATAAGAAGAAAAAGAACTTAGAACTGATATTTTTTGAACACCTACTATTGACAGTCTACAAATGAGATTTTCTTCCATCTTCACAATGACCGTGAGGAAAATTTGACTAATATCCCCATTCTGCCGATATGAAAACGAAGGCTGGGAAGGTTTGAGCCAAGGGGTCTAACACAAAAGCACTTGATCTTTTTTTTTTTTAATTGAAATATTTTTGACATACAATATCCTACTAGTTTCAGATGTACAATATAGTGACTTGACATTTATGTACAATATGACGTGATTACCAGAGAGAAGTGTAGTTACAATCTGTTAACCGTACAAAGTTATTACAATATTATTGACTATATTCTCTATGCTCTGCTTTAAGGTTCTGCAAAGCACTTGCTCTTTTAATGAAACCAGTTCTTCCTCTGTTTTGAGGGATAAAAAGGTGAATTCTGAAAGTGGGACAGAATAGGACATGAGCATCCTTCACACTTATGAATACTAGAAAATTACCCCTTTCCATTCAGAAGAGACTTCCTGGAACACTCAAAGAGCTCATCTTCTCTCCCTGAAATAATTAGTCCTTCCCCCTTGAAGAGTGGTTCAAAGGGTCGTACAGAGGACAGCATGTGTGAGGGACTGCGTGGTGAGTGGCACTCTCCGCTGGCTTTGGGTTCTTCATGACAAAGCACACAGCTGTGAGTTGTGAGTATTGTTCCTTGATCTCTGAGAAAAACCTCCAGTTTCTTTTCTTATATAACGTCAGTAGGCTCTTTTTTGGTAAGTTATTGTGTGTCCCTTACCCACGTGTTATATTCAGAAACAAGAGTTTGGTATGCAGAGTTTGAGTAATGGGCTGAAATGAGACCATTTCTCTTTGCTGACAGCATCCCATTAACCACTAAGACCCATACTCAGCCATCTTTCAGGGCATAGTCA